>NW_024424897.1:41592969-41641333 GCF_017311325.1 Ursus maritimus
CACACACACACACACACACACACACACACACACACACACATGCACGCTCAACAAGCAAGAGCTGAAACAGGGAGAGCAACCAGGGACGAGAGGGAGAGGCGAAGACAGAAAGACTGAGACAAGATTCAGAGCATCAGAAAGCCAGGGAAAGAGATGGGGAGAGTCAGAGACAATGAAAAAAGAGAATTCAGCAAATTAAAAATTTTACAACCATCCAGCAAGTCTGCAAAAATGATCTTCCCTGCGGTCTTTCATTTATCTCATTATCTGACTCCTAATGTGCTTTTTCCCCCTTTCTTTTCTCGCCACACTTGGTGCAAAATCTTATTAGCTTTTTTTTTTTTTCTGGCAGGGGCTTCATACAGTCTTTTTCATTACATTTCCTAATAAAAGCAATCACTAGGAAGGCACGGCTGGAGGATTAAAAAGCCACCTCAGCAGCCTCCTGGCCAGCAGAGCCATGACTTGCGATAGCCTGGTTCACGCTGCCAGGGGAGCCGGCCGGCCCCGCGGGCTAGGTCAGGGCGAGCCAGGCTGAGCTGGGGAACGGTCCGGGGCGGAAGAGTGGCCTTGCAGCTGCAGGTGCACAAGATGATAGAAAGCGTCAGAACGGAAGACCTGCAGGAGGCGTAGCTCCACCCCGGAACGGCTTCAGAGCACGAGTGAAGGCTACCGGCCTGACCCCCGGCGCTCTGGTTTTGATCCAGAGAGAAGAATATTTGGGGCCCTTCTCTTTGGGCCTTGGCCCACCCCGTAGCACAGTCTTTTGGATAACATCAGTGATATCAAATCCTCACCTTTTGAGAATAGATTTGATTTACCCACCCTTTTTTTCTAATTTGTGGTGTTAAAATTCACATAACTTGGGACCCCTGAGTGGCTCAGTCGGTTAAGCGTCTGCCTTCGGCTCAGGTCATGATCCTAAGGTCCTGGGATCGAGTCCCTCATCGGAGCTCCCTGCTCAGCGGGGAGTCTGCTTCTCACCCTGCCCTTCCCCACCGCGTGTGCTCTCTCGCTCTCAAATAAATAAATAAATAAAATATTTTTTAAAAATTCACATAACTTAAAATTTACCATTTCAACCATTTTTGAAGTGTACAATTCATGGCTAAGTGCATTGACATTTTTTAAAAAAGATTTTATTTGTTTAAGAGGGAGAGAGAGCATGAGCGAGGGGGAGGGGCTGAGCAGGAAGCCTGATGCAAAACGGAGCGCATCCCAGGACCCTGGGAGCGTGACCCGAGCTGAAGGCAGCTGCCCCACTGACTGAGCCACCCAGGTGCCTCTGAGTACATTCCCATTGTCATGTAAACGCTACCACCAGCCATCTCTAGAACTTTTTAATTTCCAAACTGAAACTCTATCCCATTAAGCACTAACTCCAGTCCTGCCTCTCCCAGCCCCTGGCGACCAGCTTCTGTCTCTGTGACCTTGACTGCTCTAGGTACCTCGTGTAAGTGGAAACTTGCAGTATTTGTCCTTTTTGTGACTGACTTATTTCACTTAGCATAACGTTTTCAAGGTTCACCCGTGTTGTAGCACGTGTCAGAATTTCCTGCCTTTTAAAGGCCGAATGATATTCCATTGTATAAATATACCTACCACATTTTGTTTTTTTAAATTTTTTTAAAAAGATTTTTATTTATGTATTTGAGAGAGAGAGAGAGAGCATGAGAGGGAAGAGGGTCAGAGGGAGAAGCAGACTCCCTGTTGAGCGGGGAGCCTATGCGGGACTCATCCCGGGACTCCTGGATCACAACCTGATCCCAAAGCAGCTTAACCAGCTGAGTCACCCAGGCACGCAACATGGAACACCTGGGTGGCTCAGTCCGTTAAGTGTCCGCCTTCAGCTCAGGTCATGATCCCAGGGTCCTGGGATCGAGCCCCACATCGAGCTCCTTGCTATGGGCGGAACCTGTTTCTCCCTCTGCCTGCTGCTCCCCCGGCTTGTGCTTGTTCTCTCTCTCTCTCTGATAAATAAATAAATAAATAAATAAAATCTTTTTAAAAACCCAAAACAAAACAAAACAGAAACACTTCTATCTGTATAAGAAAAGTGAAAAGAAGCAAGAACCCACCCAGATACCCATCGCATCAATATAACGGTTCCTCTCCCTTTCCTGTGTTTCTCCCTTATGCTAATAATTGTATCTCCACCCTCTCGTTGAATAATCCTGTCCTCCCAGGGCCGGTTCAAACCACTCTGAGCTAGCAGCAGGACTGTAGGATACAGTGCTTGGAAGGGGCCCCCCGAAAGTTACCAGGAAACAGGTGTGATAAATTAAGACAAAGGAAGGAACCTCTGTAAAGTAATAACGCATTTTACTGCCTGGGTTATAAACCAGCCCTGAAGTAACATATGGCCTTCCAGGATGATTTCGGCCACACATCGAGTCTCACTGGGTTAACTACAAAACCTCTCAGGGGTGACTTTGAAGAGAACAATAGTCGTTTGGAAATATTTGGCTTATGTTTTAAAATAACGGTACAAAACAATCAAATTCAAAATGACGTTTCGATGTCTTGTTGCTTTGGGGATCACCGTAGGTGCTCGTCCAGGACCGTTGGAGTGGGTCCCAACCAGCCTTTCTCAAAGACCGGAGAGCATCACAGATGGAGCAGACGTGCAAGAGGAGGCGTCATTGCAAAAGTGTGCACGCCAGTGTCTACCACCGGTTCGGTTAATAATGGCAACGCCTTGGATCTCTGTGGCCCTTTGGGAAGCTTTTACCTTTCATTTCCTGCCACTGTCCTCCAGGACTCTCTCGCTCTCCGTCTCTGCCAGTCTCTGTCCCTGGCCCAAACCCTAGAAGACAGCAGATTTGCTCAGGGAGAGTAGACATCCAGGGGTTACAAAGACAACCTCATGGATCCCCTTTCCTCCCCCCATCTGGTGTCAGAACCCCTGAAACAGACCACGGATTTCACTACTTTTCCTCTCTCTACGTGAGCTAAGGCATTTATTTTCCATGTGGCCTTAAAAACTGAATCATTTCCTTAGACACACACACACACACACACACACACACACACCCCCTCTCTGTTTCCACTAATACCAGCCTAGGAAAGATCACCCCCTCCTCTCTTCCTGAGAAGCTGGCCCCTCCCTTCCATTGGAGCTCCAGGGGGCTTTTATTTTTCTTTTCTTCTCAGCTCTCTATCAATCAAAGGGAGGGGGAGGCACTTTATCTGAGCCCTTAGTGAGCAGGACCGGCAACCAGCAGCTGCTAGGGCAGTGGGAACTTCATTTCCGGCGCTGACGTTTATAAATGTGGCACAGAGTACCAGTAGGGACCAAAATAAATCTAACAGCTTCTCCAGAGGTCCCTAGGGGCTGCTTTAGAATTTCTTTCCATTGGGGGTCACGTTCCTTCTCTTTCTTTGCAGGGGAGGGGTGGTGGAAATGCTGGGATTTGCAACATGAAATGAGCCACCTTCTTGCTCCTTCCTAAAAGCACTGAGCCCGGGACCCAGGATGCTCTGGAGGGAGAGCACTGGGTCCGTCTCTGGAGGGGCTTGAAGTCCTGGGTGGGCATTAGAATGCTGGCTCTGTCACTTACTAGCTGTCAATTTCCCCATCTGCAAAATGGGGCTAAGAATGCCTGCCCTGGGGCGCCTGGGTGGCGCAGTTGTTAAGCGTCTGCCTTCAGCTCAGGGCGTGATCCCAGAGCCCTGGGATCAAGCCCCACATCAGGCTCCTCCGCTGGGAGCCTGCTTCTTCCTTTCCCACTCCCCCTGCTTGTGTTCCCTCTCTCGCTGACTGTCTCTCTCTGTCAAATAAATAAATAAAATCGTAAAAAAAAAAAAAAAAAAAGGAATGCCTGCCCTGCCCACCTCACAGGGATGCTGTGCAGACTGAATGAGATGTCTATAAAGTGAGTGCCCAAAAGGTTTTGATGAGCTCATGCGATGTGGTGATGGTCCCTAAGGGGCAATGATAAGGACCAGGGTTGTCCAGGAAGCTTTTGGGATGGGCTCCAGGCAGACCTTCCCTGGCCCATTCCACAAACCTTGGCTGTCTGCTTTCCTTTCAGAATTCTGGGCAAGGAGCATGGATAGTCTGTTCCAAACACAGCTGGACTTTTCCCAATGTGTTTTCTAAGCCTTCCTTCTTCTGCCCCTCCAAATCCTGAGAAAATGACGGTGGACAACTATGACAGGGAGAGAGAGAGAGAGAGAGAGAGGAAGGCTGAGAGAGGGGCAGGGGTGGAGAGGGAGAGAGAGACAAAGAGAGGGCTGCCAAGGACGAAGGCAGGAAGAGGGGAGCATCTGGTTAATACCGTGCTACTGTGAGCTCGCACGGATCCTTTCAAAGTTCTGTCCGAGAACCCTGCTCAGTGAGATGAGACCGGGTGCGGGCTCCACAATCTCACCCCTTTTATATTCCCTACGTTTCCAGATGCTGCACACCACCTTGCACCTGTTTCCGGGTCTTTCTCTGGATTTGGATCCTATCCAGGCCAAACCCTGGCTGTGGTCGGGAGCTTCGGTGCAGGTAGGATGCTGACGATGCCTTGAGCCCCCTCAGGACAGCAATTACCTGTACAGCGTTTTCTTCCAAGCCTTTTTCTGTAACAAGATTCCATCCAGCTTCACTCCCCAGAGGCAACTTGTGTTGCCAGTTTCTTGCTATACTTATAGAGAGAAAACTGATTTTCTTTAAATATTTGTTCAACACTTTATTTAAAGAGGTTAGGTACTGCAAAGAAGAAGGATGAACAGAGGACCACGCTCCTCTCTTGTTCTCAGCAATGCAACCCTGGTGGACAATTGCATGCCCCAGTCTTTAAAACAAAAGCTGTACATAGGCAGGACCGACTTTCAGCTGAAGGCAGTTAACCCTGGAGGTCACAGCCCATACCTGCAACTTACCAAAATTGTCCTCCTTTCAAACAAATATGAAGATTCCCTAAAAGCCACGCGGGCAGCAAAATTCTCTTCTATCTTATTCCAATTCGTGATGATGCTTTAGGGTCACGCGTGTTCTGGCCCTTTAGCCCAAGTTTGGCTGGCCCACTCCTACATCTGGTTCTCATGGTAGCTATTATGAAATTCTCACTCTTGCTGCCCTCCGAGGGAGGTGGTCATTCTTTCTTTCTTTCTTTTTTTTTAAGATTTTATTTTTTTAAGTTATCTTTATAACCAACATGGGGCTTGAACTCACGACCCTGAGATCAAGAGTCACATGCTCTTCTGACTGAGTCAGTCAGGTGCCCTGGGAGGTGGTCATTCTTGTTGGCAATTGCCGTTTTGCTTTCACTCTTTGTATCTGGGGTGAGGGAACAGGGCAATGTAAATGCAGGACATACTGTTGAGCCGATGTACGCTGCGTCCCAGTAATCTGATTGCAACTGAAGTTGGAAGCCTGGTAATGTCAGGCTTAATTATTTGGACTGACCATCCCAGTAAAAAAAAAAGGCTTCTGGGTGGCTCAGTCGGTTAAGCATCTGCCTTTGGCTCAGGTCATGATCCCAGGGTCCTGGGCTCGAGCCCCACGTTGGGCTTCCTACTCAGTGAGGAGCCTGCTTCTCCCTCTACCTCCCTTTCCTCTCTCTCTGTTTCTCATGAATAAATAAATAAAACCTTAAAAAATTTTTTAAATATAGAAAAAAATATCTTTTTTGGGGGAAGAATTTATTTATTTAACAGAGAGAGAGATAGTCAGCGAGAGAGGGAACACAAGCAGGGGGAGTGGGAGAGGAAGAAGCAGGCTTCCAGCGGAGGAGCCTGATGTGGGGCTCGATCCCATAATGCCGGGATCACGCCCTGAGCCGAAGGCAGACGCCCAACCACTGTGCCACCCAGGCGCCCCTAGAAAAAAATATCTTTTTTTTTTTTTAAAGATTTTATTTATTTATTTGACAGAGATAGAGACAGCCAGTGAGAGAGGGAACATAAGCAGGGGGAGTGGGAGAGGAAGAAGCAGGCTCATAGCGGAGGAGCCTGATGTGGGACTTGATCCCATAATGCCGGGATCACGCCCTGAGCCGAAGGCAGACGCCCAACCACTGTGCCACCCAGGCGCCCCTAGAAAAAAATATCTTAAAACCTCCAAAGAGTTGATAAAATACCAAGGAATCAACAGGCCAACGTGGACGAGAAAACCAAAGCATAGAAACCTATTTTCCCTGAAAAAGCATCTGTCAATCCTAGCAAATCTGAACTTTCATTTTGAACACTTGGGAGAATGAGCAGGCTAGAAACCCATGCTCAGTGCCTGCACAAGGTGGGGAGTCTAGTAGAACATCCTCCCCTCAATATCCTGCGATCCCAAGGGACTCCTGCATGCTCCAGAGAACCTCGGACCTGGAACTCTGTTTTAGGTAGCTCAGGTCTGGTGGTGCCCCTAGTGTCTGGCAGAAGTCAGCACAATCCTCTCCAGAGGCAAGCCCGTTCGTATTCAGATTGTTCCTATATATGTGGAACAACATAATAAATTAATATGTAATAAATCATAATTTGTTCAAGTGCAGATATTTACATGTAATAAGAAATGATGTAAAGGGACAAAAAAGACTTTAAAGACTCCAAATAGAAATTCTTTTTTAAAAAAATTATTTATTTATTTTTAAAGATTTTTATTTATTTATTTATTTATTTATTTTAAAGATTTTATTTTTATTTATTTGAAAAGACAGAGACAGCCAGCGAGAGAGGGAACACAAGCAGGGGGAGTGGGAGAGGAAGAAGCAGGCTCCCAGCGGAAGAGCCTGATGTGGGGCTCGATCCCAGGACTCCGGGATCACGCCCTGAGCCGAAGGCAGACGCTTAACGACTGTGCCACCCAGGCGCCCCTAAAGATTTTATTTATTAGAGAGGGAGAGCGTGAGCGAGAGAGAGAACACAAGCACGGGCAGAGGGAGAGGGAGAAGCAGACTCCCCTGCTGAGCAGGGAGCCCGACATTGGGCCTGAGCCCAGGACCCGGGGATCATGACCTGAGCCGAAGGCAGATGCTTAACCAACTGAGCCACCCAGGCGCCCCCCCCACCCAAATACAAATTCTCTTTTTGTTTTTAAGATTTGATTTATTTATTTGTCAGAGAGAGAGAGAGAGCACAAGCAGGGGGAGCATCAGGGAGAGGGAGAAGCAGGCTCCCTGCTGAGCAAGGAACCCGATGTGGAGCTCGATCCCAGGACCCTGGGATCATGACCTGAGCCAAAGGCAGATGCTTAACCCACTGAGCCACCCAGGCATCCCTACAAATACTTAAAATTAAAAAAATAATCGTAACTGCAATTAAAATTCAACTCATTAATTTAAAAGCAGCTGAGATGCAGTAGAACAGAGAACTGGCAAAGTGGATGATAATAGTGAGAAATTACCCAGTGTGCAGCATGGAGAAACAAAAAGAGGAGAAGGGTGGAGAAGATAGTAGATACAGCGGCTAGAGCCGTAGCATATGTTTAATTAGCATCCCAGAGAAACAGAAAAGAAAAATAGGGCAGAGACAAATATTTGAGTAGAGAAATGGCTGAGAGCTTTACAGAAGTTTACAGATTCAAGAGGCCAGTGAATCACAAGCATGAACGTCCTGTCTAAACCAGCCGCCATATGAGAGAAGAGGGAGGGATATAGCTCCGAATTGAGTTTCAGCCCCAGTGGGCTTAAACGTTCCATAAAACAGTCAATTAGGAGAAAGAGTGCTAAGCCTCCCATTACGAAGCAAGGCTTTAGAGCTTCGTGGCTTTGGTGCTTGAAATTCTCTGCTCCCTTTGGCTCCCTTCCCTCTTCCGGTGCCTCAACCTCTCTCCCCAAACCAGGCCCTGGTATTCTACCAGTTCCCCGCAAAGGCCCTTTCTCTCTTGACCTCAAGGAAAGGAAGGAGGCCCAAGGCAGAAACAGAAAAAAGCACAGAAGAATAAGAACCAGAGAGAAATCAGAGGAAGGGAGATGAGACTTACAGGCATTATGACTTGGGAGATGGGCCAGACTGGCTTGGGGGGTCACCCTGGAGGCAACAAGTAGAAGATGGGGATTGACGATGACGTAGGAGTTGCTAACCAGAATTCTGCTTCCCTTCCCTTTCCTCCTCTCCCTCAGGCTCTCCTCTGATTCTCTGCCTCCAGGACCCTACCTTTGACAGTATCATGTCGGGAGGACCTGAGCTCCCATATCCATCTCTATTTCCTAACAAACAGCAACATCAACAGTCAGGCTAAGAGGTCGGAAAAGGGAAAACCATATCCCCTTGAAAACTGGAGAATACCAGAACACCGAATCCCTGGAGTTGGTCTTCCCGCATGCTACTGAAGTTTGGTTGCTATTTGTCACCTGTTAAGCCAGCCCGATCCAGGGAAAGCTACTTGACTTTTCCTGCCCCCAGTTCTCACTCCTCGCTGCAAATCCCGATCCTGGAGTGTCCTGATAGCCAGGCTATGAAGCATGGAAAAGCCATGGGAGAGTCCCTCCAGAGAAGGGAGGAGAAGCTCCCGACAGATGATTCATATATTGTTTGCATCCCAAACACACTTTCACCTCCAAGGGGCAGAACTGGGACACCAATTCTCAGCACTCGTTGACTTGCCATTCTCCCCAGGGTCTGCTGAGCTTTAATGGGACCTCTCCGAAAGCCTAGTGGTGGGAATGGACCCGCTCAGACACATAGATGTAAAGAGACCTACTTAATGAACACCTGATTATACCTTAGAGCAGCATAGTCAGATGAGTGTGCAGATGTGCACACAGATTTGTGTAGAGCTGGGATAGAAAGACTTTGAGACAAGATTAAGAAGATTCCAGTATTCAATTTTTGTCCAACATCTTAGCGAGGCTAAGGCAGGGGTAGCCGCTACTCTCCAAGCTTCGCGATCCTGCCCCAGGATGACAAGAAGAAAGATCCTGGAAAGTCGGCCAAAAAAGGCAAAGACCCAGTGAACAAATCTGGTGGTAAGGCCAGAGAGAAGAAGTGGTCTAAAGTCATAGTTCAGGACAAGCTCGATAACCTGGTCTCCTTGGACAAAGCGACATTTGGCAAACTCTGTAAGGAAGTTCCCAACTACGAGCTTGTAACTCCATCTGTTTTCTCTGAGAGACTGAAGATTCCAGGTTCCCTGGCCAGGGCAGCTCTTCAGGAGCTCCTCAGTAAAGGACTTATCAAACCAGTTTTAGAGCACAGAGCTCAGGTCATTTACACCAGAAACACCAAGGGTAGAGATACCCAGCTGCTGGTGACGATGCATGAGCAGATCCCACCAAGCGTATATTTTCGAAAATAAAACTATTAAGTCAAAGAAGGAGGAGGAGAAAAGGAAGAAGAAGGAGGAGGAGGAGAATGAGAATAAGGGAAAGAAGAAGAAAAGGAAGGGGAATGGGGAAGAAGGAGGAGGAGGAGAAGAAGAAGAAGGAGAAGAAGAAGAAGAGGAAGAAGAAGAAGAAGAAGAAGAAGAAGAAGAAGAAGAAGAAGAAGAAGAAGAAGAAGAAGAAGAAGAAGAAGAAGAAGAAGAAGGAGATCGAGGAGGAGAAGAAGGAGAAGAGGAGGAAAAGGCGGCAGGGCAGGGCGGGGGGGGGGACGAGAAGGAAGAGAAGAAGATTCCAGTGTCCATCTTCAGGGAAGTTTTCCCTTAAGAGAATGAAAATGTCTCCTCACTCATTTTTATTGCATTTCCTTTTGTCCTAGTGAGGTGTGGGGTGGCTGCTCCCTTCCCAAGCTACTTGGTGATTTAATTTCTTTCTCAGAGGTTTCAGCCCCAATTCCCAGGACTTTCCTTATTGTCTTTCCTTCCCTGGAGACTGCCTAGCAATGGAACTCTTGTATCTTGAGGGAGTGGGGTGGAAGGTAATATCCGCCACTTACCAAATGCAAACACAAAGACAGGGCAAGAAGCAGAAGCCAGGGTCTCCAGGTGTGCTACCCTCACGACCTCCAGGCCTGAAGATGGGCCCTGTCCTCAGCAGCTCACAGAAGACACTGTCAGCCTGTGATAAACCTTGCAAGGCCAGCCTGGCTAAGATACCCCTGAACACCCCATACCCGATGGTTCGAGAACGCTGTGAGTCTAGCGTGCCTATGGTAGCCAGAGAAACCCACCGTACGGTCCGCAAACATGTATGCATGCCTTCTCTGTCCTAAATGCCTTCTCCATGCACCGACTACCCCGTGGCCATCAGGAAGAATGGGCCAGACCCACAGGAGCCACGATATAAGAAATGGAAACGGCGAGGTGTTCTATAGTGTGCAACTTCTGAGATTTCAAAGAAAGAATATGCACTTTAAATATGTTTGGACACCCATAGAACGTCTCTGAATGGAGACAAATGAAAATGCCTTATAGTATTGCATGCAAGGAGAGCAAAGTGGCTGAGGACAGGGTGGGAAGGAGACATCCTTTTGGCGGTGTTCTCTTTTGAGCCCTTTCATTGTCGTTCCCTATGTCTGTATTGCCTATGGAAGATGGCAATCAAAAGCAGACCCCTACCCCTTAAGGAGCTGGGTGGGGCAGACCTGCAAACAATTGCAATCCACTTTGCTCATTGTTATCCCTGAGACCAGACAGTGAGAAGGGAGTCTAGGACAGAGGACATCCAAGTTGGCTTGGGGGTGTCGGGGAATTTGGAATCATCATCGCAGTGAATGCTGGAACCTCTTTCAGCTCAGCCTTGCCAGGGCCTAAAGAGCACAGTGAGAAAGGACCCGCCGTAGAGCTGCGAGAGCCTGCAGAGGCCAGAACGCCAACTGCCGAGCTCGGGCCAAGCTAAGGAGCTGAGATTTTATCGTAATGGGAAATGGGCGGCTGTTACGGAATTTTCAGCAGGGGAGTGACCTATGCGATTTGCTGTTTAGAGAGACAACTCTGGCAGGAGCCTGGAAGGGTAGATTAAGAGGGGCAAGGAGAGGCCAGGAGACTGGCTAAGAGGTTAATGCGAGAATCCAGGTGAGGGAAGGCAGATGGATGACGGGGCGAAGGCAGCAGAGGGAGCGCGGATGGCGGGGGCAAAGCTGAGACGTGCAGCGGGTCTACAGGAGACCAGGTACAGATCCGGCTCTGCAGCCCTTGGTTTGCTCGCTCTGATATCTTCTGCACATTCAGGGCCCCAAACACCCCTGGCAGCTGGCAGGATGGGTCTGGAGGGGCGACTTCCTCGCCTGCCTGCCTGCCTCCTGGCCCCAGGCTCCAGCGCCTTGGCAAATTGGGGCAGAGGACTGAGAACAGAAGATTCTCCCGTGCCATTCAAACTCCTAGGTCTCTCTTATTTATTCCTCGCTCTCTCCCGATTCAAGTCCTCTCATTATTTCGAGCTGTACAGCTTGCTGCTTCCCTGGCTGGGCTCTCCCGCCCCCGTCCACGAAGTGTCAATCAAGCCCTCAGATAAGCAACTCAGCTTCACATCTTCGGCGGCTCTGCCCCAGGACACGAGCGGCGAATGCTGACACACAGCAGCGCGGTCTAGGGCTGCTGGCTCTTTCTTTAATAGTCTTCCAATCCAAAATGGGTGTTAAGATGGAATTTGAGGGGATCGCTTCTCTCTGCCTGCCCCTGTCAGGACAGCCACAAGGATGGGCAACCCTGAGAAAGACGGGAAGCCTTCAGAAGTCAATTTCCTTTTCATTTCAAGGTTGGGCCGGGGCCAGTGCTTTCGGAGGAGCTGTTTGAAATTCTTCACGAGAAGCCGAGTGCTTGAGTCCAGGAATCCAGGGCAGGCTTGTGAAGTAGGGGTGGGGAAATGGAATTGTCATTTTATTTCTGAAGGGATATTATATTAAACAAAGGAGAGGTGGGATACAGAGCCCGCTTTTGTAGCCTCCCTGGAGAACCGAACAATAAGAAATGGTCCGGGGAGGGGGGCGGGGCAGCAGGAAGAACTGAGGTTAGAACAAAGAGAGAACTTTCCCCAGCCCTGGAACCTGTGATGGGGGAGATCTGAGGAATCCGCTTCCCCAGGGGATTCCTCCTTCCCCTTTTACAAATTGTGAATGGAAGCTCGGTTTTGATAGAATATGGAAAGCTAATGAACATTAAGCTCAATTTCTGTGCCAAATTCTCTTTAGATCTCTGATAGCACGCACGCACAGAACTTGTGGTTGTGATCCGAGTGTGTCTATTTGTGTTCTGTTCTTTTTCTCAGGATGATTTCATACATACACACATTTCTACGTAGCCCACAGTCCACAGCTTGTCACTTTGAATCGCTGCATAGTATCTCGTGTCAACGTGCCAGAATTTGCTCAGCCATTCCCTGTGGCTGGGTTGTTTCCAGTGTTCTATATTGCAAGAGCATGGCTATGAATGTCTTCACACAAATGTCTCTCTCTTCCCTTGGATATTTCCTGGGGGTAGAGTTCCCTAAGTCAGATTGCTAGGTCAGAAGGCGTGAACCAGTCTACCGTGGGTGAACACTGCCCGGCTCTCTCCAGAAGGCCCAGACCCTCTGAGTGGCCTCCCTGTTCTCTCTCTTTCCCCACAGCACTGACAACATCAGGTTTTATCATTTTTATTTATTTTTGCTCATTTAATAGGCACATAATCGTACCTTGAAGTTATTTAATTCCCATTTCTTTCCCTGCTGGTGAGGCCGGGCACATTTCCATGTGAGGATTTATTGTCTGTTTTTCCTTGTATGTAAACTCTTCATCTTCTCTGACATCTTATCAAGAGGAATCTGGGGGCTGACCTTACCTATTTCTAGCAAGCCTTTGCATATTTAAATAGTACACTTTCCCTACTAGGTCTACCATTCTTTGCCTCCAAGGGAACTGTCCAGTTGGGAGGCAGATGCTCTCCTGTCTATGTGGGTTAGGGATGAGGTGGAGTTGAGATCACTTCTGGATTCTAGAGTGTTTTTTTTCCCGGAAGAAAAAAAAAACCCAGTCATATGGTACACCTTCTCTGGGCCCCCATTTTCTTAGTAAAGGAGGGGCTGGGCCGAGAAGATAGCTAGTTGGCCAGGCTACTCGGGGGTGCCCTTTGCTGGGGGTGGACCACTTCGCCAAGGCTGGGCAGCCACCTGGGATCACACGGACTTCCTGATTCAGTATTTTTTCCCCACTCGCTGTATGGCCATGAAAGAAACAGCAAACTATTGAAATTAGAATCATCGGTACGAGTTCTGACGAATCCCCAGTACGGCTTGGTGGTTAAAGGAGCAGGATCTGGAGCAGATGACCCCAGGTTCACATCTCAGTGCCTGTGTTTATAAAAGTCTTAATGTCTCTGTCTGTAAAGAGGTGTTTCAGGGGCGCCTGGGTGGCTCAGTCGGTTAAGCGGTTAAGCATCTGCCTATGGCTCAGGTCATGATCCCAGGACCCAATACCCATCCGGCCTCCTGCTCAGAGGGCAGCCTGTTTCTCTCCCTCTGCTCTTCCCCCCAGCTCCTGCTCTCTCTCTCAAATAAATAAAATAAAAAATCTTTAAAAAAAGGGGGGGTGTTTCAGTTATGGCTGTATAAAACACTACCCCAAAATTTCGTGGCTAAGACAACAACTGTTTCTATTGTATCTCACAATTCTGTGGATCAGGAATTCAGATTACACACTAATGCTCCATGTGGCATTAGTCGGGTCACTCAGCCGTCTTGAGCTGGTGGCTGGGCTGGGGATCCAAGATGGCTTCACTCTCTGTCCGGCTATCCATGCAGTCTCAGGGCCTCCCCACACGGTCTTTCCCACAGGGTGGTTGGACCTCTAACATGGTGGCTCAGGGCTCCAATAGGGAGCGCTCCGGGACCGGAAAAAGAAGCTCTCAGTGTCTTAAGGCCTGGGCCAGAAAGCATCAGTGTCACTTCCACCATATTCTATTGGTCATGCAGTCAAAGAGCCCGTGATGGCAGGAGTGACAAAGAGCTGGGGCCATCTTTAATGTGCCCAAAGTGGGGATAAACATATGTCCTCCTAGGGCTGCGGGGATTAAACAAGGTGACGCGTACAGAGGCCGATTCACCGTGAAGCTAACAGAACTTCAACCAGAGGGCTCCTTAATTGGACAGTCTCTTCTAGTCCTAGCACCTAATTTTAGATTCATAAATTTTCTTTTTCTTTTTTTTTTTTTAAAGATTTTATTTATTTATTTGACAGAGATAGAGACAGCCAGCGAGAGAGGGAACACAAGCAGGGGGAGTGGGAGAGGAAGAGCAGGCTCCCAGCAGAGGAGCCTGATGTGGGGCTCGATCCCATAATGCCGGGATCACGCCCTGAGCCGAAGGCAGGCGCTTAACCGCTGTGCCACCCAGGCGCCCCTAGATTCATACATTTTATTTTCCTTTCCTTAAAGAAGACCCCCAAACTGTCTAAGAACCAGGCCTTACAGATCCTAGCTCTGTCCTGAGTGCGTGTAGTGATGCTTGCTCAGTACATGGCCTGGCACAGAGGGCATGCTCACTACCAGGCGACCCTCCCTGCCCCGGGCTGGTGCCTGGTGCCCCCTCTGTGCCTCAGGAGAAGGCTCCTCCTCTCACTCCGGCCTTTCCATTCTTTCGTGATAATTTCTTCTCTTTTGTAAAAAATGGAAGTAAAACACGCTGAGAATAATTTCATAATCACAAAACTGCCCTCCCGATTGTTCCCTGCGTCTCCCCCCATGACCTCGCCACCCGCCAGGGAGGTGGGCCTTACCCTGGGCAGAGTGCCAACTTCTTAGCTCGGGCCCTTTAGAATCTCCAAAGGAAATCAGGCTGAAGGGAGGGAAGCCAGCAGGGGGAGGCAGCATTCCCGGTGCCCAGCTTGGTCTAGGAGGCATTGAAATTCCAGGGCCGAAGTCCCGAGACAAAGATCATAATGAGACAGGAAGGTGGCATAGGAAGGAGCCATTTGCATGACAATAATTGAGCCAAGAATAGAAAGCTAGAGGGATACAAGGGTGAGGCTGGCAGCTGAGCTGGGCTAAACCTCAGAAATCAGACTACCCAGTTCTGCTCTGCAGGGGAGGAGGGGGGCTGAGCCCTAGGCCGGGCTTTGCGGGGAGGGAGGAGTGGGGAGAAGGACGCAGCCCAGGGGATTGTGGGAATGCTGGCCAGGCTGGACTTTGCCCTACTCCTCCTCCTTTAGCCCAGAGCCTACTTTTGCTTGCTTTCTCCTCTGTCAGTGGGCTTTGCAGCTGTAGGGCTAAGCGGGCATCATGGCTGCTCAGAATGATCTCTGTGATGCCATTGTGATCGGGGCAGGCATCCAAGGCTGCTTCACGGCATACCACCTGGCCAAACAGAGGAAGAGGGTCATCCTGCTGGAGCAGGTACTGTGTCCCCTCTGCACTCCCCACTTTAGGGACTGTCCCTTCCTCCTCCTCTGGAGAGAAGTTTCCAGAGCCAGCAGGCTTTGGGGTGAGGCCAAAAGGTCTGACCGTCAAATTTTGTGTGATTTGCCGCTTTGCTGCCTGGTGTGTTTCATGACAATGAAAAAAAAGATCCACCCTCCCTAAGACCCACATTGGGTTTCTAGGCACATTTCCTCCTACTGCCTCCCGGTTTCCTGCCCTTGATCAAGAAGTATCCCAGGTCCTGTTCTCTTCCTTCCTGCCACTCGGTTTCTTCTGTGCCAAAATGTTTGATCCGGCCCAGAAAAATAATCAGTTCTGCTTTGGGTAACCTTAAGTAAAAATAATTTTACCCAGAGGGAAAGGCTGATTTGTAAGCCTAAGAGGTAGGATTCTTCCCTGAGTGTTCCTGGCCTCTCACCCTGAAACCCAGCAGAGCCTTCTGTTTTTTCTGTTTGTCTGATTAATAGCAGCCTTATTGTTTGATACACAGGAAATAAGACTTAGGTCTTATTTGTCCTTATGGAAAAGGTGACCCCACGCAGTGCAGTCTACAGTGACCACTGCACATGTGTATGTGTGTGGGAGGGCTGTGTACCTCCAGGATCCTTCCCAGGGTAGGTCCACGCAGACCACTTTCCAAAGGCTTCTATCCTCCCATCCTGCCTACAGCTATCCAGGTGGGTTTTGGCTTACTCTTCTTGGTAATGAACTGGATACGTTAGAAACCTTTTTCATTTCTCTATCAGTTTTCTCAAAGCCTAAGGGATTCCTGGTCTAACCTTGCAGGAAACTCTCCATCTTTTGCTAAATCCCAAGGTGGTTCCCTCATCCCGAGTGATCAGAAGCCATAGAGAAAAAACATCAGTTTTCTTGTCCGGAAAATGAAGGGGGCAATGGAAAACAGCCTGGAGGTTTCTCAAAAAGTTAAAAATAGAGCTACCCTATGATCCAGCAATTGCACTGCTGGGTATTTACCCAAAGGATACAAAAATACAGATGCAAAGAGGAACATGCCCCCCGATGTTCATAGCAGCAAGATCAACAATAGCCAAACTGGAGAGAGCCCAAGGGCCCATCAGCTGATGAGTGGTATATGTACACAATGGAATATTACTCAGCCATCAAAAAATTGAAATCTTGCCATTTGCAATGACGGGGATGGAGCTAGAGTGTATTATGCTAACTGAGATCAATCAGTCAGAGAAAGACAAATACCATATGAGTTCACTCATATGTGGAATTTAAGATACAAAACAGATGAACATATGGGAAGGGGGAAAAAAGAGAGGGAAACAAACCATAAGAGACTCTTAACGATGGAGAACAAACTGAGGGTTGCTGGAGGGAGGTGGGCAGGGGTTGGGCTAAGTGGATGATGGGGATTAAGGAGCACACTTGTGATGAGCGCTGGGTGTTACATGTAAGTGATGAATCACTAAGTTCTACTCCTGAAACCAATATTACACCATATGTTAACTAACTAGAATTTAAATAAAATTTTGAAAAAAAAACAAAAACAAAAACGAAGGGGGCTAGACTGGAATGATCTCAAAGGTTCTTTCTAATTATGCTTCTCTAGGAAACCAGCTGGGGAGGGGATCCAAAGCCCGTTTGGGATGTGAGTAACGTTACCAAAAGGGAGGCTGAGTTATTGCTACTGAAGAAGTTCTATGCTCGCCGCCAAATCAATAACTTGGCCGTAAAGAGAGAATGTATGGAAATATTTGAAGATGAAGCGCTCCTGCTTGACAACACGTGACGAGCTAACTCCTATGGGGGAAGGGGCAGTGCAAGGGGCAGCAGCCTCAATTGTCTCTCTTGTTCTCCGTTTCCAGTTTTTTCTACCACACTCCCGAGGAAGCTCCCATGGGCAGAGCCGGATAATCCGGAGGGCGTACCCCGAAGACTTTTACACCCAGATGATGGAGGAGTGCTACCAGATATGGGCCCAGCTGGAGCACGAGGCTGGAACCCAGTTACACAGGTTGGCGGGTGGGGGAATTCCTTGACTTGTGGGGCCCGGTGCCTGGAGGTGCTTTGAGTAGGTGAGGGGGGCAGTGCCATGAACGCTTGAAATGCAGTGGAGGGACACAGGGTCTGGGGACTTGCCAGACACATGGGAGCATTCTGCTCATTGGCCTGATGGCGCCATCGCTCCAGCTGGCTCCTGGCGCGGCTCTGAGTTCCAGCACTGGGTTCCGAGCACGTGTCCAAGGCCAGCAGAGGGTGTGTTGGGAAGACGGCTGAAAAGACACTGGGAGCAGATGCCCAGAGTGGGAATTCATATCTGCATCTCCATGGAGCCATCCGAGACTCTTTTAGGGCAGGGATTAAAATAAAGGAGGAGGCTGCCATCTTGGTTCCTTATATTCCTGCTAATATCCTAATCTTCCACGCTGGGTCCTCTCCCCCAGAGCGACCCCTATAATCTACTTCATTCTCTCTGGAGGCCTCTCCCTCTAGGTGTCCTCTTCAGGCCCCGTTGCTTGCTAGGGATCTCTGCTGTCCCCATGGCTCTCTAACACTTAAGACTCCTCGGTCCCCCCAACCTCCACTGACCTTCCAAACGCTCATGGGGAAGAAGGCAGACAGTCCACGGTGCACAGAGAACTTTAACCACCCACCCCATGTCCCTTCCCACCTTCTCTGTGGCTCTTACCTGAACTTTCTACAAAACCACGGCTCTATCCTCCAGGGTGGCAGTTATTTTAATGGCCAGGAACCAAGAGGTTACTGTTCTGTTGCAAAAACACCATTAACTTAAGAACAAAGTGAAATCCATTATGCAAATACAGCTAGGACAGCTAATTACAGATTTATTCCAGAGGCAGCTAATGCACCCAGCACCCAAATAAAGGAGCATGTCTTGCTGAAGGGTGGCCTGGCAAAGGGACCCCTCTCTGTCAGCCATCTGTGAATACTGCTGAGTTTCTGGTACTAAAAGAAGTGCTGAGGCCTTGGAGGGCACACTTCTTCCCAGCACAAGGAGGTAATTGCGAGATGTGCCTGGAATCTTACAGAGGGGACATGATTCTGGAGACAGGCTTGAACTTGACTTTGTGCTCTACCTCTTACTGGCTGTGTGACATTGGGAAAGTTTCTGTACCTCTCTGTCACTCATTTTTTCCTCAGAGGGCTTTGTGGGGGATTAAATGAGACTTTTTTTTTAAGAGAGGAAGAGGGGGAGGGGCAGAGGGAGAGGAAGAGAGAGAATCTCAAGCAGGCTCCCGCCCAGCATGGAGCCCGATGTGGGGCTCCATCTCACAACCCTGAGATCATGACCTGAGCCGAAATCAAAAGTCGGGTGCTTAACCGACTGAGCCACCCAGGTGCCCCTTAAATGAGACTCTCATGAAGTTTTTGGCACAGAGCCTAGCACCTTTAGATAAATGGCAGCTCTTTCTACCCATTCTGTGCCAGCTGTATGCTATCTCCATTGCACAGGGGGGAAGAAGGGCAAGAGGAGACAGGTGGGATGCAGCGACCATGGACATCAAGGAGAATGGCTGCTGGAGCAAGGGAGAGGAAAGCGTGGGTAGAACATTCTCATAATCTCACAGTCCTCCTCTTGGCAGGAGGACAGGAATTTGGAAGGGCTTTGGGACCAGGTGGACCTGGCTCCACATGTCAGCTCTGACACATCTAGCTGTGTGGTTTGGAGCAAGCTGTTGAACCACTGTGAGACTCAGTTTTCTCACCTGTAGAGGAGGGGTGTCTATTTCAAGGGGCCGTCATGAGGATGAGTCTGTGAAGGGCTTAGAGTGGCACCTGACAATCCATCATCATCACCATTATCACCTTCATCTCGTATTTAGTGCTCTTGGTAAGAAACTAAGGCTGTTTTCAAAGTACTCAGTACAGGGCACCTGGGTGGCTCAGTCGGTTAAGCATCTGCCTTCGGCTCTGGCCATGATCCCGAGGTCCTGAGATCGAGTCCCACATCAGGCTCCCGGCTCAGTAGGGAGCCTTCTTCTCCCTCTCCTTCCAGCTCGTGCTCTCTGTCACTATCTCTGTCTCTCTCAAATAAATAAATAAAATTGTAAAAAAAAAAGTATTCAATACATGTTAACTAATTTAATTCTCCCCACAACCTTATGAGAGGGTTGCTACTGCGTAGTCAGGGTCTTAATCTCTTAGTGCAAATTGCAAGCTTACCACATTCTTAGTTAGTGTAGAACAGGGCTTGGCGAGCTTTCTCCAGAATGGCCACGTAGTATTTTAGACTTTGCAGGCCATATGGTCTCTGTTGTAACTCTTCAACTCTGCCAGTTACCCAACTCTGCCATTGTAGTGTGAGAGACGCCAAGATGATAGATACATAGATAAACGAGCACGGTTGTGTGCCAATAAAACTTTATTCATGAATGCTGAAATTTCATACACTTTTCAGGTCATGAAATATTAGTCTTTCGTTTTTTATCAGCCACTAAAAAAATATAAAAAATCATCTTGGTTTGTGTGACAAACAAAAATAGATGGTAGACCTGATCTGGTTCCTGGGTCATAGTTTGCTGGCCCCTGGTTTAGAAGATACCACAGACTGATGACCTTGTCCAGACCCTCTGTCCAAACAAATTGATGTCTAAATCATCCTGGGCCGAAAGACTGCTAATGTATATTTATTTTTATTTTTTAAAGATTTTATTTCTTTGACAGAGAGAGTGAGAGAACAAGCAGGGGGAGCAGCAGAGGGAAGGGAGAAGCAGGCTCCCCGCTGAGCAGGGAGCCTGACGCGGGGCTCGATCCCAGGACCCCGGGATCATGACCTGAGCCAAAGGCAGATTCTTAACCAACTGAGCCACCCAGGCGTCCCTACTAATGTATACTTAAAGACAGGAACATATCTTAGACCCTCTTCAAAGACCATTCTGATGCCTCACTTCCCCAATTATGAAAAATGAGTAAAGTGAACATGCTATGGAAATTCTTTCGAGTTCTACAGAGTGCTAGGTGTTGCCATTGTTACTATTATCATCATCATCAAGTCCTTTCTTACGGCTAACCTGATTTACTCGGGCACACTCATTTATTTGGTTCTTTGACTTAGGGACGCAGAACCGATACTTTCCATTCTAATTCTTTTCACTTTTGTTCTTGATTCTGATTTTCTAAATGATTCATCATCTCTGTGGTTCTTACTCTCCTAGGTTCTTCTGGGAGAACCAGCACAACACCATCATCTAACTGATAGATACTAAACGTATTTACTTAATGCTATTTGATGGTGATAAAAAACAGACAGACACGTCCGGGAGCTGTCGTTAAGGTGGCTGTCCGATTCCTTTTATTCTGTTCTGCCTCTTCCCGGGACGGTGGCATACTAAACCTGAGTGGGCGCAGGATATTTGCACAGATTCCGGGTACAGACGACACGTGTGTCAGATCACAAGGTCTGAGTCTTTTGTGATGGGTACCTCCAGGACGCTGATACCACCAGCAAATCCCAGCTCTGGGGCCCCCCTCTCACTTGCCCTGCCTTCTCCCTTTGAGTCCTAATATCCAGCTCCTGACCCGGGCTGCCCCTGCTTAGCTGACAGTATCAGACAAGATCACAGCCCTAGGCAGTACAGCTGCTGGCAGAACCTGGCGGCCCCCTCCGCAGCTGCTGCTTCCTGTGTCTGTGAAGTGTCTGGCTTGTCAGCCGCGTCCCCTCCCCGGAGCAGTCTTTGTTAACCAATTCCACCTCGGCCCACTGAGCGGAAGATGAAAGCCAAGAGCTCCTCCAAAACCAACAAAGACAGCAGCCATTACTGAGTCCCTTCCCCAAGGTGACTCTGGGAGCCGGCTTGACTGGCACTTTGAACCCCGACAGGGGGAAGTGGGAGCCTGGGATGGGAGGCGGCGGGCGCAGGGAGGGCTGTCTGCCGTTCCAGATGCCTCCCTGCGCCATCCGGCCTCCTGTCCTGCTGTAGTAAGGGATGGAAATCCCTGATCACCGGCTCCTTACATCATGTCGGAGGCTTTAGTCAGCTAGAGGAGTCAACAAGACCCTCGGGAGGATTCTTCGATTACCTCTTCCTCGAGGCAGATCCAGCTCGGGCTGGGGGAAGGCGCTGTTCATACCACCTGCTCTGCGCTCAGCTGACAGCGGCGGCTGGGAGCTGGGAGCTGCACTGCCCTGACCAGGCATTTCCTGGACGTTTTTTTTCCTTTTTCTTTCTTTTCTTTTCTTTCTTTCTTTCTTTCTTTCTTTCTTTCTTTCTTTCTTTCTCTCTTTCTTCTTTCTTTTTTGTGATGGCCTTGTCTCTTCTCATTCCTCTCCTCCCCAAACTTTGTAGCCTAGGTCTGAGCCGAAAAAGAGCAGAGGGGGGCCCAGAGCACAGGGGTGAGAAATTGATGCAGCATGAGCGGTCTGTTTATTGGGATCTAGGAGAAGCCATTAAGAAAATAAGCACTTAAATGATTTTCAATCTGCCCATGGAAGTCTTCTATCTTCATACTGGGGGAAGAGGCCCATTCTCTGATCCTGGTTTTGACTGACTGATTTCCAATTCTCTAAGCATTTCCCACAGGAGCCTCTCACCTATCTCCCATAATGACAGGCCTTTGCATTTGCAGGCAGTGTTTTACATTTATTTCCGATTTGCTCATAATGGTCAAAAATCTCTCTCCAATCCGAGGCATTTCTCCAGCAGTGCACGGTTTCCCTCAGGCCAAATAGCTCAGCTGTGATCCACGGAAAATGAGAATTTCCCAAACGCATCTTCGGACTAGGGGAGGGTCCAGCATCACAAATTCAGATGGAAAATTTCCCACTGTTAGATCAATATCTGGGCTAAGAAATAAATGCCACAGGGGCAGAGAGCTGGAGCAAAATGATTACAATCGGCACAATTACATTCACCGGCAGAATCAGCTCACTGATTACTCCGAGGGATGGGAGCTCCCGCTTCAACCACCACAGGGTGGCTTGGGAATTAGAACATCACTCAGCATTTCATAATTCGGCAGATTTGCCTGTTGTCTTGGCATGAGTTTGTTTTCCCCATACAGTGCCTTCCTGTAAGAGGAGTTCTTACTTCAAGGAAAGAACGAAGGAAGGAAGGGAGAGAGAGAGGAAGGGAGGAAGGGTGGAAGGGAAGTAGGTAAATGGCAGGGTACACGGGAGACCACGGTCCGTGTACTGCAGCAGGGGTCGGAATACAATGCTCTGGGATTCCTGAGCCGGGGATCTGACGTGATAACTGCTGATGTAAGGGTTAAGCCAGGTCTTCCCCCAGAATCCCACCCAGCCACAACCGCATGCGGTAGAAAGGGCTCAAGATCATATACTTGCGTGACTTCTTAATGATCCTCTAGTCCGAGAAGTGTACTAGGCAAGTTTTCACGACCTGAGAACCAATCTGAAGTCCTTTTGGGGCCACAGGGAAAGGACCTTGCTGGCTAGTGGGGATTCAACAGCATCTTTCCTCTGCGAAGCTTTGAAGACGCAGAGGCACTCATTCTTTCTCCCCGGTGCTAAATGCTGGGGAGGCGGGGGCCATGGCAAATGGATTGGGCACGCTGCGTGGCTCTGTGTACTGACACCGGCCCCAGGGCCTGCTGTGTCCCTACCCCCTCCCAATCTTCTCTTTAATCCCCCCAACCAGATAATGCGGGATTTGGAAGCATGTAATATCCATGAGACTCCATTACTGGCTATTACGAGCTTTATACACAGTACCTGGGGGGTGTACCCGGCTGATACTGGTCACCGCAGCTGCTGAAAGGCAGAGGGACCGCAGCAATGGTCCCAAGGGCCAAAGTGACCCTTCCATTGTTCAGATCCGTTCCCACCGAAAGTTAGATCAGCTCTGGTCTCTTGTGACAGAGAGACGGGAAGTATTAAAGAGAAACAGCTTTCCCTCCCCTAGAGAGTAGGAAGCAGAAAGGGAAGTACAGGGAGGAACGAAACCATAGAATCGCTGAATTAATTGCTGGAACCCTCAGAGACCACCTACCAGTGTTTCTGCATGAGGGCACTGTGGCATTGGGGGGGTGGATCTTCCCGAGCATTGCAGGTTCAGCCCACTAAATGCGAGGAGCCACCCCCAGTCGCTGTAGCAACGAAAAAATGGCCCACGCCAGGTCCCTATGCCCCAGGGTCGGAGCGGGAGCCCCAATAGTCCAGCAGGCTTGCATTACAGAGGAATCTGGGGCCTGGAGCAGTGCGCCACCAGAGCAACGTCACAAGGGGTCTGCCAGACTGGACCCAGAGCCAGGTCTCTCAATTTAGGATCCTTTCCACAAAACGGGCAGCCTCTGAGGAGGAACCGAGAGATGTGCAGCAAGGGACAACACAGGATATGAGAGGGAAAGGGACAAAAGGAAAGCAAGAGCAGGGCGGTAGACTAGGGGGGAAGAGGATACGGAATCAAGATCAGAACAGTGAGTGGGTCAGGGGATGGAGGAAGAGGAAGAAACACCTACCACTTTCGAGGTGTAGCATTAAGAGGATTTCCGATGTCTGCCCTCAAGGGCGGATGGATCCTGAGAAATGCCAGGGACAAGCAAACCGGAAGTGAGAGCCGGGGGCCGACTTGGGCATGGGCTGGCAGCCAGATCAGTACTACGGACTGCCACGGGCTGGCAGCCAGATCAGTACTACGGACTGCCACCCTAACAACAGCACTGAGATGACTTTACCAGTTCTTTTTATTTATTCTTTATTTTTTAATCTTTTAAAATTTTTTAAGATTGATTGATTTATTTGAAAGAGACGGAGAGCTCGCTTGAGCATGAGTGGGGGGAGGGGCAGAGGGAGAGAATCTCCAGCAGATTCCCCACTGAGCTCAGAGCCCCATGCAGGCTCGATCCATGACCCATGAGATCACGACCTGACCTAAACCAAGAGTTGGACACCCAACTGACTGAGCCACCAGGCGCCCCCATACTTTTTTCTTTTTAAGTAGGCTCCACACCCAGTGTGGGGCTTGAACTCACCAACCTAAGATCAAGAGTCACATGCTCTACTGACTGAGTCGGCCTCGCGCCCCTGACTTTACCCGTTCTTTGAACATGAGGTTGGGACCCTGCTTGTTGGGACCCTTGCAGAAGAATGAGAGAGAACGGCCCAGGGTCCTGACTCGTACCCTCACCCATATGCCTTTCTTTTCTTTTTTTTTTTCTTTTCTCTTTTTCTTTTTTTACAGGCAGACAGGGCTACTGCTGCTGGGGATGAAGGAGAATTCAGAATTAAAGACCATCCAGGCTACTTTGTCTCGACAGGGGGTGGAACACCAGTGTCTTTCAGCTGAGGAACTGAAGCAACGTTTCCCCAATGTTCGGCTGGCCAGGGGAGAAGTGGGGCTCTTGGACAAGTCTGGAGGGGTTCTCTATGCAGACCGGGCCCTCAGAGCCCTCCAGGTAGGATGCGTGGCGTTTGGGGCGATGCAGCGCCCGGGGTGGTTCCAGTAGGCCGTCCCCAGCCTCCCGGGCCGGTGAAAGCCTTCGCCCCGCTGGCCTTGTTCTTGACCTTCTGGACGGGGCAGTTGATATACCCCGCTAGGCCTTGTCCATGGGGGACAGGAGGCCTGCAGTCTGCGCTCTCTTTTCTTCCCGAAGTGAAGGACTCGTTGTTTACCAGGGTGAACCACGCAACTATCTCATTTGCCCTTCCCTGCCACTGCCCTTTCAGGATGCAATTCGACGTCTCCGAGGCCTAGTGTGTGATGGAGAGAAGGTGACGGACATAAAACCAGGGCGACCCGTCACAGTGAGAAGTGCCTCCAGGACCTACCGAGCCAAAAGCCTGATTATCACGGCGGGTCCTTGGACCAACCGGCTCCTCCGACCCCTGGGAATGGAGCTGCCTCTCCAGGTAAGGGGGGGTTAGAAGCCTGAGAGTTGGTGCTTAAGAGAAGACACCTGGGAGTCAGACAGACTCGAGTTTGAGTCCCGGATCTGCCACTTGCTGGTGGATGAACTTGGGCCAATTAGTTCCCCTCATGAGCCTCAGTTTCGTAATGTGTAAAATGGGGACAGGGCTGTTGGAGAATTAAATTATAGAATCAATAGAAAGCCCTCAGGAACTCACTAAATCTGAGGCATTATGAAGTGCTGGAGAGAGAGAGGGAGAGAAGTCGGGCTGGGTGCAGCAATGGGAGACTGAGACTGGGGGAAGAGACAGGGATGCAGAGATCTTTGTACCTCATACCAAAATGGAACAGACCGACGACGTGAGAATTGGGTGAAACAGGATGGACGAGTTAAGGGGCGCATGCAGGCTTGTATTCAAGAGCCAGGGACCTCAGAAGAAACTGTTCTCGCTGTCTGTAGAGTTTCACGGCCTTTCCCCTTCATCTCCCACTTCCTCTTTCGGCTTCAAGACCCTGCGGATCAATGTGTGTTACTGGCGAGAGAAGGTTCCTGGAAGCTATGGTGTGTCCCGGGCCTTTCCTTGTTTCCTGGGCCTGGGCCTCAGCGCGGCTCCCCACCACATCTATGGGCTGCCCTCCGGGGAGTACCCAGGGCTGATGAAGGTGAGTGGAAAAGCCCAGAGAGAGCCAGTAGGGCCCCCCCTCCGCTCCCTGCAGATTTGGAGCAGCTGCTCTAACTTCCTTTTCCATAGATTCCTGGGATCCCCCAGCAGCAGGAGCAGGAGAATTCGTCCCTATTCGCTATTTGCAATGCAAGAACCCCACCCGATCCGAGGCCCAGCAAAGGAAGCCTTTCCTTTGCAAACATGGGGTTCTGGGGGTGGGGGTAGAAGGAACAGCTAAGGCAATCTCATGTGGCAACAAATGGCATCTGTCAGGACTCGGGAAGGCTGGGATGATGGATGGGGGCACTCTGTGTGCGAGCCTGCTCCCTGGGCTGGGTGGGTGCGCGGGAGGGCCGGCCCCTCGCAGCTCACTCTGCTCTGATTGGGAGCTAGGTCTGCTATCACCACGGCAACGATGCAGATCCTGAGGCGCGGGACTGCCCCGAAGCATGCTCAGACATCCAAGACATCGGGATCCTGAGCCGCTTTGTCAGAGATCGCTTACCTGACCTGGAGCCGCAGCCCGCCGTGGTGGAGCGCTGCCTGTACACGGTGAGGGTGTGGGCAGCCGCCGGGCCGGCCCTCTCCTGCCCGGGGAACAGGGGAAGGAGACACACAGAGCCTGCGCGGCTCCGGCTCGCTTCTGTTTGACCCCTGACCTGGGATGTGACTTGAAAGGAACGAGCTGCTCTCTATGGGTCCGTTCACCTCTCCCCGAGAGGGCCCATTAGAGGTTATTCATATTCCTTTTCATTAGCAAACTAGGCTTATGCCTGGCAGCCCCTCGCTATGTTTCCCAGAAGAGCTCTAAAAGATTTTTTGGCAAGATGTTCTAGTTGAATAGGCCTTAGGGACGAAGAGAAGAGACAGATGTCACCAGGGCCTGAGGCATCTTGGCTAAAGTTAGTTTACACGCATTCACTGAGCACCTACTGTGTTCATGGCTCTGGATGAGCAGAGAGGCAGATGGACAAATGAGAAAGACTGTCATCCCCGGAGGGGGCGCTGGCATGCAGAAAGCATTCCTGTGCCCCATTCCCATTCTTTCTGGAAAGCAATCCAGCCTCATCCCCTCCCCTCTGAGCTGCCGTTCTTCCTCCTCCTTCTCTCCTCAAAGGACAAAAGTGTGATTGTTTCTTTCTAGAACACCCCCGACGAGCACTTCATTCTTGATTGCCACCCGAAGTATGACAACATTGTCATTGGTGCTGGATTCTCTGGTGAGTCTGAGCAGGGGAGGATGTGCCTTAAAGCCGACCTATCTCAGTGCCAGGCAAAATGGCGTCTTCTACGTAGGCTCTTGGCTGGCCAAAGCCTAGACTTGAGTGTGTAAAGGGGCTGGGCGTGCAAACAGAGAAGAAGAGCTACTTCTGGTGGGAGGCAACTTCCAGCTTTGGGATGCAGACCAAGAAGAGAGTTAGCCCTATTTGGGAACAGGGTAGTAGACATCCAGGGACCCCAGGCGCTGTCCCTGAGGATGCCTGACCACCTGCTCTCCTTTCCCTAGGACATGGATTCAAGCTCTCCCCTGTTGTGGGGAAGATCCTGTATGAATTAAGCATGAAATTAACGCCATCTTATGACTTGACACCTTTTCGAATGAGCCGCTTCCCTAACCTGGGCAAAGCCCACCTTTGACCCCTGGCCAGCGGCCTCCCTTGTGTGCACAGGAGCTGGGAATAAAGCCCTCTGGCTATTAAATGTCATCCTATTCTCCTGCCTTTCTTGAATCCCCTGTCAACACTGGATGATTGAATCGACCTTCTTTCCCTGGCCAGCTCCCCAGTCCCACTACTTTTTTGCTTCCGGAAGGTCAACCAGATATTGTACCATCCCCGAGTAGCAGGGACCTTTGAGATGGATGTCTCAATAAGGAGGACACCTAGGGACTGGCTCAGGGGACCCAAGCAGTTGTTACAATTCTCTTCGCTGAGACAATTGATAAACTTGGGGTAGATTTGACTAAAGGTGCCCGGGGTGGGGGGGGCGGAGTAAACAGGATGATTTGTAGATCGCTATCGCCCTTGGAGTTCCTTTTCCTAAGACCAGAGCCACCCTCCATCACAAACCCCCATAAAATCTGGCTCACCTTGGGTGCACAATAACTGTTTGTTGAAAGAACGTGTTGAGCAAGCAAATACATGAATAGCTGCATTGCATTGAAGTCTGCAGTGGGCTTTATCCCCCGTGCGACCTTATTTCTTGGAGACTTTCATTCTCAATCAGCGCCACAGAGTCCACGACCCTAGGAATCCTTGGGTCTTTACCTCCTCAGTGCCCTGCACCCTCTCTCCCTGGATTCTTTGTCTGGTTCTCATCCTCTCTCCGGCTCTGTAAAGATGCTTAGCCCCCCAGTCTCTCATTAGGGTATATTGTCAGGTCCTTATGAAGATGAAGCTGTTGTACCAGAAAGGAAGAGAGAGACACACTCGCTTAGAAACCCTGTTCAATGTTTGAATGTTAAATGTGCCATTTTATTATCATTAGGATTGCTCCCACTTAATGAAATGGCATTAGCGCCGAGTCGGCTGGCCTCCTTGCACTAATTGCTTTAGAGGGGAACAGGCTCGTAACTACCCCAGGGCGGGTGGAGGGTTGAGGGGTGTAAACAGGGACTGGACTGAATGTGCCCCGTGCACACCCTGCAGGAGCATCTCCAGACCAGGCCATCGGACCTAAGAGATTGCCTGCTCCGGGGAGAGAAACCCTGGGACCCGCTGGGGCGGAAATGTTAGAAGGAGGCCCTGAGCGGGAAGAGTGGGAAATGGGAATAAGAGTGAAAATATCCCCAAAGGAAAGACAACACAGAGGAAATTGCCTCTAGGCCTAGGCACATGGATCAGCACTGATTTCTCCAGGGGGTTGTAAAAGCCAGCCCGCCTCCTCAGCCCCCCGCCGGGTCTGTGTCTCGGGTGCTCTCAGAGGGTCCCCCGGACCTCAGCCTCCACAAAGTGAGAATAATCACATCTGCAAAGTCAGAATAATAACATGGACGAGCCTTGAAGCCACGACGCTAAGTGAAATAAGCCAGACGCAAAAGGACAGACACTGGAGGATTCCACTCACGTGACGTACTGACAGCAGTCCGATTCACAGGGACAGGCGGTGGAATGGTTGCCTCCAGGGGCTGGGGGATGGGCGAGGGATGAGGCGTTAGTGTTTAATGGACACAGGGCTTCAGTTTGGGAAGATAAAAGTGTTCTGCAGATGGATGGTGGTGATGGTTTGGATGACGTGGGAAAGACGGTAGGGCTCGGAGCTGATGGCCAAGATAGAATTCTTGAGGCATCTTTGGTGCAAAAAGGTGGCTTAATTAAAGCACGGGGACAGGACCCGTGGGCAGCAAGAGCTGCACTGGGGTCCTGAGGACTGGCCCATTATATACTTTCAAGTTGGGAGGGGTTTAGGGATGGTGTAAGCCTGCCAGGTATTTTGGAAGCAAGGTTTCCAGCATCCTGGGGGGAGGGGGCGGGCAGCTACTGTTGGGGAAGGTCATTGATTACTGTTTAGTAAACCCTCAGTCACGAGACCCTCCAGATGTATATCGGTGGGCCACATGCTTGGGGGATGATTGCCACCATGTTTCTTGGGTGGTGGTAGAGATAAAGGAAGTTTCCAAAGGAATTAGAATTGTTAAGGAAGACTTACAGGATCCTGCGGGTCGGGCGAAGATTGCCTTGTGCCCTTAGGGAAGTATTAACATCGAGGCAGCTGAGTCCCTGGAGGAAGGTCACTCTGCCTGTTTCAAGAACTTGTCAGTGGGCTGCAGATAGTAAGGAAATTTAATAATTGTTCTTCTGCCTTTGTCTCCCACATCAGTTTCACAGCACCATGTTTTAATCACATCACAAACACAAACATGGTTTAAGAGAGGGTACTTAGGGGCGCCTGTGTGGCGCACTTAGGCGTCCCGCTCGGTTTCGGCTCAGGTTGTGATCTCAGAGTCCGGAGATGATCTTCAGAGTCTGGCTCCGTGCTCAGCGGGGAGTCTGCTTAAGACTCTCTCTCCCTTGCCCTCTGCACCGCCCCCCTGCCCAAATAAATAAATAAATAAATAAATAAATAAATCTTTAAAAAAAGAGAGAGAGAGAACATACTTAATGCCACGAAACTGTTACACTTGAAAATGATTAAAATAGTATATTTCATGTTATGTATATTTTACCACAATTAAAAAAATAGGAATAATAATACTGACCAACTTTCAAGAGTGTGTGGGGATCGAATGAGATATCATTTATCCAATCCACAAATATTTATTGAAATTCTGCTATGTGCTGGGGACCGTGCTAGGCATTGTGGATATATCTGTGAACAAAATCTTTGCTCTTCTGGTGTTCACCCAGTCCAGTGAGAAGACATACAAACAATATGTATAAGTAAATTATATCCTAATTTGGAAGGTGACAAGTGCGTTGGGAAAAAGAGCAGGGCAGGGAAGACAGAGATGCTGGGGGAGGGCTGCCCTCTGCCACGGTGGTGATGGTGGTCTGGGGGTGCCGGGGACTCAGTGGGGAGGGGCATTGGAGCAGCCCCTGGAGGAGAGAGAGAGCACCATGCAGAGATCTGGATACATATAGGAGAATGTGGTCAACTGTAAAGTGAGGTATTGTGTTATTATTGAAAGACAGAAAAATGGGGTACAGAGAGAGATCAGCATAGGATCCTGCCATTTCCAAGGCTGGCAAAGTTGGGGAGAAAGGGTGTTGGGAACCTCTCTCTCTCTCGTTCAACGGCTGCCTGCCCGTGGTTCCCTCTGCCTCTGCTTCTCCCAGTGCGGCCCTCCTCCCCCAGCCAGCTGCAGCTCCCCTTCCAAAATATCCAGTCTTATTCAGCTTGCTGGTGACAGTAAAGGAGGGGACCAATGTCTAGAAGAGGCTGAGAAAGGACAAGTGGGGGATGCTGACAAGCCCTGCCTGAACTGGTGTGTCCTAGAAACCGAGTGCAAGGGGGAGGGGGGCAGCAGGGGTATGTGGGAGTAGGAAGGGGTGTGTGTGGGAGGGATGAGGTCGGGGAGGAGTGGAGAGAAAAAGGAACTGGAGAAGAAGAGACTGTGAATATGCAGGCCAAGAAGGCAGGTAAAGATCTCCAGGGATGTTGCCCACCCCCAAAGCCAGAGGAAACTGGTCCAGAATGGCCAAGAGCATTTCTTATTGGGGTTGGGGTGGGGTCCTAGAGGAGAAGAGGGGATGTAGGTGCAGAGGAGAGGAAATGCCTTTGTAGGAGGTGGGGGGTGGGGTGGGGTGGGGGTGGGGAGACAACCTGAGGGTTTTAGAAACACTGAAGGATTTGCCAAAACAGACCCACCAACATTATCTCCCTGCTTCCCTCCTGCTTGAGCATGGCCAGGCACCCTCTTTCACGCAGACCCGACATATCTTCAAGATGGAGGAAAATCACACTGCATCGGGCAGGCAATGAGAGACCTCTGGAAGGGCAGCTAGGGTCTGCACAGGCTGCAGGGGAGAGATAAGGGCAGAGAAGGGAAAGAGGCCGGCATGGTTGCCAACCAGACTAAGGAAAACAGAGGCAGGCTAAAAATAGGTTGGGGGTGGGGAGGGAAGAAAGCCAGTCCAGAAGAGAAGGAAAAGCAGAAGCAATCGATGCCATTGAGACTGTGACCCAGTTCTTCATCTCTCAGCCTCACCAAACTGAAAAGCTAGGGAGGGATGGGGGGAAAGGGAAAGACTGGCACAGAGAGGGCAGAGTCAGAGGAAAGACCTGAGCCCTAAGACCTAGGCAGTTACGGAGCACGAGTCAGTAATCATGGCCTGGAAAAGAGGGGACGTGTAGCTGGTGCTAGCATACTATAATTCTCATGGACTTTGGTACCCGGGACAGGCTTAAGAGCTTGAGGAGTGTATGACTTGGAAGGGGGAGGTTCAACCGTCTAAAAACGTAAAAGGTCGAGTTAGTCTGGAGACAGTAAGCAGGGGCGACTTGATTCTTGAGTTTTACTTTTCAGAAAGGTGGTTAAAGAGAATTTGCTTAAGGGATATTGTATTTCAATGGTGGGCTTCCAGGGCAACAAGAGGGATTGAGGTTAGACCTCAGGAAATCCATCCCACCAAGTAGATTTGTGAGATACTGAAGGACGTACATATGGTACCCTGTCCTTGGAAATCTTTAGCAGTGAGAAGCCCAGCCATCTGGGCCTATGCAGGCTTTCCTGAAGGCCAGGGCCTCCCCATAAACCTCTGGAAGACTTCTGGCTAGAGAGGAGATCTGGGATTTTTATTACTCTTGAGGTAGGGTAAATGGGTTTCTGGACCCAGGCCTATGGCAGGGCAAATGTAAGCCTCTAGGGAGGTAGGGGCAGGGAGGGGGAGGGGAGGCACAAGTGGGCTGGCTCAGTCAGGCTTGGCGAAGCAGCAGAGACAGGGGGCAGGATTCTAACATGTAGGACCCAGTGGCATTTACATAACTTTGAATAATGAATAAGCCCAGCTCTGGGGCTCCTAGGCAGCGTGCTCATCTGCATCTTTATTAAGCTTTATAAATGATTCAGCTCCCTACCCCTTCCCCCAGCCCCTGCCCAGCCTGCCCCAAGCATCAGGGTAGTTGATTGCTCATTATTTTAGACTAGATTTGTTTCACCAACATTCAGTGAGGCATGGAGTGGGGGACACAGGAGGGAGGAATGAGTCCAAAAGGCAGGCGGAGTGGAGGGTAGGGGAAGAACACAAGCAGCAGCCTCGGGAAGGCAGGCGGACGGCGGCGAGCTAGGGACCTGGGCATAATTCTCTAAAAGGCTCCTGGGGCCGCTATCTTCTGGAAGGAAGAGTTTCTCAGATTCCCTGAAATGCGCTGGGTTCAAGTCCCATTCAATCCCCGGTTTTCTTTATATTTGCTGCTAAGCCCCAGACAGGCTCCATTGTGGCCTCGAGCCACTGGAGCAGCCCAATGGTACAGCCCCCAGGGAAGTTCTTATTTTTTCCCGAGGCAGAAATTTTCCTATTTTCACGCAAAAAAAAAAAAAAAAAAAATCTATGCTTACAAGGTAAGAACAGGCACCAAGCATATTAAGGGAGAACAAGATAGGCATAGGCACACATGGTATGTGAATTTGTCGGGAAAAGGAAGGCCCGCAGAGAGTTCGAGCCCCCCTCTGAAGGAGAAGGCCGGAGAAGGTGGGCAGCCCTCCACGCATCTGGGTAGGCATGAGAGCGCCAGCTGCTGTGGGAGCTGCCCGGGCTCCCGGCTAGAGGCGGGCAGAGGCACTGAAAGCCTAGGCGAGGAGGGGCTGGCAGGGGACGAGTAGGGGGAAAGGTAGAGCACTTCTCGAGCCTGGCTGCACATTGAAACTACCTAGGGAGCTTTAAAAATATGTGCTTGGGACCCACCCAAGACCAATTAAATTGGAATCCCTGAATAAGAAGGCCCTTAAGCACAGTATTTTTAAAAAAGCTCCTCAATGTTCTTTGGATCCTAATTTGGACAAACTTTTAAAATTATATATATATTAATATATATATTAAAAATATAATTATTAATATGTAAAATAAAATCAGAGAAATCTCAACATTGACTGGATATTTGCTATTAAGTTATTGATTATTTAGGTGTGGTAAGAGTATTGTGATTACATTTTTTTTTTTAAAGATTTTGTTTTATTTATTTGACAGAGACAGCCAGCGAGACAGGGAACAAAAGCAGGGGGAGTGGGAGAGGAAGAAGCAGGCTCCTAGCACAGGAGCCTGATGTGGGGCTCGATCCCAGGACCCTGAGATCACTACTGGAGCCAAAACCAAGAGTTGGCCACTCAACCAACTTGAGCCAGCCAGGCGCCCCTAGAGTCATTTTCTTTTCTTTGAGGGATAGACACTAAAGTATTTCTTAAGAAAGTGATATCGTATCTGGGATCTACTTCAAAATAATCCAGTGAAGAGAATGGGAAAGTGGGTGGAGGAGTAGATGAAGTAAGATTTGCTTAGTGCTGATAATTGTGGAAGCTGCTTGATAGCCAAAGAAGTTCATTATTTTATTCTTTTTACTTTTTGTATATGAAACATAATAAAGGGAGTTCCTTGAGCCTCTTTCTTTCTTTCTTTCTTTCTTTCTTTCTTTCTTTCTTTCTTTCTTCTTTCTTTCCTTTTCTTCTCTTTTCTTTTCTTTCTCTTTCTCTCTCTCTCTTTCTCTCTTCCAGAGAGAGAGAATGAGGGAGAGAGAGAGAGTGTGTGAGCAGTGGGGGAGGGTCAGAGGGTAAGAGAGAATCTTAAGAAGGCTCTATGCTCAGTGCAGAGCCCATCATGGGGCTCCATCTCTCCACCCTGAGATCATGATCTGGGCGGAAATCAAGAGTCTGAGGCTTAACCAAAGAGCCACCCAGATGCCCCATCCTTCAGTGTTTCTAATATGCACCAGGGTGAGAACCACAGAGCCAGGCACTCAGCAGGAAGGGGGCTGCCATGACACCTCTGTGAGCACGACTGGCTTCAAGGAGAACAGGTTTGTTCTCTAAACGCTAAATGATAGGTGAGGGTCCTGACCACTGGCAGAGCTGCAGAAACCACTTGGGGGAAATGGTACCTGGCAGTTAGAGATGCAGTTGGGGGTGGGAGGCTCTCAGGCTTCTTCCCCAGCCAGCACAGCCTCTGGGGACTCTGAGTCCCCATGCTCTGTGCCCCAAGGTGTGGGGGGTTGGGGTTGGTTGCTGGACCAAGGGGAGCCGCCTGCCCGAGGCACCCAGAGCAAGAAGTCAGCTTCGCTCCAATCGCTCCATCCCCGCCCTCTCCTGACTGACTCCACGGGAGCTGGACCCCCATCTCAGCACCCCCCCTTCCCCCACCGCCGTCACCACTGCTTCCCTGCGCTGTCACTCCCCCGACGGGCTCATCTGGCTCTGCCAGGGAACATCAGCCCAGCTGACTTCATCAAGGAGGTGAGGGGAGGCAACGCACATCCACAGAAGTATGGGCACCCGGGCACCCACCCTCAGCGGCTGCTGGCGGAGCTGTCTGAGCTGCCGAGAGATTCGCGGTAGCTTGGTCTCATTTGCATATCACTCCTTTAATGAACAATTCAAATGAATCCCAAATTTTCAGTTCTCTGCTATCCGAGACTGGTGGGATCTCCTCACATTAGTCCCTGACATGGACGGACCATTCCCACGCTCTCCACAGCTCTCCACGTGCTCTTGCGAAATAACTTCGTGCCCAGCGCAAGAGAACGAGGCCCCCCACCCCACCCCGCGCCCGTCCCACGCAGAACTCAGCTCCGCCCCCGCCCAGGCCCCCACCCCCACCCCGCGGCACCAGTTCCGCATCAGGCTCAGTTTGGGGTTCGATCTGTCTTCTCCGCTCCATTACCATTCCCTGATGGCCTCTAGGGGCTGGGGAGGGGAGAGACTTGGAGGGGGTCTATTTAAGAGATTTTTGGAATCTGTGTCTGCGCATCACCCGCTGCCATGAGTTATTTCAGCGCCGATGTTTGTCTCGAGCTGATTATTCCAGCCCGAGAACAGGTGGAGCAGCCTGCGGTGGCTTATTCGTCAGCCAAGGCCATCTGTTCCCAACAAGCTGAGATTTGTAGCTGATTTCTGCTGGGGAGCAAGGAGTGGGGGCGGGGAGGGAGAGGAAGCTCACCCCCAGCCCCAGGGGACTTACTCCTCCTGGATCTTCTGCGATGCCCGAACCCCCAGGCGTCCCCTTCTAGAATGCCTATACCTTCTCCTTTTCGAGAACTCACTAGTCACTTGACTCTCTGCAACGGCAAAAATAGTTTTTCCTTAAGGGGCTAAACCTTCTTAGATGGAGTCAGATATCAGAAGCACAAATCCATCCGCCAGGCACAATGTCTGGCCACTGAACCATGTCCACCCGCAGAGATCTTTAAAAAAAAAAAAAAAGGTATACAACCGTGACACAAATATCCTAAATGACCTTTTGACTCTTGGCTTCTCCTCACCCCACTGCACCAGTCCCTTCACCCACAAGAGTACAAGAGTCTCCTTGCCTAAGCCTGTCACCTGCCGGGCTCCAGGCTGCACCGGAGGGCCCGTCTAGATGCTCCCCCCGCCTTCCTCGCCCCTAAATACCCTGTTCAGGTTCCACCCTCCAATCTGCTCCTCTTCCAGCTTCCACTCTCAGCCGTGCCAAGAGATGCCTGCAGCTTTAAAAACGGCTTTCCTGGAGCAAGGGATCTAAGCAGTTTCTAAGCAGCTTTGCCACATTGGTTTCCACCCCCCTACCTCGGCTACTATTTCTATCTATGAAATGCCAGGAAAGAAACTACTCCTTAAAATCACACTAATATGACAATCTGGGGCCTCCTTCGGTGTTTGGCACAGACATACATCTGTACTGACTTTAAAAAAAGGTCTGAAAACTTTATAAGCACAGATACATCTATAACCCACATCCTCAAATAAACATAATTTTTAAAAAGACTTTATTTACTTGAGAGAGAGAGAGCACAAACAGGTGGAAGGGCAGAGGGAGAGGGAGAAGCAGGGAGCCTGACATGGGGCTCGATCCTAGGACCCTGGGATCACAACCTGAGCCGAAGGCAGATACTCAGCCGACTGAGCCACCCAGGTGCCCAAGCTATTTCTAATTTTTAAGGTCCCTTCTAATGTTTATTTATCTGTGTTTTCACATGTACCTTTGTCATAGGCCCATGTTCCCTTAAGAACCCATTCACAGAGCTTAAGACCGTCTCACTTTCTAGTTGGTTCTCTGGGCTTATTTTGCCAGTTCCTGGGAGCAGAAGCTCCTTATTGGCTATTCAGTCTCGCCCAGTTGGCTCAGTATGTGGCTACTGGAAAGAGCAACTTCCCAGATGAGCTCGAGGGCTCTCAAAGGCAGGCCACGAGTTCTGTGCTTCTAGGGCAGAAACGTCCAGGGCAGTGCCACTCACTGGGGTAACTCTTCCTTGCTCTCCTGAGGATAGTACTCCTCTGGGGCCTGGAAGCAGCCCTCAAGCAAAGGTGCCAACCCGCAACTGCCACCTGCCCGTCCCCGGGACTAAATATGAGCCATGAGGCCTATTTCATGGCATACACTTTTGTATCTGCCTGATTACCATCACTGACCTGTCTTTCAAAGACATAATGTTTCCAAGGCTATTGGCTGCCTTTTCTTGTACCAAAATGTGTGTGTGTGTGTGTGTGTGTGTGTGTGTGTTTAAACTCCTTCTTTTTTGATTCTCTGCTTTCAAATTCCCTAGCGTCCTCTTTTCCCGAAATCCATTTGCTTCTTTTCCTAATCTAGTCAGATCGTAGATGTGGCACAAAACATATAAAAATTTATTAAAATGTGGAAACTCTTTGACTCTTAAGCCACCTCAAATATAATTTGCCTGGATAGTGTTGAACCTTAATATCCTTTTTGAGTTTTTTTTTTTTTTTTTTTTTGGTAAAACTGTCATTGCTGACTTCTGATATCTAAAGCAAATTCTATCTGCACGTTTAAGTATTCCACTGGGAGATTTATGTCACTGACTTCAATTGCAAAGCACACATCCTTTTTGGAATCTCCCTTTATGTATATGACCCATCACGGGGTTTACACTACAAAAGACTCAATTTCTCTGTGAAATTCCTTCTAAACAAATCTAGCATCCTTGTTAACTCCAAAATGACTATTGCTCTGGAAATCACTCCTCCCGGATCAAATCCCAGAGAATGGTCTGAATTTTTCCGTTATACTGTAATGAAATTAGACTGAGGTGAATATAGCTTAATATATGCATTCCGGGCCATGTGGAGCTGTTACTCATACTGTTGGCACCATATGCATGAAGCACAAAATGTGATAATGTATGGAGGATGCTCTGAAAATTGTAAGGAGCAACAGAAATGTAAGGTTGACATTTCCCCCCAAAATGCCAAGACGTGTTTCCTTACTTAGGCCAAGCTTTGGTGAATACCAGGCACCCGGCGAATAGAGACGAGGATCGTGACAATGATTCTTGGCACTCTCCCATCTCCCTTTATCCCCTGACAAAGCCAGAAGAGCTGGGAGACTCCTGGCCCTTTGCTGGAACCAAGCTGAGGACCCTGTTAGGACACACCTCACCTCTTTGAGCCTCAGGGAGAGAACGCTGCATGGTTGTGATAAGGGTTAGAGACATAGTAAATGGGAACATAGTAAGTAGGTGCTCAGCAAAATGGGAATATTGTTGACTTTGTCATCCTCCTCATCCCCGGGTCACTAATGACAGCCCAGAAAGGACACTCCGCCATTCCCAGCCTCTGCCAAGGACCTCCAAGAGCACTCAGAAAGGCGGGAAGACAGTATTGCCGGGTTGCTGAGTGAGGAGACCGGTCCTCACTCAGAGGGAATCCTTGAAGGGCTAGGCCGATGGGCTCTGGCCCCACTCAACTGCTTAAGAACCTTTGGAGGGCAGTGGGCCTCCCAGAGGTGCGGGCAGACCCTCCAGTTGGGGGCGGGGCCCAGGTCATGCAAATGTAACATGAATATGCTAATACAGGGCTCCCCGGGAAGGGGAGGGCGCCTGCCTGGACTGGCACAGCCCGCTGGGAGAACCGAGAGGACACATAGAGGACGGGGAGGCGCAACCGGGCTGCTGGGCGGACCCAACCCCAGACAGACAGACAGACTCCCACCGGGAGACGACGTCCCCTCCCCAGCACCGGCCCCTCGCAGCCCCGCTCGCTCCGCCCGCGGGTCCCTGGGGCTCCTTACGGAGGGCGATGAAGGGGTGGCGGAGGGAGGTTCTGCGGGCAGCAGGGAGGGGCTCCCTTCTAATTTAGGAGCCAAAAGCTTCTTGCCAGCACTATCACCTTGTTTTACAGTCGAGGAAACTGAGCCCGGGAGATTAAGCCCCTTCTGGAAGGTCTCGGTGTTGGGGGGCAGGAGTGCTCAGTAGAGCAGGTTTTGTCTCCTTTTTTTTTGTTTTCACTACAGCCCGGCACGTGGACAGGACTCCAGGTGCAGAAGCAGCAGCCCCCAAAGCAGCAAAACTTGGTGCATTACCAAGGTCCGGGACTGCCCACCAGGGTGGGGGTGGTTAGAATAGAATACTTGCTGGGGAAAGATGAGAGGAGCCGGGGTGGCAGCCAGGAGCCGCAGCAGGCAAAGACAAATTACCGTGGGCTGGTCTGGAACGTGTTGCTATGTAGAAGGTGAGAAGAGTTCCAGCTTCCCTGAGAACCAGCTCAGAGGAAATGAAAGGGGAACAGGAAGGATTACGGTTCGATTTAAGGCAGCACTTCCTCCCAGGGATGACAATGGGGCCCTTTGTTCAGTGACCAAGGAAGGCTGTGGGTGGACTCAGTCCCCTCCTTCCCACCCGCGAGGCCCTTGGAAACCCAGCTCCCTCCAGTCCCACAGGGCCCAGCATGGAGAACAGGAATGAATGATTGACTTTGAAAAGTCCCCACTGTTCAGGTAGGAGATCCTTTCTGCAATGGGCCCCCTGGGCTCTTCTCTGAGGATGAGGACAGCAGACGGGCTGGCTCTGGGGCCCTGAGGGGAAAGCAGCAGTCATGGCATCTCTAGCAACACGCTCACTGCCAAATTGATTCAAATTGGCTTGGATATGAACATATGATTAAAGGAGCGGCGCGATTCATTTATCAGGAGAGATTAAAGAGCGGCATCTGCGCAGCCTAGCTGGGGGACAATTAAGGAGCAAATCGCTAAGTGTCTGTGCCACCAGGCATGGGGGCGGGGCATGGGGGGGACAACTAGGATAAACTGCTAAGAGGACACAGGACAAAAGGAGGTAGTTCAGGAGTCACTGGGGGCCGCTGTTGTCTCTGGGCACAGACTGGGCATCATGGGGAGCCTCACAGGGCTTTGGTCCTCACCTCTCATCCGGGAGTCAGAGCAGTCCTGAGGGTCTGAGATTAGAGAGGAGAATCCGTCAAGGCAGCTCTGAGCCTGGCGCAGGGACAGATTTGCTGCCTGTCTTGCGAGACTCACTTACATCTTAGGGACCAGAGCTGCCGTGAGTGTACAGGTGAGGGCAGGAGCTGACAGAGCTCTGAAGGCGCGCCCAAAACGAAGTTGGGCTTTGATGGCCCCACAGGCTCCTGGACTCCCCTGAGGAGCTGGTGCTGAGGGAATCGCCTCCTTCCCAGCCTGGAGCCTAGCACCCCGGCCAAGGGGCTTTGCTGCAACTTGAAGTGTTGGTCATGTGAGGCTATGTCCGCTTCCTTAGATGGATCTCCGTGGAGATCCCTACCACCACCCATCTTTCCTTGCCTCAGGACCTTTGCTTAAACTCTTCTTTTTTCCAGTACACCTGTGGAAGTGCTAGCCTTTCTTCAAGCCCCAGCTCAAAATACCAACTCCTTTTAGAAGCCTTCTCATCCTCCTCCACCTGAAACCCACCCCCTCAGTCTCCCCCCATAATATGCACAAAGCAACTTCTTTCTCCTTCTGTTATGTCTCATGTAATTATTTCCACATGGGTCTGCCCCAAACCACGAGCCCTTAGATGACAAACACTATGATTTACACCTCTTTACTCACCCAAAGCTTGCACATATTAGTAGGTGCAGTACCTATTTTGTATGTCTACCTTCTCGACTAGAATCTCTGCTTTACGAAGGAAGGAAACTCATCAGTCCCCAGCACTTAGAACAGCGCCTAGGCCATAGCAGGCTGTTATGAAATACTTGACTGTCCAGTGACTGAATCAATGAATAACATGACCTTTCTGACTTGAACAAAGCCCTCTGCCCCAGACTGCTGGGGGATCAGTACATACTGATAATGGTCTTTCCAGTTAACAGTGGGTCAGTGTGGGTCAACAGAGTTGGGATCTTGTCTGCAGATGCGAGGGACATTGTCACACTAGTTCCTGGGAGGAACAGAAAATGCACCTACCTATCTGAAAGCACGAGTAAAAGATGAACATGAGAAGCTAGCAGTTAAAAAAAAAAAGTAATTTTACTTTTATTATCTTCTCTACTCAACCGAGTTGGGGGGGGGCGGGCAGTGGAGAGAGGAAGTCTCTTTCATTCAAGATGGATCCATTTTACACTCCTCTCCCACTCATTCTGGGGGACTTTCCTCCCTCCTTCCCTTTCTTGACCCTTTCTGGGCAGCTGACGTCACCAGAGACTTGGCATTAGGGCTGTCTGATACCTTTTTCTGCCCACCTGTACAAACCAGGGGAGCCTGATTGACCAGCTATAAAAGAAACTTCATGTGTGCAGGGATTATAACTGGTCACATTACAGAAGGTAAAGGAGGAGGAGGAGTCATTTGTTTTTTTGCCCTTCTGCAAGAGCTGCCTCTTAGCTGTCAGTGAGTAGACCAAGTGTGGACTGAAGCATGAAGGCAGAGACTGAGCAGGGCAGAGAAGCCAGAACTCCCAGCCTACTCAACCTGCCCTGTGGCCAGTGGGGCTGGGGGCCGAAGAGAGTTTTGCCATGTTTTGATCAAAAAGTCATATTTGGGGGGCGCCTGGGTGGCGCAGTCGTTAAGCGTCTGCCTTCGGCTCAGGGCATGATCCCGGCGTTCCGGGATCGAGTCCCACATCGGGCTCCTCTGCTATGAGCCTGCTTCTTCCTCTCTCACTCCCCCTGCTTCTGTTCTCTCTCTCGCTGGCTGTCTCTCTCTCTGTCAAATAAATAAATAAAATCTTAAAAAAAAAAGAAAAAAAAAGGACTTACATCCCTCAAAAAAAAAAAATCCTGTAATTGGTGAGATTTAATAATCAGAGGGACTTCAACATTTCTGAGTGGAGGCCAGGAGACGGACGATAGAGCGAGGATGGCTCTGCCTGATTACAGTTCACAGGCTCTTAAAAAATAAAAGGTGGGGTTTGTCTTCCTTGACAATCTTCTCGTCCTACTACTTTTGCCTGACTCAAATGGCCTTCCAAAACTCTGAGTGGCACTGGTCTGGTGTGGGAGTAGGCCAGAGACCCGGGCACTTCCCCAGGTCTCCACCGGAATCCTGATTCTGCTCCCCAGGGACCACCCAGAACTTTACCTGAGCCTGAAGAAACAGGCAGGAAAATTGGCAGAGCCAGGAGGAAAAGGACATTTATTTCCATACATCAGGTAAACAGGGAAGAGAGAGCACAGCCCAATGAGTACAAACCAATTGCAGGGGAGAAGGGGAGAGGGGACAGCGGATGGGAGCGGCACCAGGCACTGCCCTCGGGCCCCCAAGTCTGGTGGTGTTGGCTGGATGACCTTTAGGGTGGGGGCTGGGACTGTGGGGCTACACGTTGTCATGTCTAGGGTAAGTGTGTGGGGGCAGGGCAACTGGAAGAAGAAAAATGACTCTGGCTCAGGACACAGGTGAGGGCTTGTGTCTAATACACGTCAATACTGACCAAACCCCCATCCTCAGTTTTTCTGATCACAAGCCCTCAACCCGTGGCCTTCCCTCACCAGTTGGGCCTGTGGTCTGGGCAACTTGGACAGAGCGGCAGGGAGGCAGTGCTTCGATAGGCCCCGAATTGGTGTAGGTGAAATGGGTTTAGTCTTAAATAGGTCATTGCACTTAACACACTGATGACACAGAGAGGGGTGAGGGCTGAGAGTGCAGGATGGCACATATGTACCCCTGTCTGTGTCGGCTGGCTCACCCTATACCCAGAAGCACCTGAGAGCCCCTCCCCAAGCTGACTGAAGAATCTGGCCCCAGCTCCGCTCACCGGTCTCTCCAGCTGCGCAGAGAAAGGACTGCTTTCCGAGGAGTGAAGATGGAGATGAGATTCCCCTACTCATTCCACAAACCCCAGCTGCCACCACAGCCCCCTCCCACTCTCAGGGATGCAGCTGTGATGGCGAGGTTGGGTATTTAAATTAAAAGTAAAAAGACAGCAGGCACTGAGAAGAGAAAGCCCTCGCCCCAAGCCAGGGGGGGAGGAATGGCTGTTCCTGCCCCCGACTCCTCCCCATGGACCCAGCAACCTAGAGTGTCCCAGCAGGCAATCTGTCCACCGTCCCTGAGCAGGGGGCTGAGATGGAGGTCAGCTTGCTGGCTCCATGCAGTGGCGAGCCCCCTGCCACTGCCCACAGAGTGTGGCCTTTTGGAGGCAGAAGGAGCAAAAAGTTCTCTTTTCAGAAACTCCTCTCCCCCTCCCCGCACCTCTTCCACGTGGAGATGTCAGACACCCACAGCTTGGAAAGCCCCCCAGACCCAAGGGGGCCGGGTGTTTCCCATGCAGATCAGCAGTCAGGTGGGGGAGACCTGCGCCCCTCCATTTCCTGGGAGAAGCGCCGTGGCAGCGGTGGCCGATGGGTGCAAGAGGTACAGACCACTCCCCTGGGCTATGCGTTGGTCTCTGTCGGTTTGGCCTCTGTGTCGCTGTCACTCAGATAGTTACGGGAATACCGCGGCCTGGAGGCGCTGTCCAGAGGGTCGTGCTCATCATCGGACCGGTCAGGGGGAAGGGACTTCCAGTAGCTGGTAGGGCTGCGGGGAGAGAGGAGCAAGGTCACGGGAGGGCAGCCAAACGGCGCTCTTGACCTTCAGCGCCAACGCCTTTGGGTCTGGGGCAGCTCCCAAAGCCCCGTCTCAGCAGTCCCCAAAAGCCACAGATTGAGAGGTAAATGCAATCCATCACTTCCCGAGAAGATACGCAGAGTGGTGAGAGACAGAAGCACACTGTCTTGATTCTGAAAACTTCTGAAACCCCCTGGAAAGCAAGGCTATAGAGCCCTGGGTCTCAACCTTGAGGATGCCTGAGAACTGGCTACAGACTCCTGCGTCCTTCCCCCAAGAAATTCTGATTTGTCAGCTTTTGGGCAGAGCCAAGGAATTCTGCATTTTCAATTCTTCCCCAGAAGGTCCTGACGCAGGTGGTCCCTGGACCACACTCTAGAAAACTGGCGGTCTGGCGACGACCAGGCTACAACGGCAGCCCTCGGGTAACCACATTCCTAAACGGAGTTCCTTCCAGGAGGGAGGGGCTTTCCCCGCTGGCTACTCCCAGACCTTAACCCTTTCTCCTCATTGTTTTCCTAAGGCCCGTGAGAATTTCTGCCCTTGACCATGGCGTCATCTACTCGCCACAAGGAAAGGAGGCTCAGGATGTAGGGACTGGCTGACCTCTGCTTCAGGGTGGCACAGTCGTCCCTTTCTTGCTACCATAACCCAACCGTGCGGAGTTTCCCTCAGGCCACGGAGAGCCTCCAGCTTCCCCTCACCGGGATGTGAAGGAACATTATCCCCTGGACGGGGCAGGCTCACAGCATCGAGCAAGGAGGGAAACCTCCGGGTCCAGGCACCTTTTTTCTTTCTTTCCCAAAGCCTTTGAGCCGCCTGCCCCTGCCCCTCCCACCTCCACTGCCTCTGCGGCTTCAGGTGCGCCGGAGTTTCAACACTCTGAACAAAATGCAGCCCAGAGTGGCTCCCCCGACCAGTGCCCTGCACCCAGAATCCCTGCCCAGCGTGCTCCCAGGGACACAGCTCTGCTTCCAGACCCTAGAGAGCTTCCCTGGGGTAAACAGGAATTCCGTGATCCCTCTGCCCCCGGCTCTGCTTTAAGAATCTGAGGGCAGACCTTGTGTACTGGCCCCTTCGAAGTTCTTCTATCCCCAAACCAAAAGAGGCGGAAACAGGGTTCTGCAAGAAAGACCCACATTCTTAGCTTTTCCAACTGTACTGGGAAGAAAGGCTTTGGCTATGGACTACTTCCTGTGTGTGAGACACTGGCCCGGGCACTCTGGCATGCATCTTACTCTTCACGACAACCCTATGGAACGTCACCAGGAAGCTGGTTCACAGAGAGGAAGCCTCGCGCTCAAGGTCACACAGCCAGTACGTAGATTCGAACTGGACTCTCAGACCTCAAAGCCTTTTGCTGACTCCACCCTGCTGCTAGATTGGATGACCTGAAGAGAAAATACGACCAAACCTGAATGCTCCCCCGCTGGCTTGGGTGAGAGCCCAGGGGGTGTGTAAAGATAGGTCTCTCTCTCTCTGTCTCCCTGGGGAGAAGGAAGAGCCTGATAGAATACATGTTCAATTATGCAGAATGGTTCGGGAATGGGGCAGTCTGGTTAATAGTTATCATATTTCTCATGAATGAATTACCATTTTTAAAGGAATCAGAATAGCACAAAACACATTTAATACAAACTAGACTGAACATAAATGAGTCTTACTTTGATGGGCCAAAGGCACTTAAGGACTCTAGGGTGTCTCGGGGACAAAATTATAAAGCTCAATGATGACTGTGCAACATAGAAAAAATTGGGGTTATTTTAGCTTTTGGGTTGTTTGAATCCTAAATTAGTGGGAGCCTGGTTTTATTTTCAATTTTTGGACAGAATTTCTGGGCACCCAAGTACTAAGGTCTGCTGCTGGGCAAAGGAAGGACTGACTTTGTAGAAAAGCAGTAGGGTTATTTTGGGGGCAGATAGGGGGCAAGGCAGATGTCAGGACTGGGACCCAGATGCAGACAGGGCACTGCGGGGTAGGGCCGGCCTGAGCTCTTTTTCTTTTCCATTCCCGCGCCTCTCCTGAGTTGGGCTGCGGCCCTCACGCCCACATTCCTGTGCCTGCCAAGCAGACAGACGCCTGGATAAATGACAGCCAGGTTCCGACACTGCTCCATCCGGGTGCTGGGCAAGTGGCAGAGGTAGCCAGAGAGGGGGGCCAACTCCACGCTCCTCTCCCCTGCTCGGCGGAGCTGCAAGATAACCTTGCTTCTAGCTGGGTGTGCTACAAGCCAGGCTCCTCTGTGGCCTCCGGTGGCACAGCTGTAGGGTCAACAGCAGGCAGCTAGCCCCCTCCCCAGGGCAAGAGTCAGGGCTGGCAATTTGAACATTTTAACCTAATTGTTCAAAAAGCTTCTTCTCCACGAGCCAGTGTCTCCTGTGCAACGCTGTCACAAACAATGTGGTGTGTAAGCTAACTCCTGCTGGGGGAGCCCAGGGTGGCAGCACCCTCCCATTGCCTCTGCTATGGATGAGTTCGCCTTCTGAATTCGCACTGGTCCCATCGCCAGATGGGAAGCTAAGCCACCGCTCTGCCCCTGGCCCCATGCTTGGCAATTGAACTACCCAAAGCCAGTTTGTGCTGAGCCCGGCCAGGTCCTCCCTTCCCTGGCCCTTCTCTTGCCGGCTTGGTATTGGCTGGCCAGCTTCTGGCTTGGTGCCCACTTTCCCTGCCGTGAATCCAATCCTCCTCGGTGGTGGTGTGTAGGGTTTCAGGACTACTCCTGTTTTCCTGGTGGACAAGAGGAACTGTGCAGGCGGCTGGGGGAAGAAATAGGCTTTGTGTGTTTTTGTTCTTGCTGGTCGTAGGGTCAAGGGTGATGTTGGGCTGAGAGCACTGGGTCTGAAATACATCAGTTGCGGGGCGCCTGGGTGGCTCAGTCGTTAAGCGTCTGCCTTCAGCTCAGGGCGTGATCCCAGGGTCCTAGGATCCAGCCCCTCATGAGGCTCCCTGCTCTGCAGGGTGCCTGCTTCTCTTTCCCTCTGCCTCTCCCTCAGCTTGTGCTGCCTCTCTCTCTCAAATAAATAAAATCTTAAAAATAAATAAATAGGGGCGCCTGGGTGGCTCAGTCGTTAAGCGTCTGCCTTCGGCTCAGGGCGTGATCCTGGAGTTCTGGGATCGAGCCCCACATCTGGCTCCTCTGCTGGGAGCCTGCTTCTTCCTCTCCCACTCCCCCTGCCTGTGTTCCCTCCCTCGTTGGCTGTCTCTCTCTTTCTCAAATAAATAAATAAATAAATAAAATCTTAAAAAAAAAAAAAAAAAGAAATACATCAGTTGCTGGGCAGCGTGGGAGAGCCTGGCTAGGCCCATGCGTCTCACCCTCTTAAGAAGGGCCTGGCCTATCACTGACTTCCTGTGCTGGGGGGGCAGCGCACTCAGCAGGGCTGCTGAGGGGGTAGAAAATATTTGACTCCTGTCTTTTCTCACTGTGGGGCTGACAACAGTTCCCCAGTGCAACCGAGATGCTTCCTGCTCTTCCCGGAGCACCCTGCAACCATCTGCCACATGGGGGAAGCGACAGAGCAGTGCTAAGCCCTTGGGCTCCGGGTCGAGGAGTCTGAGATGGCCGTGAGCCTGGTCTGGGTTCAAATTCCACCCTTCCCCCACCATCCCCCTAATCCCATTCTATCCCCCATCTCCAAATAGCTGCAGGTAACATTCACTCCTACCCATCCATTTCTTAAAACATAACTGGTCCCTTCGGATAGCACTCCGCCAAGTCAGTGTCCCTGCTCGGGTGGTCCACGGCACGAGAGGCCCACAAGCATGCGACAGGTATGTGTTAGTTCATGCAGTGCCCGTGCCCCAGGGGGCTGCACTCTGGGGTCATACCTCCTGGGAAGCAGCAAGCTTGCCCTGGGAGGTACCATGCTGAAAACAGCTTCACATAACCAGGGCGATCCAAATGTCACCACCCACCGGGGAAACTGGCAACAATGGGATTCCAATGAGTCAGGCTTTGCCTTTCTTCTGAGATGGGGGTGTGGGCATAAAGGGCCTAACTGCTAGATCTCCCTTCCCACAGAGAGAAGGCTGGGGGAGGCAGGGGAGCCAGGAGGGGGCTGTCAGTCAGCAGCTGCTAATTTCTATTCATTATAACTTTTTAAGATGCGCTGAGATGAGGTGACGCCCATGTGTGGGCTTCAGGTGGGAGGGGTGGGGAGGGAGTCAGGCATCTCGGGGTTTGATGGAGGGTGTGGTACTGTGGGGGCTGTGGCCCTGTGAGCCTTGCACTCTGAGGCTTGAGATGTGCGCCAGGGAGGAAGGTGGCTCTGCAGGGCAGGGGAGAGCTGAGCCAAAGGCCTCCTAATAGATGAAGGCCACTAACGCACCAACTCACACCCGGGGGGCAGCGAGAGCCCTTTCCCAAGACCAGCCTGTTGGGGCCATGGACCAAAGCTCCCATATGGGTGCTGCCAGGCACACACGGTAAACATCTCCCCCCTGTGCTCTGCCTTGGGCCATTTGGTGGCGCGGTCAAGGGCACGCTGAACAGACTCCATTCAGATCCCAGCAAGGGTACTTCCCAACTGTGTGACCTTGGCAAGGGACTTCACCTCCCCCGGCCTCAGCTTTCTCTCCTATAAAGTGGGGCCCATCAGGCCTCTGCTATGGAGTTAGTATGAGGATTAGGTGACCACAGTGTGGCGAATATCTAGGGCGGCCCCCGGCCCTCGGTATGGACTTAATGAGTGTGACCGACCGTCCTCAGGAGGCTCAGTCGCCGGGATGCGGGGCTCAGGACTGGCCGGCCGCACTCTCCAAGGCGGCCAGTGAGCTCGCTGAGGCCAGGCGCGCCCACAGGACGGAAGGAGAGGCGTGCGCGGCGGCCGGTGGGGGGCGCACGTTAGTTCACACCGCGCGGCACACTCCATGCGGCACGCCGGTGCCACCTACTGCACTAGTCGCTCTCGGGCCGGTACAGGTACCGCATCATCAGGCTGTCCACCTCCTTCTTGCGCTGCTTCTCCTCCTTCCGAGACTGCCGAGACCGCCGGCCGGCCTGCCCCGCCGCCTCCTCTCCCGCAGCGGGGCCCTTCTTCACGCTCGAGCGGCTGTGGCCCGACACGGTGGAGCCGCTGGAGGTCGACGAGGACTCCGATTCGGTCTCCGTTCTCTTTCGTCTGGATTTGGACTTCTTCTTGCTCTTTCGCGAGCGCCCCTTCTTCCGCCGCTTGTGCTCCGAGGAATCCTCGGAGCTGGAGCTGGAGCTGGAGCTGGAGCTGCTCCGTCTCCTGCTCCGGCTCTTGCGGCTGCTGCGGGCCCGGGACACGTCGGCGGCGGAGGCTGAGCGGCGGAGGCCGGCCGTGCGCGCCGGGAGGTCCAGCTGGGCGCTGC
>NW_024424897.1:41641343-41711305 GCF_017311325.1 Ursus maritimus
TCGTCCTCGGAGTCGGGCTCCAGGCTGCTCCTCTGGAACGTGGCGGGTTTGTAGCTCAAGACCTCGTTGATGGCAGCCTCCAGGTCGGGGTCCAGGTAGGAGTGACGGCTGACGGGGCGGACGCCGGAGCCAAGAGGCTCATCCGTGGCAGAGGCCGAGACGCGTGGCCGCGGTGGCACCGACAGACTGCGGGCCAGCGACGGGTGGCTGTACTGGGAGTGGGCCTCGCTCAAGGCCACACTGGCTCCGTCATCCCACGCATCCAGGCAGCTCTGGCCCAGGGACAGGCGGGAATCGGGGCTATCCTGGCCCAGGCCCGAGACCCGGCTCAAGGAAGGACTGAGGGTCCTGGACAGGGTATCGAGCCGGGAGGTGCTGCGCCGGGAACTGGGGGAGCCCGAGAGCGAGAAGCTCATGGACGAGCGGGCCCCGTCCTCACCAGAGCCACGCCGTGTGGCCGAGGAGGCCCGGCTGGTGGGGGCAGAGACTGTGGAGGCCCGGTCGAAGTCTGAGCCCCATCGCTTCTCTAGCCCCCGGCCCTGGCGGCTCGGGGCCTCGGAGACCGTGGAGGCGCTTTCATCCAGCTCCTCCCTGGGGCCCGTGCGGGTCTTCCGGGGGGGCCTCTCGGGGGAGGCCGCCCGCTCGCTCAGGGTGGTGAAGAGCGAGTCCTCGTCCCCGGTGCCCCCGATGGAGTCCTTCAGGGTGAGCCGTTTCCGGTAGCTCAGGGAGCTCAGCACTGAGGCCGGCCTCTCCTCCACCCCCTTGCCCTCTTTCCCAGAGGTGTTGAGGGCGGTTCTAGGGGAGGGAGGTGAGGCCAGGAAGAGAGAACCGGCAGTGGATTAGAGGCAGCACAGACAGAATGAGAGAAAGAGAGAGAGAGAGAGAGAGAGGAGCCTGCATGAAACCCAGAGAATAAAGACACAGGGGGAGGGAGGAGACAGGAGGCAAAGGGAGCAGCCAGCAGCACCCCTGCAAAGTGGCAGTGAGAGCATCGGAGGAAATGAAGCAAAATAATTTGCGTCAGTGAAAATAGCTTCATGGAGAATGTCATGTAAATTAGACCATTGTTCTATTTCATCACTTTTCCCCCTCTAAAACGTTTAGTTCAATTTATTTCATTGTCAACTACCTGGAGCCTTGTGCCATGCCGTGGTGAACGGCATTGGGGCGGGGAAGGCGGCATTATCTGTGGTAACAAAATGTTGTTTGGCTGAATAAATTAAACCAATTAGAGGGGGCCGCTGGGTACTGGTGGTGAGAGGCTGGCCTTGGGAAGGGGCCTCAGGGGAGTGGGGGGGCGGATTACTTGTTGACAGAGCCTGCCCACCAACTCTGGGAGGGGGGTGGGGAAGGGTGTGCCCTGGGGGGGGGCAGATCAGGATGGTTCTGAGTTGGGAGGCAGGGGAGCCAGCAGGAGGCACTGGCACAGAGGAGAGGCTGGCCCTCCCTGCTGCCACGCTGGCCGGGAAGTGAGGGATGGGGACAATGGAGCTGGGTTTCAGGGGGAGCTGTCTGTATGATCGGAAGACTGACTTAGCCGGACAAGGGGGGAACGAGTTCCTGCAGTAGACGGGTGTGAGCAAGAAGCATGGGGGGGCCGTGAGGGGACATGGTGAAAAGATCACAGGAAGGAGAGAATGGGCAAAGAAAGAGAAATGTGGCTGTGATAGGGGATTCAGGGGAACCAGTGCCTTCTCTGCTGCTAGTCTCATTAAGCTTTTGGAGGTCCAGAGCCAGCCCAAGCCAGCCCTGTCTAGGGCTGTGGGGTCCAGAGACTCCTTATGCCCCATTCCAGTCTTGATTCCGGGGCCCAAACTTTCTGGTGGTTCGATCAACATTTGCTGAATGAGTAAGTGGGGACGAAGTCAAACCTCCAGCAAACCAAAGCCCTGAGCCCAGCAGGAAAGCATTACCTGGGAAAAACAAGGGCGCCACAGACCCTGACTAAGAAGATACTGAGCCTCCTGCACTCACTCCACATGCTGGGGGCACGCCTGGGCCCCGTATACACGTGCCAGGCAAGAGAGGCCGGCAGCATGAGGCCTGGCCTCTCTGGGATTGAGGCACTGCTCCTTTATCCCTGATGCACGAGGGGGCTTTTCCTCCCAGCTCAAGGCCATGCGCTCACCTGGAACTCTTCAAGCTGCCGTCATCGGAAGCTGCCTTGGAAGGCCCCTTGTTTTTCGACAACCATGACTTGACCCCGTCGACCCGGTCCTCCAGCTCGGAGTCCACATCGGAGTCCCCCTCGCTGTGGATGAGGAGCAGAAAGGTAGGCAAGGCGGGGGAGGAAGAGCTCACCCGAGGCGCAGTAGGGAGCGCTGAAGGGGCGGCAGGTTTGTCTCAGGTGGGTGGGATGCGGGGTGGCATGCACATCAGTGAGTCAGGGAGGAGAACAAGAGAGGTTAGATGGGGCGCCCCATTCACGAGGACCCTGCCCCACTCAGCAGGCCACACTCAAGACAGCCACCAAGAGGACCCTGAGGAGTAGGGAAGCACCTCCCATTCTACTTTCCGTGACAGGCTGCTATTGAGCCAAACAAATCCAACGAGGATGACAGGGAAACCATCCATTTATGAGTTCCGGCTAAATGGCCGCTGGTTAAAAAGACGAGTCCTAGGCCCTACAGCTACTCCCTGAGGCCTATGCCGTTTCTTGCCTGCCCACTCCCGGAAGTGTGGCCACAGCAGCTGCCATCTCCCACGCCTTTGCTGTGAGAGTCAGCCTGGCGGCCGCAGGCCACACAACAAAAGGGCATCGGTGTGCCCTCAGGTTAGCTTGAACTGAAGGCCCCTCAGCGGATGGGGGCGCTAACCTGAGCACAACAGGCCAGATCACAGACCCACCCTGCAGTTCCCTGGCCCTTAAGAAACAGAGAAGGACGAGGAGGGGGCATCCGCATTTCCTGAGATGCTGGCAACGGCTCTGGGATTCAAACTGTCTCTTGGGGATCCACTTGAGCCCAGAAAGTGCCAGACAATGGCTCTGTCTCTCCAAGTCTCCTCTTCCTTCCCGCAGGCAGCCTCCAGCTCTTGCTCCCCAGTTGTGAGTCTGGCCAAGCCGCCCCGAGCCCTCTCCACTTGCAGAAAAGCCCAAAGGAGTCAGATTCTGAGGCAGGAGTCATGGTGACTCCTTTACAAAGCAGCGAGGGCTTAGGGACAGCTTCTGAGTGAGAATGCTTCTAGAATTCTGCAAAATGTCTGCTCCCACATTCCCTTGCTATGGATATGCTAAGGATTTCTCCTTGATATAAATTTCCTTTCATCTGTGTCAACAGGAGCAGTCCCATTCCTGAATTATGTTCTTGAATAAATAGCCACACAGGTGTGTGTGTGTGTGTGTGTGTGTGTGTGTGCATGCACGTGTGTACACACACGCACACACAGAGGAAATCACCAGACTCTGTTCTGGGGACTGTGAGAGAGCATGACCCGTTGGGAGGGGAACAAAGAGGCATATTTTATGGCTTCCATCAAATACAGAATTATAACAAAGACGAGGCTGGCTGATGCCCTGGGTAAACAGGAGTTTAGCAGACAGCCCCGAAACCGCTAATGCAAGCCCCGTGCCTGTCCGAGCCTGGCAGATTTACTATGGTGCACGGGCCCCATGGAACGCCAATACCACCTGATTTATACACCCGTGCAAAAAACCTCCTTCTCTAGCTTCAGAGCCTGTAATTTATCACCACCGTTCATAACCATATTGATTGCCTTTAGAAAGGAGGTGCTGTATGCATCGCAAAATCTATGTCTACATGTTAAAAGTGTTTCTGTATAAATCTCCCTTACTACTGCACTGTTTACTGCTTTCATTAAGGTTATGGCAATAACAACTGTATCTCTAAGTAAATCGAAACATTATTTTTCTGCTCGCCTTAGCGCACTTACTTGCTCGCTCGATAACTTGGAGCTGGGGCCCAGAGCTGCTGAGCACGGAGCCACGCCACCTCTGCCATCAGCGGGACTGTGGCGAGGCCTGCACGGGCCCCAGCGCGCCTGCGTGCGAGCACACCTGTGTGTGTGCGTGCCTGTGTGGGCGCACGCGCGTCCTTGCGCGCACGTGCCCGTGCCTGGCAAGGGTTTAGAAGATGATCTTAAATGCGCATTTTATCAGCCCTCCAAGCTCCTCCAGCCCAAGGATGGCAGGGCTGGAACACACGGGGGACAGACAGTCGTGGACCCAGAATATGAATTTTCCTCCTTCCATTCAGAGCCCGAAATGGGTGGAGCCACGGGCCAGCCTGCCCTTGCCTTCCCTTTAGTTTCAAGCATATAGGTGGTGTTTAGGTTCTTCTCCTTAAATAATCAGGCCCGTAAACAAACTCCAGGGGTAGGCAGGCTCAGGGGGCAGTTGAAATTTTAAATGGTCGGAATTAAACCCCGAGTCAAATACAATTTATGTCCAGGCTCATGTGCTATTAGTTAACTGGGAGCCGAATCGCGGGGGAACAAACAAACGGAGACAGAATGGCGGGGGATATTAATTGTGTGTGACAACCGGGCTCCAGCGGCCCTCTATCACTGTTACACACTATTACATTTATCATTAGCTCTCACGGAGTCCTCTGCGCGGCCGCCAGCCCATCCCGGCCAGGGGAGGAGGCCTGCCAGGCAAGAGAGAGAAGGGGGAGGAAATCCAATGCCACGCTAGAAAAAACAACCTCCGAACAAACAGCCCTGACGAACTTGACGGAGGATCGCTCTGATCCGCCTCAAGGCCTGCGCACCAGCACCCGCCATCCAGCTCCCACCCAGAAAGAAGGAATCGAAGAGAGCGGGTGGATTTCCTGGGCTCCCCGCCCCCTGACAGACAGCAAATGCCCGGGGCCTCCCTCTGCCCCAGGTGCCCGCGGGGAGCAGGGTAAACACATCTGGCTGGGTTCCCTTAGCCTGCCGCTGCAGAGCAGCCCGCAAGGAGCTGGCTGGATGCCTTCTCCGAACAAGGCACTGCTAGATGCCCCACGCCTTGCACCCTTGTCTGCCACAGGAAGGCGGGGCACCTTTTCAAATTGAAACAGACCCGCTTCTTTAGGCCCGGCTCAGGCTCCAAAGGAGCCCCAGGGCGTGGACAAATCCAGCCCAATCAGACTCCCCCCCAGGGAAATAGGCTGGCGAGGCAGCTATGCCTGCTTTCTGAGGGAGGAGAGGGCTGGAGCTCAGGAAGGCCGGCTGAGGCTGAGCTCTCTTTTCTGCGGGAGCCCCCATCCTGCTCACCCAGGGCGGCAGGGCCAGCCTGAGCCTTCCTGGGGGAGCACGCCCCGCTGCCTGCCCTCTACCTCCGACGCAGGGCCCAGCCCCTCGCCTTGCCTCTCCTCAGGACAGAGTCAGCAGTGTTAGCGTGAGACTAGCTTGGAGAAGGTGTGAGAGGCTGTGTCCACGTGCGGCATGCAGCAGGGGCCCTGGGTGGGAGCCAGTGTTAGGGGCGGTTAGACACCACGGGAGAGGCAGAGAGCGTGTGCGCTCCAGTCCTCACGGTTTATTCTTTCTTTTCTGATACTTTGTCACCATGTCCTGCAAACTGGAAACAGAAAGAAAATGGTGGGCAAGGGGCCAGAAGAAGATCGAAAAATCAGTGGGCAAACCAAGGTGGACCTCTCTGCTGCAGACCCCTTTTTCTTCAGCAAGAGATGGTTCTGACTGGCTGAGACCAGCTGGGGGGTGGCGTGAGTGACAGTGTTCTCAGAGGCAGGTCTGGGTTGCCCTGGGGCGCCGTTCTCCTGCCCCAAAGCAGCAGGCTCCCAGTGCAGGCTAGGATCTGCCTGCGGGATGGGGCACCAGCACTCACGCGGGAAGGGGGCAGGTCTGGGGGGCCGGGGTTCTGCCCACGGCAGCCTTGGAAGCTTCTCCAGGGCCCGAACCTCACCCCCCAGAGCTGCCGGTCTACCTGCCTTGTGACTTCCTCCTCAGCCTCAGACTACAAATCTCTCTCTCTCTCTCTCTCTCCTGAACCATTCCCTGGGTGGGTTTTATGAGAGAAAATCTCTGGCATGGTAACAAGGCACCACAGGCCTTAAATCTCTGCTTTCCCCAGAGTGGGGCAGGCACCATCGGAAATGCAGCTAAACGGGGGAATAACTCATCGTGAACGGGCAGAGCTGGAGAGCCAGATTCCCGGGAGGCCTGGGGAGGGAGGACGGGGAGGAAGAGGGAGGGCATCTCACCCAGGCGGCACTTGACCTGCCCTTGGTCGCTACAGGACAGGGTCCGTGCTGGGCTCTGGCGATGAGGGAAAGGTGGGCTGGTGGCTCAGTGGCAGGGAGACAGAGGTGACAGTTGTTCTACCTCGTGGCCTGCTCCAGAGGTGGTCAGAGGGCCTTGGTGCGGGCCGCCGCTGCCACAGAGGCCCCCTCACCTGGTGATGAGGTCCTCATTCTCATCGCTCTCCATCTCATCCTCGATGGCGGCCTGCAGGTCCCCAATGCGCTTGAATGCCAGTTTTAGATCGGCCTGCAGGCTCTGGTTAGCAGCCTCCAGGCTCTCCAGATCCAGCTCCTAGGAGGCAGAGTGGGCAGTCCGGTTCACCAGAGGGCTAGTCTCTCATCCAGGTGCTCCAGAAAAAGCCTCTCATCCAGGTGCTCCAGAAAAAGCCAGCCAGGGAGGAGCTCTGTGGAGGCTGCAGCAAGCCTGGGCTCGCCTGATGGACACTAGGGTACCCCCACCTTGGCCCTCTGGCCTGCCTTTGGGACTTCCTGGACCGTCTTCTTGACATGTTCCTCTTCCTTCCAATGATCTAAACTCTGGGTCCTTTGTGGCCCACTGCCCCCCCGCCCCGGGCCTGGGGTGTGTGTGTGTGTGTGTGTGTGTGTGCATGCATAACAGCCACTGAGCCAGCTGCCTGCTTTGGGCCCCGTGGGCTGGGGTGCATTACCAGTTCGTGCTTCTTGCGGCTCGCCTCGGCCTCCTTCCTGGCGAGCTCGCCCATCTCCTCCTTGGTGTCCCGGAGCTGCCGCTGTAGCCTCTTGTTTTGCTCCTTCTCCCGGTTCTCAGCTGCAGTGCGCTGATCCCGCTCCTCGGTCAGCTTCTCCATGTTCTCTTTGAGCCGGCCGGCCAGGCTCTGGACGGGAGGTGGGGCAGGGAGGCCCGTCAGTGAGCCGAGACAGGGGTGTGGCTCTGACTCTGAGCTCTGGCACCACCACTCACTAGCCGGTGGGCAAGAATGAAAGCCCTCTGAAGAGGCTTCCTTTGCCTTTCTATAAAATGGGAGAATAACACCTACTCCCTCACGGTTTTTTAAAGATTGAAAAAGGTCAGGTATATGAAGGCTACTGGGACGATGAGAGGTGCCATCATCATCACCACCAAGGCTGGAGGAGGGCTCTGGCTAGAGCCTGGGCCTACCCATACGGACCGCCTGTGTCACCCCCCCAAGAGCTGCCAGTCTACTTGCTTTGTGACTTCTTCCTCAGCCTCACCCCCCAGAGGTGCTTCCCTCAGCCGGGCTTCCCTCAGACACCCTGAGCCCAGCAGCTCCAGAAGCTAGAGCCTGTGCTCAGAGGTAAGTGGTTCGTTGAGAGTTCCTGGATTAGGAGACTAAAAGAGTCATCAGATTCTAAGCACACAGCCCTCCCTCTAAGCCTGATGCATCTCTCTTCCTCCAGAACCTTGGAACACGTATTTACCTACCAGGCCGTAGGCGAGAAGTGTCCTGGAGGCTGGGGCAGGGTGTGAGGGAAGGACCTGCTTCTGGTTCGACTGCCAATTGGCCATGGGGTCTCCACCTCTGGGCCCCCCAGCCTCTGTGTCTCTAAAGTAACAACACGATCTCTAAGGGCTATTCGTTTGTGTTTAATGTTCTGTGTTTAACGTTCTAAACCACAATATTGCCTTTCTGAGCAGAAGGGATACAGAGACAGCTGAGGAAAGGGACGGCGGCCCAGAAGAAGACAAGTGCACAGATCTGCCCCAGAGCCACCAGACTGATGGCTTCTTCAGCCCCTTGATGGCTCTGACCAGAGGCAAACTCCTTGACCCTTCCTGCATGCAAAATGGGGATCAAAATATTACCGACCGTTCTGGGGTTGTGGTGGGTAGAACAGGAACATTACTAAGTCTCCCCTAACTCTCCCTGGCTCTCCTGAAGACCGGGACCTTGTCTTGGGAGGTTCCGCCATATTCTCTTCCGAGGTCAAGGGGACTGATGCCCTCTCAACGCCCGCTGCCAGCCCCATAGCCACCTGTTCCCATCCCTGCCCTGGTGACTGCTCTGTGGCCCCAGGGGCTGCTGGGGGGGCGGCAGGGCTGCTCTTCAGCATGCACACCCGTGACCACAGTCCTCACGGAGAACTGTCGGTGCTTACACACATGCACCAGGTCGAGCGGGAGGAGAGCTTAAAAACAGGGCGAGAGGAGCGTTCACCCTGAGACAATTCTGCCTGCCTCTTTCTTCCTACCTGCTCCACCGGAGAGGGCAGGGCTGCGCATGCTGGCTTCGGGAGACGGGAGCGAGGACTGCATTTGGACCGTGGAGATTACGGGGCGGGGGGGGAAGAACAAGACAGGGCAGAAGAGGGGTGAGCAGGAACAGGAGAAGCGTCAGAGGCAAGAACGAAGAGCAGAGGGAGAAGAGGGAGGGGATGAGAACGGAAGAAGCGGGGAGAGGCTGAGAAGGAGCAATGCAAAGGGACAGGAAAGAAGGGGGCAGACATGGGGACAAGCAAAGACAGAGGAGAAAAAGCAGAGACAGGAAGGGTGGGAAGAAGTGAGGAAAAGAGGCAATAAAAAAGGGAAGGGAGAGAGCGAGCGAGCGGTGAGATGAGAGAACAGACTTCAGCCCTCACAGAAGTGGCGCCATCCGCTGCGTATTTATGACCCTGCCAGAGAGCGAGTGAGGGGACCGGTGGGGGGAGCTCATGGTGGAGGAAAATATGAAGACAAAAAGCTAAGCTGCTCTGGTCCCTTGGCAGAAAGCAAGCACGGAAACAGAATGTAAAGCAGGCTGGCTCCACGGTGCCCAGAGAGCAGGCGGGGCGGGCGGGGGGAAGGCACCCGCCCCGTCAGCTGGCCTGGCAGCTTGGCAGGGGCCTCTGAGGAGCGGCCGCGGCCTGCCCAGTGCTGCTGCGCATGCGTGGCTCCAGCCGCTGGGGCGGCTCTGCCCTGCTCTCGGCTGCGGACCAGGACGAGGGTGCACCCACCTCCAGCCTCTTCACTTGGGTCCTTTCGAACTCCAGGCGGGTCTCCAGCTCCCGGATCTTAGCTTCCTGCCTGCTCACCAGGGACTTGTCCACCATGGACTGTTCCAGGAACTCCACTTGGCTCTGGAGGGCTTGGAGCTGAGGGCAAGGGCAGGAAGAGAAGAAAGAACTGAGCCCCGAAGGGAGGGGGCAGAGTCTGGGCTGGCAAGATCACCACGGTGACCAGAAGGCTGAGGGAGGGAAGGAGAGAGGGATGCACAGGGGAGGTGGAAGGATGGGGCCCCGAGCCAGAGGCATTCCTCACCTGGCCCACCACTGGCAGATTTTGCCCTTTGGAGAGAAAGGAAAAAGCCAAGGACAGAGAGGGAATAGAAATGTGAAGTGAGGCAGCTGAAGCCAAAATGTCTACGATGGGGAGCTGGCTCCAAGCCCCGGCCTGCACATGCGTTCACGCGCTCTGTGATTACTGAGGACTGAGGGGAGCGCCTCCTGTCCTATGAGCTCGGGGGTTCGTCCCCACGTGCAGCGACCCCACACCCTCTTTCTCCCAAGGGAGACCCTGGTCCCCACCTTCTCCTGCAGCTCTTGCTTCTGCTTGTTGGCTTCTTCTAGCTGAGCCTGGAGATCATTCATCTGTGCTAAGTCCCGCGAGGCCTGGGAAAGGAGGGAGTGCTGAAGCAGGATCCCGGCGACCACAAGCCCCAGCCCGCCACACCGCACGCCACACTGTGTCGAGGCCGTGGCCCGCCGCTCCCAAAAGAAGCGGCGTGCGGGCCTCTGAAGAGGCCCATGGGGACAGCGTCTGCGGGCGGGGCGTGGTGGGCACCTGAGCCACGGCCGCCTTGTGCTTCTTCATCAGCTCGTTCATGTCCTCCTGGTCCTCCTCCAGCCGGCTCTGGACCTCGTTCTTCTCGCGCTGAAGGCGGCTCAGCTGCTCCTCCAGCTGGACGGACGCAAGACAGATCAGAGGGCATCAGGCCTCGAGTGCCGGATGGCACCGGGCAGCAAGTCTGAACGTCCCCACGCCACCTCCCATGGGAAGGGGGTGACGACGGGGCCGGGCCCAGCCACTGGAGTGCGGTCCAGGCCGGCGACGCTCAGGGAGCTGAGGGAAGGCTGTCTTCACCGCACAGGCAGACCCTGGGCTAAATGACAGCTGCTTCCTGGCAGCTCTTTAAAGGCTAATGAGAAAGCAGAAAAGGTCTGCCCAGAACAAATGACCCATCGTCCTGGCACCAGCAGTCTAGGCCCTAACCTGCATGCACTCTGCCCCCTTCAGGCCTCGGGGAAGGACCCCTCGAATGTGCCAGGCTCTCTTGGCTTGGATTCTCATCTCCCCTGGGACGGCCTGCGCCCTGGCCAGTCCGCTCCTGGGGGGAGGGAAGGAGACAGCCAACAGCAGCTTCAGGAAATGAATGAATCTATTAGCCTGTAATTCCAAACCAAAATGACTGCGTTGGCTCCTTCTCGGCCCCATCCATCTTGTTACCGGGCTGTGGGGAGCTGGGGAAGCCTCCGCCAAGAAATTTATTAACTCGGATTTAAATAAAATGGTAATTTTATAACAGCCTTTTTTAACACAATTAAAGAATTTGAATTACTCACCTGAAAACTGCTGAGGAGCACAAATGTCACAGAGATAAATCAAGCCCGGGAGATTGGCAACTCTCAGCAGACGGGTGACCAGCTGGGGAGGGGGCATGGAGCCCAGAGCCAAGCCCAGCCTCCCCGCTGCCCCATTCCCCGCCCAAGGAGGTACTGGTGTCTGCATCCCAGTAATGCACTCCTGGCCGATGAATGGGCCGTGGGAGAGGTAGGGAATTAAAAGGGAAGCATTAAATAAGAGCTCTAATTAGCTGCCGCTTGGGCTTGTCAGTGGGCTGGCCAGGGGAAGGGGAGGGAACCCGAGCCATCCCATCCTCTTATCGGTGCTTCGGCTAATCTCCAGGCACCTGTTTACATCCCTCAGCCATATTAGCTGCCTTTATTGATGGTGTCGGGGCCTGCGGCCAAGCTCCCACAGGCAGGGGGTTAAACAGGGAGATGGGCCCTTGCTGGCTCCCGCTGCCACCTTGCCCTCCTCCTGGGCCTCTGCTCTGAGTGGGGAGAGGCGAAGGAGGGGAGGCCCACTCTCACTGCCAAAAGCCTTGGTGTGAAGGGAGCGGGTTGGAGAAGGGCCCCCATTCACCCCGCTCTACTCTCCCTCGGTCCCCGGAGCCAGGCCCGCACACCCCCGCTCCTCACCGCCGTCTTGGCTTTGGCGATGTCGTCAATCTGCAGGTGCAGGTCTTCTATCTCCACCTCCATTGCTTTCCGCGCTTTCACGGCTGCAGCACAGGTGAACTCGGACTCCTCGAGCTGGACACAGGGCCGCCCCCGCCCCAGGGAGAGAGGTCAGCCAGGCCCGGGGGGCAGGAGGGCAGGACAGGGTGCTCACAGGGGAGAAGGAGCCCAGGTGCTCTGTTCACTTCAGACGCCTGGGGCCGCGGCCTGTTGGGGCTGCCTGCGCAGGCGTCTCCCGGGGCAGGGATGGAGGGTGCGGGGACCCATCCACGCCATCCTGGGGCTTGGCAGTCATGCCATCTGGCATGCACAGATCCTAGGAGTCTATGGCTATGAGTGGCTTCTCCCCCTCCCCTGTTATCTTCCTTCTCAAGGACTCAAGAATCCCTGAGAGGGGAAGGAAGGGAGAGAAAGAACTAAAACCATAAGCATGGCTGCCCCTTGGAGCTGACCACCTCCTCTCTGTCCAGATACCTGGTTCTTTAGCTGGGCGATCTCCCTCTTGCTGGGCGCGTTGGTCTTCAGGTGGTCCAGCATGATCTGGGCGTCCGCCAGCAGGGCCTTGGTGCGCTTCAGGTCCTTCCGGAGCCGCTTCTCAGACTCCAGGTCCCGCTGGCTCACCTGGGTGCACAGCAGAAGCTGGGGCTCTGGCCTCCACCACAGAGCCTCTTGCTGTCTTCCCCGCGCCTGCTGTTCACCCCTGCCCTCATTCTCAGAGCCCCCCCAACACACGACAACAGAGGAAGTGCTGGGTTGGGCCAGCCAGTGAGAGAAGCCTGGGAGTGCTATGTGTGGTAACGACCCCCATCCTACATGTGCTGACAGTGGGCTCCCCAGAGCCCACCACCCCCACCTCTGCCAGCTTTGTATCCCTGAGATTCACGTCGCCGAGGCCGGGCCCGCCAGCAGGCTCTGCTCACCTGGTCACTCAGCGTGGCGAGCTTGCTCTCCAGTTCCCGCTTCTCTCGCAGCACCTTCTGCTTATCCTCGTATTCCTCCTCAAGCTGCACTTCCATTTGTTTCAACTGGAGGGCCATGGGGACAGAGGCCCGTCGGTCCTTTCAGGGGCCGGTGCCAGCCGGGCCTCTTCCCTCTGGATCCCCCCACCCCGGGAAAACTGTGGGGCAGGCTGAGCAGACCCCAGGGGGGTCACACCCCAAATTCGAAGTTCCCAGGGTTTCAAAGCAGCCTGGGAGGGGGAGGGGGGACGGCAGGCCGTGCAGCGCAGCCCCACGCCAGAGTGGGAGGCTTCGTTCCAGAGTGGGCAGGCCCTGCTGGGCCAGCCTAGCCGGCCGTCCAGAAAGCAGCGAGCATGCGTCCCTCAAAGGACCACACTTTCTCTAGAGTCCCTGAGGGCACACATCCCAGCCAAGGCCAGGAACCCAGAGTCCAGAATGGCAATGGGTGATAGTGTGGCTAAGGGAGGGAGCCAGAAATCCCCTTACTCTAAAGGCAGGGTGCGTACTGGACACGCTGAGTGCCCGCTGCCTTACCTTCTTCTGACACGACTGCCGGGCCTCCTCCACCTCCTCATCCCGACTTTCCACCTCCTTGGAATGGGTCTGTCTCATGCGCTCCATCTCCATCTCCAGACGGAGCTTGGCCTGGAGGTGGTTGCGGGGAGGGACCAGGTTCCTTTCGGAGCAGCACCCAAACCGCTGCCCCCTGCCCCCTGCCCCCCGATGGGCAGCTCTCCCTGGACTTGGGAGCAGGGAGTATCTCTGTCAGCACTTCCCGGAGCTCCCACCCTGCTCCTGTGGCAGCCGGCTTCTCCAGCACAGCCAAACCCCCTCACTAGATGCCTGACACCGGCCCAGAGCAGGCTGCCAGAGGTGGGGACAGTTTGGCAGCTTCTCCATTTGGCCTTCAGGCTCTAGCTCTCTGAACTGGCACAGTGGCTCAGCGGCAGGCCGGGTGGGCTCATGGCCTTCCGGCTGAGGGCATGCTGAGAGCCCCTCACCACTAGAGCTCAATCGAGATTTGTTCTTGTGGAAAGCCGCACGGAAACTTCATTATTTTCACACTGTGCTGGCACAGATCAGGTGCTCACTCACCATTTTGTAAGTAAGGGAACGAATGAGTGACTGCACGTGGGAACTTGCCCCTCTCTGGCCACCCCCTGGGTTAGCGTGGGGATGGAGGTGCCCCCTCGGCCAGACCCTGCGGCACCTGCTCCAGCATCTGGATGGTCCCCGCCTGCTCATCTAGCTCCTCTTCCTGATCCTTGACTTTGGCCTCCAGGTCCCGGAGCTGTTTCTTGACCTTGGCCAGAGAGGCCTCATCCTTAGATTCTTGGGAAGAAATGTCCTGGAGCTCGGCCTCCAGGGAGACAACCTTCTGGGTGAATCCGGCAATGTCCATGTCTTTTTCCTGGAGCAAAAGAGAAGATGAGGGTGGCCTGGGACCAGCTCTTGCCTGTGGGGTGGGGGGACGGGGCATGGATGGCGGGTGGCCCACGCACCTCCAGTTGCTGCTTCAGGCTGAAGGCCTCGGCAAGGAGCGCATCCTTCTCCCGCTGCAGCTTCTCCCGCTGCAGCTTCTCCCGCTGGGCCTCCTCGTGCGCCTGCGAGAGCTCACTGTCGAACCTGTGAGGGAGCAGGGACGGCCAAGGTGATTCCACCAGGATAGGCGAGAGTCTGGGTCACCAGCACCCAGAGGCTGCCAGGAAGCGGGGCCACGGATACAGACAGGACACAAGCAGAGGGGGACTTCACATACAGCCTGGAAGTGGGGGACAGCGGTGAGGTGACATCCAGGATCAAAGGCTGTGGTGGCCCGGCTGGCCACCTGGTCTGGGATGGGGGGCATTTCACTGAGTGGGTCTAAGGAGCCCTTATACCAGGTGAGCCGAGGAGGGGCCCACAGACGGCTTCTGGGGAAGAGGTGGACAGAATCTCCTCCGTCGTTGTCTTGACCTTTTCCATTTTAACAGATCAAAGAATGTGGGACCAGGGTGAGGGCAGAGTGGGCACCGGAATAGAAATGGATGCCCTGCCTCATCTAAGTTACTTTTCGTGGTTCCACTTGGCCACTCCCGATGATCGCTGTCTCCCTCTCTTCTGGGTGCCAGCCCCTGGCCAGGCCCACGCAGCCCAGCAGTACCTGTGTCACACCAGGAGCCCCCTCCCCCACCCCTCACCCCCGGCCAGGAAGCGAGCAGCCTGGCCGTGCCCAGTCCGCGGGCACAGTTCACAGTCAGGGGATCTTTCTTGGCTCCTCTACCTCCCAGCCTCCTATTTCCCCACCCAGTGACTCTAAATAAGGAGCAAATTGCTCAAATTCCTCTTAACACCTTCCCCGAATAGCTAATAAGTTTCCCTTCCAACACTGAAATACTACCCCCAACCCAACCCACATCAAAAAAAAGGTAAGCAAACTTCCGGGCAGCTGACATGAAACCTAGTAAGTTGCCTGGCAGGGAGTGTGGCAAGATGGTAACTAGGCGGGGCTGGCACTGCCATGGAGGGGCGGGGGGCTTGGGAGAGAGGTCCCACTAAGGGTGTCTGCTTCTAGTGAATGGGAGGGTGGGCATAAAGGTGGAGAGGCACGGTGCTGGGAGGGAGGAGTAAGATCTCCTGGTTCCCCTCACCCTCTGCAGGCGGCACCCAGCTGGGAGGCCAGCAGAGTGCCAGGAGGCCGAGGGTAACATGGGGTCACTGGAAGGACTTGGCTCTGCCCTGCTCATCCCCCAGGGTTGTGGGTGCAGGGCTGTCCCTTCACGAAGGCACCCGGGGCCTCTACGAGAAGCCCTCCCCTGCAGAGGGGAACCAGGCGCTCTTCCCACTCCCTGGGGCACCCTGCTGTTCCCAGGGTGTGTGGGTTCCCCAGTGTTCCTAATAAAGGCGTCCCATTCCCATCCCCAGCCAGAGAAATTAATTTAGATTGGATTTGATCCTGTGAGGGCTCCCCCCCCTCGTGTCATTACCATAATGAGATGGAAGTGGCACGGCAGTTCAACAACATTAGTCAGGAGAGTGTGTTTGTGTGGCTGAGGCAAGCGAGACATGGGGAGCCGGGTGGGGGCAAGGGGCAGGGAGGGGCACGGGTGCTTTCTGCACGGGGCCTGGTGGGAGCTTCGTCCTTGCTGGGCCCATGCAGGGTGACAGGCACATGCCGCGGGAAGCGTGTCTGGGAGCCGAGGCCTGAGCAGGCCTGCAGTGGGGATGGGGCCTGAGTGCTCCTCAGAGGTCAGGAGTGAGACCTGTTCCCGTTCCAGGACAAGGGACTATGCAGTCAAGGCCGCCCCACCAAATTCAGGCCCTGCTTTCTTCTCTCCTCCCTGGAGGGGGAGGCAGAGGGCCCTGTCTGGGGCTGCTCTAGGAAGTCTCAAGGCCCGGGGCAGGGACCCACCCACCTCCTCTGCTTCTTCTCCAGCTCATGGTTGCGGACCTGCTGGCCCTCCAGGTGCAGCTTGGTGTCCTGCAGCTCGGCCGTCAGCCGCTGGCTCTTCTTCTTGAGCTGCTGCAGAGCCCGCTGGCTCTCGTCACTGTCGGCCTGCAGGTCCCCGAGCTAGGGCGCAGACGGGGTGCAGGGTCACAGCCAAGGAAAGGCCCGGAAGCATGGGTGGAGAAGGGGAGGAGAAGGGGGGGCGAGCGAGGGAGAGATCCAAGGGTGACAGATGGAGTCGGGGAACCGAACACACTTGAACAACAGTTTGCCCTTGGGCATCCCCAGCCCCCAAGAGGCTAACCCACCAACCCCTCCCCCGTGCTCCCAGGGCATGCCCGGCTCCACAGGGCACCAAGCCGCTCCTGGCCCAGCCTCCACTCCTTCTACCAGCCTCACCCGCCTTTCCAGCTGCCTCTTGTTCTGCTGCTCCACCTCCAGCTTGTCCTCGAACTCCTGCTGGAGCCGCTTCTTGGTGAAGTCTACCTCCCGCATGGCTCGCTCGTACTTCAGGCGCCACTCGCCGCCTGTGGGGGTGGGGCAGACAAGGGCCAACTGAGCTGCTGTGAGTCCCGGAGAATGGGCGGGCGGAGGGGAAGAAGGATAGGCCAGGGAGGGGCAGCAGGTGGCATCAGCCAGAGGGACTCAGAAAGGTCTCTGAAATGACGGCTTCTTCCCAAGCCAGGAAAAGACGAGAGAGGGTGTGTGGCTATGTGTGCTGTCCTCTCCCCAGGGACCACTGGACCATGGCCCTTAGACCCTGTCCCTACCACGGCTCTCGCAGCCCTCCATGACAATCCCCTGCATTCGCTGGCCCCTCTACTTAGCCTTGTACCAGCCTACAGAAGGGAGATGGGCCGGGGCCAGGGCTGCGGCTGCCTGAGGGGGGGGGGTATCCGAGCTTCCCGCTCAGGCCCTGCTGGGCCCCTCTGGCCTCAGACCCACCTGTGTCATCATCGTCCACCTCCCCATTGATCTCCGCTGCCCGGATGAGGCGGGCCTCCATCACCTCCATCTCCATCACCTCCATCTGCTTCTTCAGCGCATCGTACTGGGTCTGCAGAGGGAGGCTTGTGAGGCCGCCATCCCAGTCCCTCACTCAGGACCAGCTACGGCCCTGAGCCACGCAGACCACGGGCACGTGCTCACCCTGGGTGGACAGGGGTGCCGGGCCAGCTGTCCCTGTGGGAGCAGACGGACACCAGAGCGTGGTGGCCACTAGCACGGCTGTCTCCGCCTGGCCCGGCCCTCACCTGCAGCTCCTCCATCTCCTTCTCGGCTCGGAGCCTCTCCGCGGTCTCCGCGTCCAGCAGCTGGGAGGCGGACTCTCCCGTGTTACGTTCATCTGTCAGCTCCGATGTCAGCTCTGAGATCTGGGGTTGGGGGGAGGGAGTCGTCACCAGTTGAAATGCCTGCCTCACTCAGCTGGAACCCGGTGGGGGGGGTGTCCTGGGCCTGGCACCCTGCACGGTGGCCCAGTTGGCCTGGTGCTAGGAGTCACTCACCCGGGTCTCCAGCCGGTCATTGTTGAGCCGAAGTTCATTCCGCTCCTTCTCCACCTTCTCGAGCTTGCTCCGAAGCTGCTGGATCTCCTCCTAGGGTGCGGTGAAGAGGGCAGAGTGAGCCGGAGGCTCCGCGAGAGGTTGGGGCCTGGCATCTGCACCGTTGGGGTGAATGAAGCCGGTGAAGCTCGGGCCGGGACACAAGGAAGCCACTGCCTCCCTGGGTCTCCTATCCCTAGACTCTTCCCCAGATGCTGAGGGTGCCGGAGATTTTATACCAAGAGGCTACCCAGCCGCTTAGCCAGCACCCCAGAGGGATGCCTTCTGTTTGACGGGCATCGTTCAAGGATGTCAGCTCTCTGGACTAAATAAAGAGCACTTGGGAGCCCAAGACAAGCCGGCAAGACTTTTGCCCACATGGATGAACTAGTCCTTTTCCATCGACTTGGCCCTTCCGGAGCTGTTACGTACGTCTTTGTTCCGGATCTGCTCCTCGGACAGCTGTACCTCGATGAGGGGCCGCACAGTGGTAAAGAGTTTCCACCAGGCCCAGTCCTTCACCCCTTTGTTCTTCTTGATGTTCTTCTGCACACAGCGAATGGCCAGGTCCTGGATCTAAGTTGGGGGGAGGGGTGGTGCACAGCAGGGCTCTTAGTCCCAAGCCCGACCAGGACCCCACCCTGCTCCTCCGGCCACCTGACTTGGTTCAAACACTCCCTATGCCACCCAGCCCTCACTCCCAGCCTCTCCTCATCCCTCGGAGAGTGGGAGGCAGAGAGCCTGGCCCAGCGAGCACCGCACTGGGCACTAACCGCTCTGCCGTCATTAGGAATAATTTCATCTGCTTTATTTGCTGCCTGATTATTTCCAGCACCCTGGCCTAGATGTGCTATAAAACCTAATCTTGCTGAAACACAAGAGGCGGCGGTGCTGGCTGTTTTATGGACTTGCTAATAAGAAAAGGAGTCGCTGACACAGCTCCTTAATCTTCATGGAGCAGCCTATGATCCAGAGCCCACCTTCGCCTAGGCGCTGCCCCCCACCCCCAGCCCCAGGACCAGGCCCCACGGCCCCACTGCTGGGCATAACCAGCGCGCTCGCTGGCACCAAGGAGCTGCCCATTCCCCACCCTGGCCCAGGGCATGGTGGCCCCGGGAGGCCCCTGCTTCTTCTCCCCCAGGTGACGGTAACTCATAGTCCCAAGACCAGCCTCCTGCCCCAGCATGTTCCCTTGAACCCCCACCCCACCCCAGGAACTCTGCTCTGCCATCTAAGCTGGGGAGTAGGACAGAGCCGCCCCTGGAACAGCACCTTTTTCTTCTTGAAGTGCTGGCGGGCCAGGTAGCCCCTGCAGGCCGCCTGGAACAGGGTTAGGTTCCTGCTCGTTTGCTCATCCCGCTGCTCCTCCAGCCGAGCCAAAGTGCCGGCCCGGAAGAACACCTGTGGAGAAGCAGGCCAGATGAAGGCAGGAGATGGGCTGGGGGCACAGGGCACCAGCAGGCCTGGGAGGTGGCCCTTGGCCCTGGAAGCACCTGAAAATCCAAGGGAACAGGCGAGGAGGAAAGGAGCAAGAAGAGGCCCCAGGAAGGCTGAGGGAGGAGGGCCAGGCGAATCTGACTTCAAAGAGAGATAAAAGGAGAGGGAAGTCAAAGGGAAGGTATCTGGGACAAGAAGGAAATAAAGCAGCCACAGTCAAACGGGGACAGGACACCCCTCAGCAACATCGATGGCGGATTCTTCCCCCAGGACTGCCAGCAACACCGTCCATGCCCCTGTGCCCACAGCCCACCAGAGGGCCCAACTGCAGGTGCCAGCTGCCTGGGAGCAGGCCAAGTGGATGGTGGTGAATGTGTGTAAGGAGAGAAAGGTCCAGGGGCGCCTGGGTGGCACAGCGGTTAAGCGTCTGCCTTCGGCTCAGGGCGTGATCCTGGCGTTATGGGATCGAGCCCCACATCAGGCTCCTCTGCTATGAGCCTGCTTCTTTCTCTCCCATTCCCCCTGCTTGTGTTCCCTCTCTCGCTGGCTGTCTCTATCTCTGTCGAATAAATAAATAAAAATCTTAAAAAAAAAAAAAAAAAAAAGGAGAGAAAGGTCCAGAAGCTGTGCGCAGAGAAAGGGTGGGGCCCCCTCCCCACTCTGTCTCCTCTCAGACAGCCTCCTCTTTCATGTGCCAGCATCCCACCCCCACACACACACCCAGGTTTCAGCTCATGAAAAAGCCAGGGGGGTGGGCGGGGGCTGGCCCAATCAAGGGACCTGTCCTACAGGTTTGGGGGCTGGAGGGCAGACAGGAGAGGAACCAGCTGGGCACCCCCACAGCCAGCATTTCCTCTCACTCTTTGGTGCTCTGCACTGGGGCTGGGTAAAGTGTTCTCTGCTATGAGAAGAGGGGGAAATATACAAGTGAGAAGAGACTCTGGGATCCTTACAGATGGCAGAGAAACACCTAGGTATGTGCCCACCTCCACCTTGCCCAGAACACAGAAAATTCCCTTCTATGGGGCAAAGAGCGCAGGAAACACTCAAAACCAATATGTACAGTATCCCCAGGCCTCCCTTCAGGGAAGAAGTGGAGAGAAGGCCTCGTTTTCTGCTGAGAAAGCTTTGCCTCTGGCGACTCCACAGAAACCCAGTCCCCTGGGGCTGGCGTAGGAGAAAGCCAGCTCGGTCCTGAGCCACGCTTGCTTCCCCAAAGCCCACACTTGGCGCTGAGTGCCTGGGATCTCCCATGGGCCTCAAGCCCCACCTGAGCCTTGATTTCTCACAATGTGTGAGCCTGAGATTCCCCCAGGGGGTGGGGAATAGCCAAGTCCCCCAGGAGGCGGACATAGGGGCTAGTGGTCAGGGCACATAGCTGGTCTGACTGAGGCAGAAGACGGGAGGTGGTGGGTTAGGGGCTGGAGAGTGGCTCCCATTCTCAGTTCTCATGATGAGAAGAGAAAAGATGGCCTCAGGACTGGGGCGGGGAGCCTGAGACCTCGTTCGAGACGCTGTACATTCGTGGGGTTAGGAGTCCTTTTGAGTACTGGGTGAAAACACAGGGCCCTCTCCTTCCCCAACAGACTCACCCATACAAATTTACAGACAGTATCAGGAGCCTCTCAAGGTCCTCTAAGACCCTGACTGGGCCCTCAGGGTCCCGTGGGCTCTGACTGCGACCCTCTCCTCGGAAGCAGTGTGAAAAACACCCAGAATCTCTGCTCACCACCCGGTCCCACCACAGCCTAGACGCCCTGACATTTCTCTCCCAAGTCAGAGGCAAGCAAACATCCAACTTTGCCCCTAACTTCCCTCTGGGCGTGAGTGGGCCCTGGGGCTCGCCGGCCTCGGCCTCGGCCAGGCAGCTGGGATGAGGCAGAGGGTCTGAGATGGGAGCTGGGAAGAGCACTAGCTGGTACAGGCCCTCTCTGCCCACAACATGCCTTGGAGAAGGTGCCATCCCGACGCCAGCAGCAGCCCAACCCCCGAGGGGCAGGAGCCTGCCCGGGAGACCGGGAGGGAAGCGAAGCCTCTGGCCGCAGGCTTCCCGGGGAGGAAGCTCGGCTGGCAGCCCCTGAGCTGAGAGATAGCTGGCGATGGGGAGAGGGTGAGTCAGACACAGCAAGAAACCAAAACCAGAAAAATGAGACAGAAGGAGACCACAGAAGACACAGAGAACAAGGCAAGAACCTGAAAAAGACAGAGCCAGGAACTGCCAGGGCCAAAAGGAACAGGGAAAACCATCAGAGACAAAGATACAGCCAGGGGGTGGGAAAGCGAAGGGGCAGGACTGTGACTCAGGAGACAGAGCCGAGAGAACAGAGGGGACAAGCAACACCAAGCCCTTTTTTGCAAGCATCCACGTCCGCCTCATACTGCCCACAAAGCCCCGGCACACGGAGCTCCCTCCCTCCCTGCTGACAGGTGGAGAGGTTCAGAACCCCCTCGCTGGCTTCCAAACGCCCTCCCTCCCACCACGGCCCTTGGAGCACATACGTGGACGCCACCCGTCAAGCCTCCCAGTCTGAGGAGAGAGAGGCAAGCGGGGCTCCTGCCCGTGGGAGGGACGCTCGCCTGACCCTCTGGCATGGAGTGACGCGGCAGACCGGCACCCGGGCCCGGGCGTGCCTGTCTTTCAGACACCACGTTCCATTCAGGTGAGGAATTGGGCTTGTGGGCAGGTGGTGGCAGCACGGCCTCACCGCGTCCTGCTTGCTCTTCTGGGGCCCCGGCAGCCCTGGGGTGGGGGGCCTCTGGAGTACTCTGCCTGCCGCCTTCCTGCTTTGTCCAGCTTTCCTCCCTTCTGTCTTCCCCACTCCCCACACCGGGATTCAGGCCAAGTTCAGGGCCACCTTCCAACCCACTCCCCCTCCTGACGTCACAGGGGTGTTCAGGGCTCTGAGCGAGTCGGTTATTCAGAGGGAGGGAAGTCGAGTTTGCTGCAGGGGGGGAGGGCCAGCCATTGGGACGAGGGCGACCAGAGAGTGCGGGCCGGGCCCAACCGCCCTCCTTTAGCGACCGCTCACTCACCCGGCTCAGGCCCAGGCAGCAGCTGCTCTTTTCCAGGTCCAAGGACTCCAGCAGCTCCTCCACCGCCTGCAGAGAGAGGCCTCTGTCAGGGAGGCCAGGGCCGCCCCCGTCTCTGTGCGGGGCTTCGCCCAGGCACGAGTCCTGCCCCGGCCTCCACTGAGGCAGTCCGTTACTCATTCAACAAACGCTTTCGGTGGGCTTCCGCAGTGTCGGGCTCTCGATTAGATTCTGGGGACGTAAGGATGACCATGAGAGCAGTAAGCTCTCTTGCTGGGGAGTGAGACAGGTGAATTAGTGAAGTACACAGAGGAGGAGGCGCCTAAGTCAGACACGGGACCACGGGAGGCATCCTGGAGGAGGTGAGGTGTAGCTCGCGCGGAGTCTTCAGTTACAAGAAGAATTAGCGGAAGTCGGGGAGAGGGCATTTTGGGAAGAGGGACGAGCGCGAGCAAAGGCACGGAAGCACAAGACAAGAGAACGCGCTGAGGAAACCTGGTAGTTGAGGAGGGAAGGGGGTAGGGCGGTTAGGGTACAACTAGAAAGGTGGCAGTAGCCAAAGGGGGGGCGCCTGTGTGCACCGAGAGCCCCTGGAGGGTTTGGTCAGGGGGACAGGGGCGGGTTTGCGTTTTCCAGCGAACCCTGCTGGCACGTGGGGGTGGGTGTGGGGAGAATGGACGGAGACCCCCTCAGGCAGCTACTGCAGGAATTCACAGGAGAGGAGGCTAGAGCCCGAAGGGTAGAAAGAGGTGGAAATGCTGGAGACGATAGAGCCTTGCACCTGCGGGTGCGAGGGGGCGCGGCAGACGACAGGGAGGAATCTAGGGACACTGGGTGGAGGTTTCCGACTTAAGTAGCTAACAGAAAACGGTGCCACTCTCCAAGGTCGGAACTGGAAGAGCTAGCGTCGGCTGGGGAGGGGACGGAATCAGTGTGGTCTGAACGTGCTGAGTTTGAGGTGCTGTAAGGCATGCAGGTAGAAAAGTCCAGAAAGAGCCAGATAGAAATGCACGCCTGAGGTTCAGGAGAGAGGCCTGGGTTACAGGTATTGATTTGGGAGTCGTCAACACCTACGTGGTCATTGAAGTGATGGGTGTGAATGAGGTTGGCCAGGAAGAGGCCGTAGACTAGAAAGCACACACGGCCAAGGACAGCGCTGTAAGGAAGAGAGAGACCTGTACTTCAGGGGCAGGTGGCAGAAAGGGTGCTCAGAGGGACAAAGGCAAAGCCAGGGGCGGCAGGAAGGAAGCTGAGCAGAGAACAGAGCTGTCAAGAGAGTCAGATGTTGCCAAGCACAGTAAAGTGGCCATGAGCTCCGGCTACGTGGAGGGCGATGGGCGACAGAAGACCCGGCCCAAGGTGTCAGGGCCGGGATCCAGATGGCCGAGGGTGAAGGGATGGGGGGCAGTGGCGGGGTGGGGGCAGGCGAGCGACAGACCATAGTCCGGGGTGAGGGAAGGTTGATGGAAGCCCCTTTCCGAGCACACTATCTGCAGGGTGTTTCCCCACTGAGTGGAGAGAGCCAGTGGAGGAGAGGCTGAAGGAATGGGAGAGAGAACGGTTAGTGCCGATGGAGCAGGCCTCCGGGAATGGATTCCAAAGCACAGGAGGAAGGGACTGGACGAGGGGAGGGACACCTCTCCCACCCCAGACAGGAGTGCTGAGGAAGCAGGCACCCGAACAGAAGCGTACAGAAGGCAGAGGAGGAAGTTGGAGCCTCAATTTTATTACCGTTTAGAGGCAAGGCCAATTGCTGGGGAGATGACCTGGGAAGGCAGGGGAGCGGAGGACTGGAGGAGAAAGAGAACCGAACAGCAGGGAAGGAGCTTGGAATAGGGACCAGGGAGGGGTGGGGCATATGAAAAACCTGCTAGGCCACATCAAGAGCTCAGTTGAGGCTGGAGACCATGAACTGGTAGGACTTCAAGTCCACCCGGTTGTATATTTTTCTCCCCTAGCCCTTGGGAACCCTAAACTGAGGAAGGCAGATGCCCGGAGGCTGGCACTTCAGCATGGGGGTTGGGCAGGGCAGGTGCCATGGGAGGCGCAGGAGAGCTGAGGGTGATGGAGGTCAAATGACCGGAGGGCAGGACCATGGCATTGAGGCTGAGTGGAAAAGAAAGTCAGAAGGGAATGGACAGAGCAGAGAAAATACAGTGGGGTCCAGAAATGAGAGGTCTCAACAAAGTCAAAGAGCAGGTGTCCCGAGAGGAGGAGAGAAGTGAGATGCACAGGTTAGGAGGCTGTGGGCAGGGAAGGCCATGTTGGAATTTAAGATTTCCGAGGTGAAGTATTCCCAGGGGTGACAAGGTCCTGGGTGTAGCCGTGAGTGGGAGGCTGGAATAAAGGTCAGAGGTCAGAGAGAAGGGGGTGGGCCATCTACACGCACACCAAGGTTGCCCAGGACACTGGCAGGTCCTGGATGGAGGGAAGGATTCGAGGCCTCCGTGAATGTGGGTCTGTGACTCAGGAGGCAAGGGGAGGGGGGCTTTCTGGCCCATTCTGCAGAGCATTCTCCCTCTTAGGGAAGCCATCCTAAGGTCTGAGATGCCTTCAGAGTCAGGCCTGGCACCTGAGGCCGGAGCACAGGGAAGGAGGCTTCCTCTGCTCAAGGAGCCCTCTGGCTCCCTGAGGAGCTGCCTCTGGGGGTGACAGCCTAGGTGACAGCCCTGCGTTCAGCAGCCTGCGCTGACAAGGGGCCCGGGAGCCTTCGGCTTACCCTGGCTCCAGGAGGCCTTGCCGTATCACTCTTGCCCCGAGGAGGGATGCTTGCCCCACCCCTGGACAGCTTCTTGCTGCAGGAACCATCCCTGATGTGGGAGTTAAGGCCGAAGGGCCCAGGGGCTACCGGTGGTAACACCCAGAACACTAGTTCTTATCTGCCACCTGGGAGGCTCTTAGAGGACCAGCTCACCAGAGAGCGGACACCCCCAACTCTGGCCTCCAAAGTGGGTGGGTCTTTTCTGATTCCTCTAGGCGACCGCCAGGATCCCTTCTCCCCTGGCTGCCACACGCCCCTGTGCTGGCCCTGGGCAGCCAAAACCAGGAGCTGGAGCAAAGGCTCTGGCTCTCTCTAGGGGACAAGGGGCAGCTGCTCGGAGGGGTCTGAACAGAAGGAAGGGGTCTGGTAGGGCTCTGGGGCCCAGACCTACCCGCCTTTCATCCATCACAATGTAGTTGCGCCCATGCTTCTTGGTCAGGTGTGGGGCCAGGACGTCGAAACGGCGGCGGAACTCGGAAAACACCATGTGGTCAGGGTAACCTAGAGAGAGGGCAGCCCAGAGCCATGTCCGGCGGTGCTCTGTCTGCTCCCAGCATGCCAGATGGCCGTTTGTGCCCAGGTCCCACGCGGGGACAGTCACCGGAAGGGGCAGAAGCTGCTGGGGGAGGACAGCCTGAGGCTGAGGCAGGCCTGGGAAAGGAGGGTGGAGAGGGAAGAGGCAGGGGTGCGGGAGGGGGGGGCTGCCCTCCAGCTGGAACTGCAAGGTTACAACGGGAATGGATTCCTTTAGAGGGGAGCAGGCACCTTGTCAGTGAGGTGTGCGAAGAGGGGACAGCTGCCCACTTGGAAGCGAAGCTATGGAGAAGAAAGATGCTTTCTAGCCTCCAGGTCTATGACTCTGCTATACCCAGAGAGAACAATGTCTTCAGGACTTAACACGGAAAAAGAAAATTGGGCCACAGAGAGTAGCCGAGAGGAAAAGTGCACGGGCTTGGGGGTGGAATCCTGGCCCTGGCTCTTGGCACCATGTGACCTTGGACGAGTCACTCAACATCTCTGACTCTTGCTTTCCTCATCTTTCAAGGGGGGACCTGCTGCTTACCTTGCACGGTAGTCATGGGGTTTGAATGAGAAAATATGTGGAAAGCATGGCTTGGCTCCTGTGGTGGGTGTTCAGTAAAATGCTCCTTCCTTTCCTCAGTCCCCTGAAGCAGGGTACAGAAAGGGTGCCCTTCCTGCTCCCATCCTGACCTTGAGCCCTAGGCCGGCTGACCTAAAGACTTCTAGATTTCCTTCCCCTGAAGAGCATTACCTCTAGTACAGACCTCCCTACTGTGTAGGCTTGAGGCCAGGACAAGGGTCAGATGGCTTCTGGTTTGGAGCAAGGTCAGGATGGTGGCTGGTAGGAAGTCACCCTGAGCCACCTGAGGGCACCAGAGCCCGCGGGAGAGGACTGAGCGACCCACTCATACACATTCACAGAATTTCAAACCGGAAAGTGGTCTTAGGCCAGATCCAACGCATCTTCCAGGCATGGGAACTGAGGCCGAGGAGGTGGACCGACGGGCTTGCTCAAGGTCACAAAGGCTGCAGCTGGAGGCAGAGCTGGACTCCAAACCCGGGCTCTTGAGAGCCCGTCGGGGGCTCGCTCTGCTACACCGGCCTCGCTAGCTCCGGGAAACCCTCCAACTGGGAGATGAGGCTGATGCATGTGCCCGATAATTGAAACAGGAGGCGGGGGCCGCTGAGGGGCCAAGACAAAGTGAGCTATTGATTGTATCTGAATTGCAATTAAATTGATGGGCCAGGATAGCAGGTCTGGATGCCTGGCATCTTAATTAATCATCAGCACTATCGATGGTGGCTGGGGGCTGGGCGAGGGGAGGGGGGGCCTGCTGCTGCTGCTGGCCTCATCGATCTGCTTGTTTGAGTAAAGCACATTGATTTTGGTTCAGAGCGGTAACAATCTGGTTTTGAAATAATAAACACCAACTCCATATCAAGACGTGGGGACAGATCGATGATTTATTTCGAGCAGGGCAGGGAGCCTGTTTTGTGGCTTTGGCTGCTAAGGAAAAGTGATGGTGTCCATGGGGTTGCCTCAAGGGGACCTTATGGGCAGGTGGGACCCCGCCAGTTCTAGCAAAGGAAAAAAGGGCAGAGATCTGGCAGCCCATAACTTCTCAGGCAAATGAAACCCTACTCGAGAGGCATGAACTTGGAAGCTGGTCCACGTGGGTCGAATCTCGCTCTGCCACTCATGAGCTGTGTGACCTTGGGCAAGCTACTTAACCTCTCTGAGCCTCAGTCTCCTCATCTGGGGACGGTAATAGTACCAACATCTCATGAGATTGTTGTGAGGATTAAACGAGTAACGTGTATGATGGGTTCAGAACGGTGCCTGGTATACCATAAATGCTCTAACGACATGGAGCAGTTGACCCTTGAACAACATGAGTTGCACCCCATGCAGTCGAAAATCCAAATATAACTTTTAACTCCCCCCAAAAACTTAACGACTAATAGCCTACTGTTGACCGGAAGCCTTACTGATAACGTAAACAGTTGACGAACCGTTACTGTATGTGATGGGTCGGACACACGGTATCGTTGCAGTAAAGCAAGCCGGAGGAAAGCAAATGTCATCCAGGAAGGCAGAAGGACGAGAAAATACGTCCATCGTACTGTACTACAAAAAGCCCGCACATGAGTGGACCACACAGTTCAAACCCGAGTTGGTCAAGGGTCAACTGTGCTATTACTCTCACCCTTTTCAATCCCTCCTCCAGATGGGTCCATAAAAAGGGTCTGGCTGGCCTTTCTTGGGAATTTTAAGTACCTCAGAAAGATTTAGCACCTCATTTCTCATTGGGGGCTACGGCCCGGCCCGCTCTCGGAGGTAGTCAGAGCCACTGAGCAGATGGCGCGAGGTGGGCACAGGTCTGCTGCTGGGGGCAGAGCAGGGAAGGGGGGAGAGGGAGCTGTGCGGACAGGGCCCGTGGGGCAGGGCGGGGAGGGGATGGACAGGACCGAATACAGAAGGGAGAGGAGGAAGAAGGGAGTCAGCCAGGAGGAAAGAAAGAGAAAGGAACAGACGGGGCTGGAGAGAGCCGCACAGAGCAGGCACCAGAGCAGACAAGAGGTCTAGGGCCAGTGCAGAGACAGGAGGGGAGCAGCACCCATTTGGGTCCCATTTGGAAGGTGGGGAGGGGCAGGAACGGTGCCAGAAAACAGAGGCAGAGTCGAGAGGGAAGGAGGCCCCACCTTGGCGGAACATGCGCATGGCGTCCAGCAGGCGGGAGCCCCGGAGCTGCGCGCGGAGCAGGGGCACGTCCAGCTGCAGGAGCCCGGCCTCGCAGTGGTCGCCTGAGGGCAGGTCCAGCTCGCTGCTGCTGCTGACGCGGCGGGAGGATGCGGAACGGGGCTCCCCGGCCCAGCCCTCTGCTACGGGCAGGAAGCAGTGGACGAAGTGCAGCTTTGATTTCCTGATGGTGTCAATGAGGGCGTCCTGCCAAGGGGAAAGGGACAGGCCTCAGTGGATTCTGATGGCCTGGCCCGTGCCCAGGACAGCATCTCTGCTCCTCACAGGACGGCAGGTGTCCCACTGCTGGCCGAGACATGCCAAGCCTGGACAACTCCACCCTCATGAGGCCCGGGGGCCACTCGGGCAGCAGCACTGAACAGAGGACCCACCAGTGGCGAGCGAGTCAGAGGGGGACGCTGAGTGGGTACCGGGCAACCTGGTGTGCCCAGAATGGCCAGAGGAGCCCCGAGAGGGCCCTGGCGCCTGGGCAGGCACACTCACCACCTGCAGCTTAATCTGGATGCACAGTGACTTCTTCTTGACAGCCGCCATGCCCGTCGTGAAGGTCTTCCGCATGCTGGTGGCCCGGCGCAGCGCCAGCTGTGAGCCACCCTCCAAGCCTGCGATGGAGCCTGACAGCACCGTGGCGCTGCCTGCCCGACCCAGAAACAGGTTGCTGATGATTTTCCTACCAGAGGTGGAAGGGCGAAGGAGGGAAAGAAGTCACTTTGATAGACTACTAGAGGGTGTCCTCCCAGTTCCTAGGACAACCCCAAATCCCTCGTATTGCCACGGCCAGGGGCCTGGCTTATCTGGCCTGGGGCTGCATGCCCCACACCCTAGAGAGAAACTGCAGGGAAATCTACAAACAGGAAGAAGAGTAAACCAGTGTGGGGCACAGGGGGCAGAAGTGCGACCTTCTCTTCTCCATCACCAGGGAGGGCAGAGGTCCAGGGTGCCAGGACAGATTGAGCCCAACACTCCCTACCATACCACATAATCTGTGTATGACATCTACTGGTTGTTAGCTGTCCCCCACCCCCCGGCCCCCAACTGGGCAGGGAGTTTTGTTTTATTTACTGTCATCTGTCACGTATCTAAAAGAGTAGGCACTCAATAATTATCTGCTAAATAAACAAATGGATGACAGGCCTTATGTGACTGAGGGGTTTCTAAGGCTATTCCTGCCTTCTTTTAAAGTTTTTTATTTGTATCTTATTTTATTTTACTTTTTTAGTAATCTCTACACCCAATATGGGGCTTGAACTCACAACCCTGAGATCAAGAGCTGCACGCTCTTCTGACTAAGCCAGCCAGGCGCCCCATTTTTTAAGTTTTTTGTTTGTTCGTTCATTTGTTTGTTTTTGTTACTCCTGCCTTCTATGAAGAACGTGGAAGTGCCATTCGAATTTCAAACTATAGGTCCCTCCGACCATGTCCATCCCACTTCTACTCCAGGAGGCCACCCCCGGGCCCTCAAGACCGACTGGCCTTGGCTGTCCCCTCTCAGGGAACAGAGGCTATCCACCCTGATGGTGAGGGGGTCTCTGAGACCAGGAAGCCCAAAGCCAGCCCCGGGGATGGGACGTGGGCAGGGTGAGCGGTGCTCTTACTTCTGGGAGTCCTGCAGGAGCCGGGGGGCGTTCTGGGTGGCCGGGTTCTGTTTGGTGTAGCTCAGCCAGCCTGCCACGTTGTACTCGACCCAGTTGGTACCATGGCTGTGGCCCAGCAGAAAATGGTGCGGCTTGCTGCTGCGCAGGAGGGCGCTTTGGCCTGAGTGTGGGAGTAGGAAGGTTCAGATCATCAGGGCACAGGCCCCAAAAAAGCCCAGGGACTCAGTGAGCCCTTCCAGGCAGTACCTTCTAGACCCATATAAGTGGGTCCTCTGGAAAGGAAGCAAGGGAGCCCTCCGGGGGAAACAAGTACCTTCTTTGTCACCCTCCTGGGGGCCATAGTAGGAGAAAAGCCGCTCCAGGAGGGCGTCCTCGGTGGCCCCTGGCACCAGCGCCTCCTCTTCCAAAAGCCACAGCAGGCCCCTCGCCTCGTCGGTGCGTGCCAGCGAGCGGACCTGTGGAGAAGCGAAGAAAAGCCACGGTGTCCCACGGAGCCCTGGCCCAGCCACGCACTATAAACTTGCTACACATACGCACGCGCACCGCGGCTCCTGCCACTCGCAGCTGACACCTTGTGCGGCAGCTGGGCAGCAAGGGGAAAGAGGGAGCCGGACAGAGGTTAGAGAGAGAAGCCCACAGCAAAATCTCCTTCCTAGGAATTGTGTCCCAAGTCACCAAAGGCTGAAGGCTTTCCGTGAACCACCCTCATCCTCTGAGAAGTCACAAGGGCCTTGGGTGAGCCCATGGTGCCCTCGCTCCCTGGGCATCACCTCCCAGGCAGATTAGACGAGATAAAGTCTGGAAGGCCCCGGGCAGGGGGCATGGCCCAAAGCAAGCTCTCAACCAGCGATGGCTGTGGGGTTAACCCTGGTCCTCCTGTGGGGGCATCCCAGAGAGGGCTCCGAGCACGGCAGGTGGGACTCCTGCAGGGTCAGAAACTCAAGTGCCAAATCGTAAGGCTGGTGGCTTAGGAGATGTAACAGCTGGAACGGGCGGAGTCGGGATGACAGCATAGCACGTGTCCCCATCCAAAGGGAAGGGCCGTCCATCAGCTGCAGCCAACCGCTGTTCTGGAAGAACGCTGGCCTAGCGTTGGGAAACCCTCCAGCTTTTCAAGAGAATTCTGATTTCTAACACCCTATGCGGGCCACACAAACCAGGCCTGTGGCTGTTTCTGGTCTGAAGGTACCTTTTCCATGGCATTTCCAAGACTTCCTTGAGCAAGAAGGCTGAAACCTTTCCTACACTCCATTCTTGCCTGGCTTTTTGGGACTGGGGGAACAAGCGAAGTAAGAAAAGTGCCATTTTCCCTTTCATTTCACCCAGCTGCCTGCATCTCCCCCCACCCCACGGCTGTCTAAGGGAGTCAGTGTGACTACCAGGAGGAAGCAGAATGTGGCCAAGGACGGAGGGGGAGCTAAGGTTTCAGAGTGGCTGGGGCTCCATGGCAGGACTGGGCAATGAAACCACTGGACAGTGAGTGGCAGGCTCAGCACCGAGGGGCCCCTGTCCCCAGAGATGCCAAGGTCCATCAGACAGGGAGAGCAAAGAAGGGAAGCGATAGCCAAGTCCCATCCGAACACACTATCTGACACACTGCCCCTCCTTGGCCACACAGACTGACTGCCCCACATCTCCTGGGAATGGCAAAGGCTCTCAGTGGAGGCCGGCATGGGAACCAGGTGTCAGGAAAAGAAAAGCCAGCTTCCCTGGGGGCACATGGAACTTGGGCACTTAAGTACTTGTCCTAAGGGGGACACTCACTCTCCCCGGGGCCCCACCCCCTTGCTAGCACAGCAGGGCCTGCCCACAAGGAAGAGGGAAGAGGAGGAGGCCGGGGTCAAAGCAGAGGAGGGGAGCAACAGCCTAGCAAAAATGCCAATTGTCTAGTAAAGTGCCTTCTGAAACTTCCCTAACTGAAGACAATCAGCAAATGCCAAGTGCTCACCAGGCCAGCCAGGCCCCCAGGCAGCAAAGTGCCCAAGATCCTCGCCCAAAGTATGACAGAGCCTGTCCCTAAGGTTGAGGCGTGAGGGCTCACATTTAGAGCGAGGCATACATTCCCTATTTGCACAGACTCCTCGCCCGCTCTGCTTGGCTGCACCAGTCTCTTGGGGACAGCAGGAGGAATGACTATGTCCTCTGGGTCCAGCCCAGCCCTCACCATCAAGGAGGAGACAACAGGGCTCCTGGCAGACACATGTGGGGCTCAGCCAGGCGCAGGACAGGGCCTGAAGAGGAGGGAGCAGGTGTGCCCCCTCCCCCGCCCCCGCTTGGACCCCTGGGGGCTGGGGCTGGCACTGCACTAGGGCAGAAGGAAGTGCCCCCTCCCCGGCCAGAGCAGCCGAGCAGCAGCAGCTTACACAGCGAGGGCTCGACTGAGGCCAAGGGACAGACAAGGGGAGAGAGGGTCAGCCCAGGCCCTCGCTGGAATTCCTACCAGGGACTGATGGGAGGCTTGGTCCACAGCTGCCACAGAATCACCCACAGCTGGCTCCAAGTCGTCAAATGCCAGCTCAATGTTCTCCTAGGAGGGAAGGCAGAGAGGTAGTGAGCACTGGCCACTCGAGGGGTGCAGCCCTATGTGAAGGCCAGGAGGGGGCGCTGGGCTAGCAAGTCCACCCTTCCCTCCCTCTCAGGAGCTCCTCCCCTCCAGCAGCCCCTAGGAACAAAAGTTCACCACCTCCCAAGGCACCACGTGGCCTTTTTGGACAGCTAAAATTCGTTTAACCTTCTGTAACCCTGAGTGAAGGTCCCCTATTCCTGTTACTTGCACCAGCTGACGAGACGACGCGGAGTAAGCCTACTCTCAACTTCACACAATCATCCTCGAAACACCTGCAGACAGCTGTCATTTGCTTCCTGAATCTTCTCTCATCCAAGATAAATATCCTCCCTAGTTCATTCATCTTACCTGCCCATGAGGTAGGATTTCTACATCTTGTCCCATCCGGGACACTCTTTTATGAGGGGCCCTACATAATCAATCACCATCTTAACAGATCAGGAGCCAGGGAACCAGGGAAGGCCGGGCCCGACCCACATGGAGGCAGGAACTGCGTGGTGGCAATTCACGGGGCCTAGTGGGCGCCTTGAGGGCGGGCAAGGAGGGGCTCTCAGGGGCCCCGAATGCATCTGCAGCTTCTTGGACAGCAAACTCTCTGCAAAGTAAGGATGTAGTCTGGGGCAGGACAAGACTACTACTCCGGGATGCACAGGGAGACAGAAATGACAAAGAGCAAAAGCAGGGAAGGGAGCCACCCACGGGGAAGGTGGGGTCTTCCCTCTCCACAGATGTCCTCCCTGTGGGAGCCAGGAAGCTGAGGCTGGGGGGCAGGGGCCAGGGGGTGGGCAAGGCAGAGGCAAGGTCAAGTGCTACCTCCTTGTATCTTTCTAACTCCTGCACAAAGGTGCGCTCGTGGAAGAGTCTCTGCAGCCGGTCCTGGGCGTAGTTGTGGCACAGTTCCTCAAAGGAGGCTCCGCGGGCGGATCCACCCTGCTCAGGGTTCTGGAAGCCCGGCGTGTCCACAATCATCATAGAGCAGAGTGAGTGCTGGCTGGACTTGAGAGCCCTTCACAGGAAGAGCCTGGGTCAGGGCTGGCCAGGGCAGTACCGCCGAACAGGCCCCACGGGTCTGCCCGTGGTACCCAGGCAGCCCCGTTCTGCCCCAAGCCAAATCTCCATCCCTGCCTAGGTGCCCAGGACCCTGATGGGGAGGACGTGCCTTTCCTCACCCGTGAGGACAGTGAGCCCTCTGCTGGTGGAGAATGGCGCTGTCTCAGCGATCCCACCAGCACTGAGGCATCAACTCCCCCTTTGTCACAGCAGGAGGCTGGTCAGCTCCTGGGCCCTGCCTGGCACTCACCTGTTCACCAGGGAGACGAGAAGGGTGAAGAGCTCACTGTAGAGGCCAGACGCCATGCCCTCTAAGCACTCCAGGGCACTCAGTTTGGGGCCTGCGGGGCAAGAGCATCAGCTCTACCTCTGGCCCGCTGGGGATGCCCATTGGGGTGGGGTGTGTGCTTTCTAGCTACCCAAGGTCAAGTCAGCATGGGGCCCTGGGGCTGGGCCTCTCCCTCTGATGGAAGCATCTATTCACCCCAGCAGTCTCCCCATGCCAGAGCAGACAGCAACAAGGCCTGATGGGGCCTCCCAATCACAGCCATCAGCCAAGGGGCTCCGGGCACCTGTGCCGTCTCCCAGGCTGCTCTCCTCGGGGCCTTGGCGGAAGGAGGTGGAGCGCTGCAGCGTGCCGCCCTTGTGCTGGTGCTTGAAGATGGCCGAGGACAGCTCCTCCAGGCTGCAGCCCAACAGGTATGCGGCCTTCTGGGCCCACTCGTGGCGGGCAAACTGCTTGCGCCCAGCTATGGGGTAGAAAAAAAAGGATCTGGCATCTTGGGTCTTTCTCCTTAGTCCACTTGGTGACCGCTACGCCCTTTGGCTCCCATGGCCAAGAACTGGGGAGTGAGCATCTTCTGGTGTTAAAACCAGCCCTGATGACACCAGAAGGGCTTTAGGCAAAACAGGGACAGCCAGAGGCTGCCAGCACTTCCTGTGTCCCTTGCAGGCCGGAGAGAGAAGGAACAGGTCCTAAAAGAGGAGGGAACTCCACACCGCTGCCACCAGAGGGCACGCAGGCAGCTCTGAACATCTCTTCTAGAGGGCTTGGCCTCAGGGGTGCCCGCTTGGGGGAGGACAGTCAGAGGATGAGCCAGCCCCCCTGTGATGAGCACAAGAACCACTTGCACCCATGGGGGCCACATCACGAGAGAGTTCTAGTGCCTCCCCCTTCCGTGAATACATCAGGACCCTCTCCCTTACCTCCAGGCGTCTGCCAGGGGAGACCACCAACACCCACACCCACCCATGGCCCAACAGTGGGGAAGTGGAAGAAGCCGCGGGGGGGAAGGGAACAGCCCACGCAGACAGACGCGCCTCAGCCAACATGTGTCTAATCACAGCAATTAGGGAAAGCTAACAAGAAACAAGGTTTTACCTTCGGCAGCTTCTGTAAGGCAAAGGACCAGCATGCAGCATGCAAAGAAAAACAGCGTGTTAGCAAACAGTCATCAAGTGAGCCCGCCAGGCCCACGGGAAGGGACTGTGGAGGGGCGTGTGTAGGGGGGTGGTTTGTGAGGATGAGCAGGCGAGAAAACGGAGCCACATTCAGACTCAGAGACGCAAAAATATACACAAGCGCACACACACAATCTCAAAGGAGTATGTCTACGGATGTCATCACGCTCACACACACACACACACACACACACAGACCTACGAAGACACCACACATGTACACACCCGCACATGTGCACACATACACACATCCTCTGGAACATACTGGAAGCTCTGACGAGGTAACAGAGCCTGCTCAACAAGGTCCCTGAGCTGACACACCCAGATCTGTCCGCTGGCGGACAGAGTACAGGGTTATAGGGAACCTGGTCTCGTCACCTCCTCAGAGGGAAAGAACTTTCTCAAGACACAGCCGCACGCCTACCCGCAGGCCCACCTACACAGTCTGGAGACAACTTCCTTAACTCTGAGCCTGCTTCCTCTTTGGCGGGGATGCCACCTGCTGGGACTGTAAGGAACCTGACACCTGCTCCTCCCGGCGCCCACCTGCCCACCCACCAGTCTTCCTCGCTCCTGCTGAGCAGCCTGGAGCCCTTCCCATCCCAGGGGAAGAGGAAGTCAAGGCCCAAGGCGCTGTTCAGAGGCAGCATCCCTCTGAGAAAGGGGAGGAAGGGGTGAAGAGGTGCTCCGAGTGCCCACCCATCCACGGAATCTCAGAGGAAGGCAGCAGAGCTCTTCCAAGCCAGACCAAGCTCCAGCCATCCACAAGCCCCCAAGTCCCAAGTGCAGAAGCTGCAGCCCATTTGTTACCACGGTGTCTGCTGCCCCCTAGTGGTCTCCACCCTGCCATGCAAGAGGAAGAGACGCCTGCTACCAAATCCGTGAAGTGAAGGCAGGAAAACTGGCCTCGGAAAGCCGCAAGACGGCAAGCCCACCCTACCCCGTCTAAGCCCCATGGAGGGCATCCTGAGGGGTCCCAGGATATGGAGGCAAAACGAGTCGGAGCAGCTAGGCCTGGGATGCTGAGAAGCCTCACGGCCAGCAGGCGCCCTCTCCACCCTCAACCAGGGGCTTCTCCCAGGCCAGTCCCCTCCACTCGGACAGAACAAGCCCAGTCCCCAGAGAGAGCCCGGGGTGAGCACCAAGACGGGACAAGGTGGCCTCTACCCCCCAGGGAGGGGCCAAGGTCAGTTACCCGCTTGCTCCTCGGGGGCCTCTGTCAGGAAGGGAATAAGAAGGAGAGTTATTTCAGGGGGACTGCTCTGAGTTAGACCTTTTTCTTCCCCCTCAGCCTCCGAACCACCGCCCCCCTGCTCTTCACAGTTCTCGGCATCACTGCCGTCCAAGGCCGGGGCAGAGATGCTTCTCCGGGTGCTCGGAGCCTTCTCTGAGGTGGGGGACTGGGAAGAGGCACAAACAACAGAGGGGTGTCTGCTAAGAGAGAGGTCTGTGCTGGGTGAGGACGAACGGAGCGGCAGGGCCTCCACAAGCTCTCCGGGGCGATAAGCCGCGCTGTTGGGACCCATTGCACGTTACCTTTGGTGGCGCCTGCAGCCCCCAGGTGGTAGATGGCGGCCAGGATGAGCCAGCAGGCTTTCTGTTCATCTGGGGAGATGCCCAACACCTTCATGGCGGTCTGCAGCTTACTGAACTGCTGAGCCGCCTTCTGCTTCTCCTCCGGCTGCAGGGACAGACGGGCACGCTGGCACGGCATCTCGGAGGGGCTGTCCCTGCCGGCATACCCCCATGCTGCTGGGCCCTCAGGGAGGGAGAGGCTAGGGAGAGCCGCCCAGCTAGAGCCAGGATCCTGCTCCTCCCAGGGGGCGCTCCAGGCCGCTTGAAGCGGCCCCTGCTCCCAAGGCCCAGGACTGCCAACCCCGGCCCCACAGGTGCCTCACCTTGGCCAGTGGCACAATCCCAAACACATTGTTCTCTGCCAAGTGGTTCAAGTGGAGCTCTGTCCTAGGGGTACAAATGAGGCATCAGCACAGTGCTTGGTCCCCATGCCAAGGGCCATCTCCCTACCAGGGTGGAGACAGATGGATCCAGCTTCCAGACTCTGAGTTTTGTCTGCCCATTATACCCTATCAGGCCAGCCGCCGCTGCCTTCCCTAATTGGCCTGGACGCCTGATCAGAGCACTAGCCTCCCTAGGACAGGTCACCGGAGATGCTCCAGTGAGAGTGTCAGCCAGACCCCTGAAAGAGGGCAGCGTGAGTCAAGCCAGGACAGAGACCATGCTCTCAGAGACAAGAAGAGCTAAGGAGGATAATATCCCAGGGCTGCTTGCTCAGCCTTATCATTTATCCTTTTTCCACAGAACAAAGACAGCAAGTCTGAAGGTCCAAAGGGAAGAGCCTGGCAGACGAACCATGCTAGGGAGCAGGGAGGGCCAGCCTGGAGGGCGCTGAAAAAGGCTCGGGGCTTTCGGCTCCAGCGTGGACTCCAACAACCGCTCAGCCCCACACTAGCCGTGCGACTACGGGCAAGTCCCCGAGCACCCGCATCTTGCCCTGCTTTCCTCTGCGGACCTGGTTTCGGGGATAGCAGAGGTCCTAGCAAGGCCCCGGGGACACCGGAGGGTCAATTCTATGCCTGGGGCTTGGGAGCTCCCGTCAGCTCACTGTCCCGTCACCTTGGAGCCTCATATGTGGCAAGCATACGATAAACAGACGGGATGGGATGCAACCAGATGACGAGACCCAAGAGCCATCGGTGAGCTGGAGTCCAGAGCACCCCCCCCCAATTTCCTTGGCCCCATCTCACCTGAGGGTGCCATCCCCACAGGCCAGCAGATAGTAGAAGACATTGAACGTGGCCTCACCCGCTGGGCGTCGAGCCACACGCAGCTTCTCCAGAAGCATCGTCTACAGCACGGGAGGGTATGGGCAAAGAGGGTGTTGCCGGGTCAAGCTCCTCCCACCCCACACCAGAAAGAACTGGGCCCCTGGGAACAAGCGGCTACCGCTCACTCCCCACCAGAGGCCAGCGCCAGGAGGAAGAAGACGGGCCCAGCTCCCGGAGGGGCCCTGCTGCCCTGCCCAGGCCCCCGGCACAGACTTCTTAGGGAGCTGGGCCCTTCGTAGTGAGATGTTTCATCTAGCCTGCGAGGGGACCAGCCTCGGCTGGACCTTACTTTACTGACAAGTCAGTCTTAACCTGGGTGAAATTAGCCTGAGAGAAGCCCCTGAACACAGGGCCAGGGCCCCAGAAGTAGGGTGCGGCCAACCCCAGGGGTGTGCAGGAAGCTGAGCCATGCCCCAGCCAGGGCAGGAGGCAGGGGGCGCAGAAGGCTTGGGGGACAGAAGACACGGTTGGGGGGGGGCAGAAAGGTGAAGGTCCAGAGTGGAGCCAACCAGCCCTGCTAGAGACAGGGTCCATTTTGTTGGGGTAGAATCCCAGGAAAATGAGGCACAGGAGAGAGCCTAGTTTCTAGGACCTGAATCCAGGCAGCTGATCTCTTACTACCCTGAAGGTCCCTCACCTGGATGGAGGCTGAGGCCACCTGGCCAGCTTGGTCGAAGTCCAGGGAGAGGATCTGGGAGAAGCGGGTAGCGTTGCCGTTCATGATGGTGGGGCTGTTCCCAAAGGCTTCCAGAAGGCTGTACAGAGCCTGCCACTTCTCCACTGCAAAAGACAGGCCGGGGCCATCAGGAAAGCCTCCAGACACCCAGTGCAGGCCTATTCCGCCAGCACGCAGGCTCGGAGTTACTCCTACCAGATTGGCCGGGACAGAGGGGTTTTGAGGGGCACAGAGAAGCCAGGGAGAAAAAGGGCAGCACCTACGAGGCACTTCCATCCCCACCCCCTCTCAGGTTTTCCAGGAGTCCTATCTCACCGGAGAACACCTTGTTCCCACTGGTGCCCGCGATGGTGGCCAGGTACTGCACCAGATGCTGGCAGCTGGTGGTCTTGCCGCTGCCGCTGCCTCCCAGGAGGATGACAGACTGGTCCTGGCGGCTCATCAGCATTGCCCTGTACGCGGTCTGGGCCACGGCATAGATGTGGGGCGCCATGTCCTCCCGCCGACACCCCTTGAACATGTGCATCACCTTGGGGGGGAGGGGGAGGAAGATGGAGGGGAGGGGTAAGGCTCTTAGCTGGTCCCACTTGGACACCCCTTACTCCCAAGGTCCACCTTTCTGGGCCTTTCACTGCAGGAGGGCCGAGGCCATGCATGGAAATGCAGATTCTAGCCCAATCCTGGCCTCTGTTAGAGGTTAGGTGGAGGGCCTCCTGTTCCCACCCCCTGAAATGACTCCTCTTCCCAAGGTCAACTGCGAGAGTGGACAGGAGCCCAGCGGGAAGCCAAGGGGAAAGGGCAGAGCCAGGGAAGGTGGGGTAGGCAGTACACGGCTGGGTCCACGAGGCAGCATGGTAGCCCGGGGTCGCCGCACCTTCTCAGAGTACACAGCGGGGGCCCCGCGGGGGCTGAGGACGAGCAGGCTGGGGCCGGCGTACGTGTGCAGCAGGCTGGCACCATAGCGCTGGCGCAGCGTGTGGAGGACGCTGGACTCATTGAGGTATACCAGCGAAGCCAGATCTTCTAGACGGTCGCAGGAGGGAGCATTAGCCTGTGTGACAGGACAGGCGGGCAGGCACTGAAGAAGCAGAACCTGCCCGCCCTGCCAGTGGACAGGCCTGTCCTGCCCAGCCTACTTCCTGTGCCCTCCACCTGCAAACCTTCTCCACATCGTCCTCATCCACATCCAAGATGGCACCGTCGTGGTCTAGCTTCACGCGCACCTTCCCTTCTGGCGCGCTGAGCTCCTCAGATTTGAGCTGACTGCCTACAGAGCGGGGACAGACCATCAGACACAAAAGCCTGGGAACCTTGGCCACCCTCTTCGGGCCCTTTGTGATCTTGCCTCCTCCCCACTATGTCCCTGACCTCTCCTCACTCACCACCCAGGCCTCACCGGACCCAGATGGCACACCCAGCCCCGAAAACTGAGAGGCCCAGGCATCTGTCCCCTGGGTCTCCCCAGACTCACCCAGTGAGAAGCCTTCCTTATGGACCAGCCACACCTTCTCTGTCTCATACCAGGCCTCCTCAGCGGCAATCTGCTCTTCTGTCTTCACCTATTGGGGTGGGGGGGGATACATAGTCAGTCCTTGCTCTGGAAACAGAGTCAGGAGAGAGGAGACACGTGAGGGGAAGTGCTTCCAGATGAGCCACTGGGTAAGGGGGATAGTGGGGGGGAGATACAGAACAGGAGACATCGCGGTGTCAGAGGAAGAAGGTGGGGAAGCAGGGAATGGGGGTGGTCCTGAGGAGCCCTGAGGACGAGGACACAGTTAGGGACCATGCCAGCCTTGAGGATCTGGAAGACGGGGACACTCAGAACTCGAGCCCAGAAGAGACCAGACCACAAGAAAGTAAACCAGGTTCTACCTTCAGCCACCCTCTTCCCCACCTCCCCATGGAGCCCACAGGGTCGGTGTCCTGAGCCCACACACTGCCCGCTGGGCCGCCGCCCACGGCTACTGTGACCTCTCATGCCCAGCTTCTGCCTTCAGCCGACTAACAGGCCCTCCTTCACCAAGCTGGGAAAGGGCGCTTCCTCAAGACCTGAGGAGAGAAGTGTCTACGGAGGACTCTGGGCTACAACGTGGTGTGTGCGTCCTGAGTCCTAGCCTCGGCCCGGCCTTCCCCCCAGAGGACGCTGCACTGGATGTGTGCCAGCCTCCCCACTCCTCCTTCAGGCCTCCTCGGAAGGACAGGAGAAGGCCACACAAGGGCATGAAACAGCATGGCCAGATACGTGAGGGGGGGCGGGGAAGGGCACAGCAAAGGCTTGCGTGCCACGTGGATGGGCACTGGAGTGGCCGCGAGCTACCGTCAGTCTCTGAGAGGGGACCTGAGGCCGAGGCGCAGACACTGCTTTGTGTCACCGAGCCTCTGGGTGAGGGATCGGGAAGGACAAGGAAGCATAGTAAGTCTTTTCTTTGTCACATTTCTTGGAGCCAAAAGAAAGAGAGACCCGGGTTCTGTTCCCAGGTTGGATCCGGGCTTCAGGTAACTCCCTCTCCCTTGCTGATGGCCCTTCCCTGCTCAAGAGAGAAACCTGGACTACACGTGGTCCCCGGGCTCTGGGAATCATGACCAGTGAAACCACCCTTCAAACAGGACGATCACTATGGGGCTGGCAACATTTTAAATTGTTAAATGAAGACATTAAAAAAAAAAAACGGGGGTGGGTGTCTGGGTGGCTCAGCGGTTAGGCATCTGCCTTCCGCCTGGGTCGTGACCCCAGAGTCCTGGGATCGAGCCCTGCGTCGGGCTTCCCACTCATCGGGGAGCCTGCTTCTTCCTCTGCCCCTGGCCCTGCTTGTGCTCTCTCACTCTCGCTCCACTCTTTCTCTCTAAAATAAATAATCTTAAATAAAATAAAAATTAAAATTAAAAAAAGCTAATTTCTTTATTATTTGAAGAAATGTAACTTTGTAAAAAAACCACATTGTTTTTTTCTCAAATCACATGATACAGGTGAAAACCTTTGTCTTGAATGGACACGTTTTGTGGGTCAGGTGTTTGGAACCTAACAAACGAGGGGAAATCAAAGGGTCCTGGCCTAGAATCAATCCTTTAGAATGAATTCAAAGATAGGTTTCCCACACTGGCCAGCAGGTGGAGCCAGAGAATGCCACATCTTCAGGCTAGGGAAGGAGGGTGGGGAGGTGAGAGCGGCTCAGCCTTTCAGCTTTCTCTACCCAGAGTGAGCAGAATCGAAACACTTAGAAACCAGAACTCTTGCCAGGCCCTTGGGCTCCAGTGGTTAAAAACCATGTGCCACAAGGCCAAACTCGAGTGGTGACACCCCGTCTAGACACTCCCCAGGGGCCTGACACAGAACTGCCCCATCTCAAACTTCTGGCACTGCCTCTTCCAAGGACCCCCCCAGACACACGGTGGGAGCCAGAAGGGGAAAGAGGCCTTACACTCCAGCACGAGGCCCGAGCACAGACGCCAGCCCAGGTACGGACCAGGGGTGGCGGGTGGTCGCTGGAGGAAGCGGAGGGCTCCTGAGGGGGGCAGGAGCACCCTACCTGGCTGTGGGCAGGAGAGGCGGCCTCAGGGTCCAGCTGCCAGCAGTAAGCAAAGAACAGAGAGAGAGAGAGAGAGAGAGAGAGAGAGGGGTGAAGACAAGCAGACCGTTGGCATGTTCCCTTCAGCAAGTACTCTGAGCTAGGTGGGTGGGCTCTCTCTGGCTGCCCAGGATGGAGGGCGGAGGTTGGAAGGACTCAAGTGCCAGGATGGGCAGATGAACTGTGCCCTGTCCAGGAGAGGCCAGACCCTGAAGGAGAGGCCCAGCTTGCCGGAGAGACACCTGTTATCATCAGATGTCTCAGAGAAGACGCTCCGCTAAGTCATTCACTGTGGCCTGGGCAGGAGTGTGCCTCTTTGCCTCCGGCCACAGTCTCCCCTGGGTGGGACAACCCATGCATCCTGAACTAAGCTCTTCTATGAGCTTGCCAGGTCAGGCCACCTCCCTACAACCAGGGCCTGGCCCCGTGCATGGCTCTGGCCTTATCTCCAGGGCATTGGTCAACCTGACTCCCCTGTAGCCAGCAGACCCCAGAACGGGGCTGTCCCTGGTCTCCAAACACACACAAAGGTGCCACCCCCAGTGCCAAAGGCTGTCCTTCAGAGCTGTCACCCCTGCGCAGAACAACATCACAGAGCATGTCTCATAGAACAGGACCACTAGCAGCCCCAAGTCCAGGACCCCTTCCTCAATCCCCCACTGTGCCCTGCACCGCTCGCAGACAGCCACATCGCCCCATGGCGAGCAGAGGCACCACGCCACTGGGTCCACCTGCCCATGAACCAAAGGACTGTGGGCAGGCCCTGTGGCCAGACTTGACCTGTCTCTGTCCGATTACTTAAAGACCTTTCTGAAGGAGAAGTGGAGTCAGTCAGGCCTTGGACCTGGCCTATAAGGAATAAGCAGGGAGTTAACAGGCCCCAACCTGTCTGAAGAGCCAGTGTATCAAAAGAGGGGAGAGTGAGCTCCCTACCTCACCACCCACCAGGCCCTGGCACTAAGCCATGTCCTCCAGGGCAAGAGAATGGGGCCAGAGAAGGGGCTGGATCCTCAGCCAAGAGAGGTTCCCTCCCATGGGCACAGGGTTCTGGGTCCCCTGGAGGGACAGGTCTCACTGCTCAGACCCTCCACAGAGCCCTTCTCTTATTTCTTCAGGTGAGAAGGCCACGTGAGGGCCCCCACACTGCCATGAGGCCATCCTTCCATAGTTGGATGCCCCCCCCGCCCCCCTGACACCCCCAGTCTGGCTGCCAGGAGGAGCACCAGGGCCTGGGGAACCATACACGAGAGGTGGCATTACAGAAGCTGTGAAGATCCTCTCAAGCCGCTGCTGGGCCTCCTCTGCGGGGGTCAGCTGGACCTCAGGGGCAGCTCCTGCCTAGAGGTTAAACCACCATTAGTCCTGGCCTGGGGTGAGGGGGAGTGGGGGCACAGCATGCCAAGCTTCTGGCTTAGGGAGCTGCTGGGACCCAGTGGGCAAGTGAAGTAGGGTCAGGGAGGCAAGCCAGGCATCAACGTGAGTTTTTAAAGTTTATCGGATGAGAAAAAAAGAACAGGTGCCTGGAAATTCTGGGGTTCTTCCTTCTAATAGTCCTAACCACTCCAGCACCGGGATGGCCCTATTCCCCCACCCCAGGCCCAGGTGACAGGTGGGTGAACTCCAGGTCAGGGCACATCTCAGCCCCCAATTCCACCCTGGTGAGAGAGACAGAGAGCCAGAGGGAGGGTAGCCAGGCCCGGGAACAGGCACATGACACTCTCTGGCTACTTACAGGTTCTACTCAGGGGCTGACCGTTTCCCTCATGGCCTGCCCATCAGGCCAAAATGCCCCTTGCCAACTCCCGGGTGCCAGGAGGTGACTTCCCTGATTCAGAGCAGGCCAGCAGGGCCGGGAAGTCTGCAGCCTGCTCTTCTCTAAGTTCTGCAAAATCCAGGAAGAACAGAGTAGGGAACAAGGCAGGTTCTGGGACCTTAGGAATCCCAGGACGTAGGAGTCAGGGAGGGCCTCTAGGCTGTGCCCTACCCCCCACTCCTCCCTACCCTGCCCTTGCAGCCAGAAGAGCATGCAACAGCCTGGGAGAAACAGTGGTGAAACTTGACTCCTCCCCTGCCAAACCTCATGAGGCCTCAGAAGTCTCCATAAAATGGGGAAGTTTGGAGAGACTGTCCCTGACCAAAGGACCAGCCATGTAGGCATCACCTTCCAAGGTCCTTCCCTCTGCCTCTCAGCCTCCTGTCCCACCTAGAGGGTACTTTGTGGACAGATGGGGCCCCAGATCCAAAGGGGGCCCACTGTGCACATTTGCCACCCAGGCATAGGGCTCCTCAAGAGTCCTGCTGCCAGAGGGAACTGCCGGCCAGGCTTGAAGAAGGTAGTGATGGCAATGGTGGCATTAAAACTGCCGTTACTAGCATCACTATCCATGCTACCATTTGTGGAGCACCCACCATGCCAGGGACTGGGCTCAGAGTGGGTACCATTCCTCATCTTCACAGCAGCCCTTCAAAGCTGGGATTATCCCTCGTTTGCAATTCCAAAATCCAAAAGCTCCCCCAAACAAAAGATCTTTTCTCAACTATTTTGGTGGCAAAACCCGTTTGTAGTCTATCCCCCTGCAGTGTGAATGGTCATAGATTTTGCCGTGAAAATACTTATGTTTGCTTACAGGTTGCTGCTTATTATGTAGGACTTTCTAAAATACAAAAATCACTAACTTACAAAACACGTCTGGCCCCAAGGGCTTCAGAGAAGGGACTAGAGACCTGTCCCGTCCCTGCTTGGCAGATGAAGGCTCAGTGATGGGACCTTGCTGAGATCCCACACAGGGTGAGTGGCTGGGGAGGTGACCACGGGTCACCCAACTCCAGAAATTCTCTCTCTACCCTAGCACTGATCTGCTAAGACTCTGAACCACTGCTTGGGATCCGGAGCCTCCGGCCAACACCATGCAGCCTGGGAAGAGGCCCCAACCACACACAAGAGTGTTGAGGAACAGCCACATGCTGCTTAGTGGGGCCCGTCCCAGCGCAGAGGCCGCCACGGGCTCTGGCACCCGGTTGAGGAAAGCCATGCAGCTCCGCCATTGGCACCTGGCCGGGCCCAGCGTCTCAGCCGTGCGGGAGTGTTGACGAGGTGTGGGGAAGCTGGCTGCGAGGGTGCCTGGCCGTCACACGAGAGTGGTCAGGGGCACGGGAGGTTAGTGACACACTCGGGTACCTCCTGCTGCACGCCAGGGACCGGTGACTTGGACTGCTGCAATCCAGGGGGGTTCGACGTCGGGCCGGTGGAGCCTGGGGCCGCCAGCTCTTCCGGTGGGGCTGGGGAACACTGCTTCTCGGGGATTTCAGGTTTGGCTGGGGAGCCTGGCTTCCCTAAGGAGCCCGGCTCCTGGCTGGAGGGCTTCTCCCCCTTCCCCGGAGACTGCCTGCCCCGGGGCTTGTGGTCCTTGCCCCTGCCCCGAGACATCAGGCTCCGGAGACCCACAGAGAGCTCATCCTTGGCGGTCTCCTTCTTTGCGTCAGGCTTAGGTGGGGCGGGGGGAGGCGGGGGGGGTGGAGGAGGTGGTGGCTTGGGACCAGGTGCCGCCTTTTCTCCCCTCTTGCCTCGAGCTGGGTGCTCAGGGGATCTGACCCCTCTGCTTGAAGGCTCCTTGGCACTCCCAGGCTCCTCGCCAGGCAGCACCTTGCTCACCACCTTCCTAACTGCATTTGCCACTCTCTTCCGGGACAGGCCCTGGGCCTCCTCACTTGGGCCTTCTGCGGAGGCAGCCCCCGGGCCATTCATGGCAAGTGTGGGTGCAGGGCTCTTGGCTCTCTGGGACGTCTCTGAGGGTACAGGGCTGGTGGGAGGCTGAGGACTCCTAGATGGGCCACTGCTGTCCTTTGCGCTGCCCTCTGGCTGCAGTCACACAAATACAGGCAGACATTAGCACCAGCCCTTGAGTCCCTGCCCACCCCGTGCAGACGAAGTGAGAGGTGCGACCTCACACCTTGCCCTGGGACAGACCTTCCATTCATCCAGAACTCCGAGAGGCTATACCAGGAAGCCCTCAGTCCATTTTCCAGATAGGACAACTGCATCTACAAGTCTGGCTTCTCTCCCCCACAAAGCACAAGCCAGGTAGTGCTGTTACCTACTGTCTATCCCCAGCCTTAGCACAGGGCCGTGAGCTGCCAGCACAATGTGCCCGGAGGCCCCTGAGGTGTCCCAGAGTCACTGGCCTACATCAGGGCAGCCACCAAACACCAACCCAGGTGAGCCCAAACACACCTGAGAGGGAGCATGGAGAGGCCAAACCACCAAGTCCTGCCATCCATCCTAGGCCTCATTCTGGGGCTTCCTGCCTCTGTGGTCCCCGTTCTTTCACTGTGCTTTCTGGGCAGTCGGACCCCAAACCTACCCATCCCAGCAAAACCAGTGGTCAGGGAGCAATTCCTGGCCCCAGGATGCACCAAGCTCCTTCCCTCCTGCCCCTCTGGCTTGTGGCCATTGTCTACCCCTCACCCGTACTCTCAGGGGCTACGGAGACCAGTATGGGCCCGGGAAGCTCCCACCTTGGCCTGCTTTCTGCCAGTCTCTTTGCAGTTTTCCTCCTGCAAACCTCTCCAGGGCTGGAGGCCTCCTAGCCCCCAGAGTATGCGTACAGATGAGAGGATGAAGAGGAGGCAGCTGGGGCCCATGGAGGGCCAAGCACTGAAGTGACCATAGATCTACTCTGCTCTTGAGCTGGGGCCCTGGCTCAGCCAGCCTCCCAGGCTCTGGGCACCTGACTGGAGTACGCTGGCACACTTTGCCTGAGGCACCCACCCTTCCCCAACACTGGTGGCAACTGCCTACGGTCCCAAGGGACAGCCACTGGGGAAAGCCAGGCTGGCTAATAGCAGGGCAGAGTTTCCTGCAAAGCCAGCCACATTGTCTGGGTAAGCAAGGTCAACCCTGGGGGGGGCTCCTTGCTGGTCAGGCAATGCCCTGCCACTCGGGGGCCATGTTTGAGTCCCTGTTCCCCAAAACAATGACCTTGCTTCCAGGACGCACCTGGGCTCTGGGCCCTGAAAGTCTGGCTATCATCTCTGCTTGGACGCAGAGAGACGCTCAGAGTGGGCAGGCCTCTGGCTGCCACAGGGAGAGGTTGCCTCACATCCTGAGTGGAGCTGAGCCAAGTCACCTCAGCTGTGGGTAGCTCTGCTGCAGGGGTGGGGAGAGAAGGGCTTGAAGGTGCCTTTTCCTCAACCTCTTGGATCAAGAGTGCTCCATGGCATGCCAGGGCACTGTGGAGCTGGCTAGTGGCCCTAGCCGCAGGCTCCCGGCCCCTCCCTCTCCCCCTCCTGGCCTTCCTCCCATCCCCCCGCAGCTGAAGATGGTGGCAATGATGACGGTAACCGCTGACACTCGTACAGTGTTTACTGTGTGCCAGGAAGTCCTCTAGGCGCTTCACGTGTGATTTTTCACAAACTAACTGGATACTCCGAGGCCCCTCCCCCACACATATCTCAAACACTTCCCCTTGCAGGATTAACTACAGATCAGGTGGAAGCCACAATGTCTGGCTGATCGAACCTTCCATCCAAGGAAGTGGGGGAGCTGGGACAGGCACCATCCGGGGTAACGAAGCACGGAGCTGCCTTGTGACCCAGCTCTGGCCCAAATCCCCTGGCACTCCCACACCCTGTGCCAACCGCAGTCCTCTACCAACTCCGCACCTTTAGACCTGGCTATTCTGGAACTGTCTCCTCTCTCTTGCCTGAAACGAGTCCTGCTTTACTCAGGGTCCCTATCTCAAAGCCGAATGACCTGGGGGAGAAGCTGGGGGCCCTGGGCAGCTAGAGCCGGCCTCTGGGTCACCCACATCGAGCAGCTGACGGGGTCTTGGGAAGAGACAGAACAGCTGCAGTGAAACCCGTCCCCGCGCTGGTCCTGTGCCACCCAGAGCAGGACGAAAAGTCCCAACAGCTGAGCTCTCATTTGGTGCTTCCCAATCTCAGAGTTTGCCCAACTAGGCCTCTCCGGCCCCCCAAGGTTCAGGAAGCAAGAACTATAGGTCAAAACTAAAGTGAGGGGCCTGGGGGAGGTCTCCGAAGCGCCTCTGGGTTCCCATCTCCTCCGCACACCCCAAGTTGGCATCACACATGCTGCACTTTCTGCCTCGGTGGTGGCATCCCCTCTGGCCGCCCCAGACAGGAAGGGGCACCCCACCACGCCTGCCTGCTCCGGGGACCTGCCTCGAGGACTAGGCTAGGGCTGGCGGGCACCCCCACCCGGGCACACACACAGGGGGCGCTCAGAGATGCACTTACAGCCCCTTCCTCCTTGCCAGGAGGGCCAGGCTTCGGCAGAGTTTTGTCCTCCTCTTTAACCTGAGGGAGCAGACAAAGAAGTCACTGGCAGGTCAGGGCAGGAGACTCAGCATCAAAAGCACAGGAGCAAAACCTCCAAGGGGCCTTTCTTCCCTCGGAGGCAGAGTTCCCGCGTGTTCAGGAACACTGGGGTGAAGGACATGAGCGACTGCTGGCCCGTGCTGGAGTCAAAACCGTCCAGTGACAACTTCAAGAATGAATAGTCTCCCCGGAGCGGGGAAACCCTGGCCTCAGTCACCAGTCACGTGTTCCACTTGGGCTGTTTAAAGAGAGTGCCATCATGGCCTTGGTTACAGGGTGGACAGAAACAGCCAGACAACTCAACTCGTGCTAAACGACAAGAGTCATTCCTGGCTCAGACGAGAAGTGGTCTGAACGAGAGTCCCCTGACCTAGTGACTAAGGAGGAGGGAATGACCCCAGTGTGGGGGCCCTGCTGGAGGAGACTCCTACCAGGCTGGCTCCAATTTGCTTCTAGGTCCCTGTGACTTCCCCCAGCCCAGAGCCCGAATGCCTTCCCAGCCAGACCGCTGAGCTCCGTCTGGAGGCAGGAGATGGGGCAGAGGCAGGGATTCAGGAGGCCAGACATATGCCAACCTCAGACCCACAAAACTGCTAACCACGCAGCTGAGGGAGGGAACCCCAAGTTTGGGGCACAGTGTAGAGGAAGGAAAGATGTCTGAGCTCAGGCCACTCTGGCCAGGGGGCTGTCCTCAGCCTCTGCACTCGCAGGCCTACGTCAGAGGGGAGGTGCAGAGTCGGGACACTGGCAGCCACCACAACGTATCTGGAAAAGAGCAGACAATGTGGATGCTCTGAAGGTGCTTTGGTTCTGAGACTGGCTCAGAACAGACCTAGAGGGGCCAGGCCTCTGTCGGAATGAGCCCTCTGCCCGCCCCTCACTGGCATCTCTCCGTCCGAAAGCTTGGACAGTCCTAATGGATTTCGTTTCTCTTCTTTCCCCAGTCACTTAGGACGATGGGAAAAAGGCAGGTCTGTGAGCAGCGCGGGCCATCCTCAGTGTGCCGTTCCTTCCAGGCACGGTGGGGGTAGGTGGGGGTAGGTGGCAGTAGGTGGGGGTAGGGGGGGCTGGGTGCACTGGCAGGGGTCCTTGATTCCTAATGGAAAAGATCCTCAGAAACTCATCCAGAATCACAATAATTATCCACCTGGGGGCGGGGGGACTCTCCATTTGGAACCAGGGTCCTTGGCTACTTTTGGGCTCTGATTAGCAGCGCCTAGGGCACTGACCAGCAGGGTGGCCGCTGCAGTTCTCAAGCTGTGTCTTGTCTATAGAGCTACTGTCAACGGGCCGAAGCTTCAGAGTTAGTTCACACTGTTGCGGACAGAGGGAAAATGGCAATTATTCCTCAGAGTGGACTCCACTGCTTTAGGAACTGGGATTGGAGCGGATAAAGAGAAGGGAGGGGCCGGTGGGGAGGGAATGAGGAGGAGTGGCGGAGTCCAGGTCTGCGCCTACGGCCCCCCCCCAAAGCCCACCACTCACACCCCCCACGCCCCCCAGGATCACACCATGCATTAGCCCCGGCGCACACAGGTCGGAGGAACATCAAGTATTCACAAAGCACACAGACTTGCTCATTACTGCACGCAGTGTCGTTAGCTCAGCCTCAGGGATGGCCCAGATTCCAAGTCCACTCCGCGTCCCTCACCAGCTCCAATTCTGTCCTCCCTCCAGGGATGCGAGCAGGGGACCCCAAGCGTCCTGGCCCAGTGGTGAAGCACTGGGGGCAACCCTGGCCGCCCCCCGAAATGTCTGGGACACCAGGCCCGGCTCTGAGCTCAGCTCTGGATTTAGCCTGAGGCTGACTCACTGCCCCTCCCCACCCCCCCCCAACCAAGGGCTCTGTCTGTCATAGGTCACTGCCCAGCTAGGGACTGTGCACCGCACAAAGGCACGCCCAGGGCTGCAGCCTGAATCACCCTCTGGAACCCAGGCAGCCAGCTGGCCTGGCTCCTAACTCTTGGTTCCTGTCCGTCTACTCACCACAGACCCCAGACATGGGGAGACCCAGTTCCAGAGGCCTCAGAGCCAAAGCCATTCCCAGAGGCCCCCCCAGAGCAGCCCACGTTCCCAGGGGTGAGTCCGAGCAGCAGGGGGGAGGGAAGGGTGTGCAGGGGTTAACTTGGAGGGGCACCAGTAAGACAAAAGGCAGCTCAGCTTACCAGACGTGGAGCTCAGAGGAAGAGCGTGACTCAGCACAGAAGCCCATCCAGAGAGAAGAGTGAGTTACCGGCCCTCGGGTCATTCTCCCCAGCCCCCCAATACACACACATGCGCCAGTCTCTCTCTAGCTCCCAGAGCTCCCTTGCCCACAAGCCAGACTCCTGCCTGCACACACCATGCCAAGCACATAGGAAAAGCACAAGGATTTTGAGACCCAACTTTCCTTTTGCTCCCAGAAGGCGAACCTTGATGAAAAGGCCATGACGCCGCAGGTAGCCTGCACCCTGGGTCAGAGAAGACACGGGGTGGGCAGGGTCGCTCAGGGAATCGGAGTCTTCCTAAAGGCCACGACCTGCCGGGACAAACACTGTGGGCAACAGGGGACAGGAGGGAGGAAGTGGGGGAGACAGATGGCAAAGCTCAGACATCAGAGGAGGAGCAAGGAATAAAACATTGGAGGAAAGAGACGGCGAGGTGGGGTACAGACCATAGAACTTGCTGCGCCTGGAAGCTGTGTGTCCTTGAATAAGCCAGCTCACCTCTCTGGGCCTCTCTGTAGAATTAGGGGATGGACTAGGGTAGATCATGGCTACAGTCCTTTCCGGGTCTGTACCCTCGGGGTCTGGGTAGGGAGAGGCACTCTAGCCCTCAACTCCATGAACCAAAGGTATGTGCCTGTGTTGGCATTAACAAAGTTTCTCCAGGACTCTGGCAACTTTGCCTTCTACCTGCCGCACGCCACTACCCGCCAGGAGCAGGAGGCCTGGAGAACGGTAAAGCCGCCCCATTGATGGGTGAGAAATTAGAACGGGTGCTCTTGAGAGGGAACGGACAGAATTTGCCTCAACCTAGGGAGAGGCTTCATCCAAAGAACCCATTCAATTCAGTGAAGTGAAAGAACTGGCTCACTCTGATTACTGCTTATCCTGAATGATCAGGGAAAAATTAGAGAGTTATTTTTAATGGGCTTTGTTGACTTGCCTATTTTATTATCCGGTCCATGCGCTAGACTTTAATTATCGAACTCCTCTGGTCTTTGATCTCCAGCTCAAGTTCTTGTGTGTGTGCAGGGAGGGGTCCCCGCCTCCCAGGCTGCGGGGACACTAGGCCACCCGGGCCTGAGCCTCTGCCCCAGCCCTTCCTTAGGGATATCATCACTCTGAACCCAAGTGTGGGGTTCTCCCCAGAGGAAATTCTGTCTGTGGCTTTTGTGAGGAATCGCCTGGCTATTTCTCCTCTCTTCCTTATCACTGGCTTTTACAGAGTTTAAGGATTTGCTTAGGACGCGGAATAACCTATGTTTAGCCAATACAGAACAGGAGAGGAACTCAGCCCCAAAGATGGTGGCGACGTCTCCACCACAGTCACTGCCAGAGCTGGGAATGAACGGCTCCGTGCAGCACGGGGGCCAAGGCCTGTCCTCCCTGCCCTGCTCCCTCTAGGGATTTCAGCCCTTTCTGACAACCTCCTTCATGACTGAATACGGAACACCTACAATGCGATGGGCCCTGCAAAAGTATTTAACACATATGTTTGAATATAAGTCTTACAACAGCCTCACGACATAGGAATTATTGCTCTTCTCATCTTACTGATGAGGAAAAAGACTCGGAATGAGATTAGGCCCCAAAGCTATTAAGTGGTGGAGCTGGGATTTGAACCCAAGTTGCTCTGACTGCAAAGCTCCCACAGAGGCCCACCACTTCTGCCAGGCTCGGCCAGGTCAGAGGGGCTGAGCCGTCCTTAATTCCGGCTAACGTACTGTGCCATCGTCAACGTTCAGGAGGTCTGGAGAGGTCTGGATCCAGCTGAAGCGTGGATCGACAGTGAGGTGTTGACTAGTGTTCAATGTACCCGGATAAGTTTCTAGACTTACAAAGGGAGACCGCACCACGATCCTGCCCCTCTGAGGCTCCGACCACCTCTCTGACCACCCTCTCAGGCACTTTTGGCCTTGTCTCCCTTTTTTTTTTTTTAAGATTAATTTATTTTAGAAAGAGAGAGAGTGTGTGTTGGGGGAGGGGTGGAGGGAGAGAAACTTAAGCAGATTCCGTGCTGAGCAGGGAGCCTGATGTGGGGCTCAGACTCACAACCCTGAGATCAGAACCTGAGCCAAAAAACCAAGAGTCCGATGCTCAACGAACTGCGCCACATAGGCGCCCCTCTGGCCGCGTCTCTGGAGGGAAGGGGAGAGACACCAGTGCTCACTGAACACCTACTAGGAGCCAGGCACAGTGGCAGGCTCCTTATTTCACCCTCACGAAACCCCACTTTCTAGAGGGCAAAGGCCTTGCCGAGGGCCCCAGAGCCAGTTGGTGGCAGCACTGGGGTTCAGGCTGTAAGCTGTTTATGCGTCCACAGCGTTCCCTGGACTGTGGCTTCCTCACAGGCAGGACGCGATGTTACCCATCATACTGTGGGCGCTTAGTAAATAAACATTTGCCGCGTGACAGCGTGGCGATGGGGGTTCTTTGGCAAACTTCTCACTTCCATCTGGTCTCTTCCCTCAACTGTAAACGAAGGGGATAACATTTGCCAATCCTGATTCCCGGGGATGAGGGGAACACAAGGGAGGTACACTCGCTAAACTTAGCAACAATAAATAGTACACTCAAAGCCACGGGGTGGAAGGGGAGGGCGGGGACACTGAAATTGCTGAGTAGCTCTTTGGGAAGCAACACAGCCATAAAACGCATCATCCTCTGGCCCTGGCCATCCCATCTTCTGGACTGTCTAAGCAATGAGCTGATTTCAAGCAAGGAAGAAAAAGAAAAATCCCACAAACCCATACAGAGACTTTTAAAGATGCACTCTATGTAAGAACCCCAAATTGGAAACCACCCAATTGCCTAGCGTTAGGGAAGGGGTAGGTGAGCTATGGTACTTGTGTCCAATGCACAGTTATGTTGCCATTTAAACTAATAAATAGGTGACCACTGTAACCGTAGGGAAGATTCCACCTAAAATAATACCAATCAAAGAAACTAGGACGTAAATAATATGCAAACAGTGATCATCATAGTCTTGTAAACTGCGTAAATTAGACACAATAGAGACATTTGGTATTTATTTTGTTTTGTATTTGTTACTTACTGTTTATTGTAAAGATGGCTAAATAGTCAATAAAAAAGAAAAAGCAGAGGAGATAATAGCTGAAAGCATTTGTTCTCAAAGAGGAGAAATCCAAGAAATGTGCTGAGGGACCCATCGATGCTCAGCCTGGGAAGGCTTCCAGCACTCAAGGGGCTGGACCAGGCTGTGACTCCCCACAGGCATGGGCTACCCAGGCTGGGGAAAATGCGTTGAGGCTCCCGTGTCCCTGCAGATAGCCACACACCGGGAGCCCCCAAGGGAAGGGGGAAGAGAAAGAGGCGATCCTGCTGTCTGTGACCTAGGGAACGTGGCACCTCTTCCCTCTGCCAACACTGGTACATGTCTGGAGGAGAAACAGGCATGGAATCCTCCTCCCTCTCCTTTCCCGTTCTGAGGCGCAGAGAGTAGCTCCCAGGAGACCCGCTCCCTACCAGTCCCACCCTAGCACGTACTTATCTAAGGATGGGCGTGGGGGATGAAGGCGTAGGGAAGAAAGAACAGTAAAACAACTAACCTTTACTGAGCATGTCCTAAGTGCCAGGCACCGTGCTGAACCCTCTGCACGCATGATCTCATTTAATTCCCACAACTGTCCTCTGACGGAGATACTAATATGATTGCTACTTTACAAATGAGCAAAAGGAAGCTCAGAAATGACCCGGCCAAGGCCTCAGAGCAGCAAGCGGCAAATTAGAACTCACACCCAGGTCTGTCCTCCAATAAGACCTCCCAGGCTCACTTTAAGGGATGGAAGCAAGCCCTGCCCCCGTCTCCCTCGGTCCACCTGCACGGTTGAACTTCCATGACATCATCTGCCAGAATAACAGCTTGGAGAGAAAGCAGGGGTTTCCAGACGTGACCTGCCCTTCTACCATGACCCGAAGAGGCTTTGCACAGAGCAGTCTCTGCAGGGAGTGGCCTGAGGCCATGCTGCCAGCCAGAGGAGGAGGGGGAGAAGAGCTTGGCAGGGCCACCCTGGCCCCTTCGGTCCAGCCTCCAGTGAGAGCCCTCCCCCACCCCCGGGGCGGAACAGAAAGCGGCAGAGCGCCTGCACTCACTGCCGGCCAGCCCGGAGGAAGCAGGTGCACTGGAATGGCTTCCTGCTGCCACTGCAGTTGCAGATGGGCCCGGGGTTCCTCCTCCAACAGCGGGACCTGCTGGAGGCCTCCCTCCCTGCCCCCCTCCCCAGGGACACTTGCTGGCCCTCTGCCGGGCCCTTTGCCATCTGCCTCGCCATCATCATGCACACCCCCCAATCTTCGACCTAGTCCTGGTGGCGCAGGGGCCCTGGGTAGGGTGGGGTGGGGAGGAGACCCGACCAGGAAGCACCCACCTCGCAGGGTGAGGAGTCCCTCTGGCCCCACCCCCAGCTACCCCCACACACCTCAGCAGTGGCGCCAGTTTTGTGGCTGGGACGGGGCACAGGGAGAGACACAGGCTTGGGGCACGTCTCGGGCTCTCGGTATACCTTCGCACTGGGCCAGCCCACACGCTGCCAACTGCTGACACGACCGAAAACCTGACCCTCGGTGGCTGGGAGAGGTTGGCATGGGGGAGAAACGGAACGACTGGGAGGCAGCTATGTCTCTCCTCACTTGCTTTTTTAAGGAACTTACTCCTCTGGAGTGATCTCTGCTGAAAATGAGACCTACACGCAGTCAGGGCATCCCCGAGATGCCATCTGTGCCCCTTCCAAGGGTCTGACACACAGAAATGCAGGAGGCCATGCTGAGTCCACTCTTGGTCCCCCTGACAACTCAAGGGACCACCCCTCTCTAGCGCCTTTTTCTTGTTTACGGGGACGAAGGAGGGCCACACTGGCAACACAAAGCAGGAACAAGACTTCCTAAGGTCCGGGAGGTACTGGGGTTCCAGGCCTCAGAAGAAAATAGCGTTCCAAGGAATGAAGGCCTCAAGCGCTAATGGTCTGTGGGGAAGGCGTGTCACAGCCTGGGGACAAGCTGATACAGTCGCAGGACACCGAGCTTTAGAAAATGGAGCCCCCTCCCAAACTCCCAAAGTCATGAGTCAGGCCCAGGAGGGCCTTGCCTCTGAGGCGTTGGAAGGCTGCCTGAGCTGAAGGATTCCCTCCCCACCAAGAAGCTCAGAGAGGGGCTCCAAGGCACCTCCCTCCCCCCACCTCCTTCAGCCACATCTGGGGAAATAACAAAAAGGCCCCTCCTTTCAGAAATGAGGAACCGGCATGAGGAGCCTGGGACATTTCCGGGGTGGGGGGTCAGAGGGACACTCACCCGCATGGCCTGGCCTGGAGCAACCAGGAGCAAGGAGTCTCCTCTCCGATGCTGCTCCGTTAGCAGCTCAAAATAGCACTGGCTGCAGCCCCGCCCCTGCTCCCCTCCCTCTCCCAGGCCCCTCCCGCTGGCGGAGCTGCCCAACCCTGGCCAGAGCCGGTCCCAGACACTGAGTGGCCTCCAGGACCGCGGGTACCAGGTATGCGGGGATGGAGAGGGAAATACAGTATGTGTGGAAGGGGAAGAGGAGGCACTGAGAGAGAGGGCACGGTGGGGGGCAGGAGGTGTTGAAGGGTTAGGGGCAAGGGACAGGGAGGGTGGGACTTTCCTACTGACATATACCCGGGCTCCTGGACAGCTGAGCTGATATGGCCCCTAAAAATAGCAGAGGAATTTGAGACCTGCAGCCCCCGGCCCCACAGGCCAGGATTAGCACAAGCACATGCGCGTTCACACACACACACAGACACACACACACACGCACACGAGCATACCACCATGCATGAGCACTCAATCACAGCACAGTGTTCTTGAGAACACACAAATCATAAGCTCACCCCAGCCATCTAATTACTGCGGCAGAGGCCCAGAAAACCACTAACGTCACATCCAATCCAGTATGCAGGGCCTGCTGCACGCTGTGCCCCAACAGCAGCCGTGCAGCCATCCTGGAAAAGTCTGGCAGGAAGAGAGACCCACACGATCCGTCTGAGGCCCACTGTGGCTGCTTCGCCGGAAATGCACTGGGGACATGCGAGGAATCAACTACACTTTCTGTGTGCATGTCCTCGGCCCACACGGCCAGAGACTGCAGGCACCGAGGAGGGTGTGGTGGGTGGGCCTGGGCCCTGCAGAGGAAATCGTGGGCGTCTGGCCAATGAGCGAGGGCTGCCGGTGAAAAGCCAGTGCTCCTCGTGAAGAGAAAGCCTGGCCCTGCTCTTCAGGGAGTACCACGGGATGCCCAGACCGGGGCTGGGGACCCCACAAGAGGCTGAAAGGGGCGCTTGGGGCAGGTGGGAAGGAGCCAAAAGACAGACCTTTTGAAGCTGACCCAGAAGCTGTCAGCTCTGCAGAAAAAAAAGGAGGTGGCCTGTCTTTTCCTCTCCAGGAAAAAAAAAGGGTGGGGTGGGGTGGGAAGGTACCTGGAACAGAGCTGTCACCTAACCTGTGTCCAAAGAGGGTGGCTAGAGACCCCCAGGCCTGCCACTCCGGCCAGTCTTGTGAGCCCAGTGGGTCATGTAAACAGCATGACTTTCTCTGAGAAAAGGCTGGTAAGCACTGCCTGAGAGGACCAAAGCTCAGCGCCGCCTCCCCCCACCACACAGACCATGAGGATGTGGGCCTCCTGCCTCTGCTTTCTAGGGACTGGTGTGTCTTCCCAGGGAGATCGTCTGGCCCTTCCAGGGCATGTGCTGTGTCAGAGATCTTCACATCCCCAGGGCCTTCTTGACACATTGGTGCCAACCTCGGCTGCAGACTGAAATCTCCCGTGGGACTCCAAAAATACTGATGCCTGAATCCCACCCCTTATCCCTTGTCTTTGATTTAATTGGTCCTGGAGGGAAGCCTGGGCACTAGGATTCATAAAAGCTCCCCCCAGGTGATTCTTATAGGTAGCCAAGGCTGAGCACTGCAGAGGTGTCCCTTTGTTAAATCACTGAGTGCCTGAAGGAAGGAAGGAAGGAAGGAAGGAAGGAAGGAAGGAAGGAAAGAAGGAAGAACTGAGCTGTGCGACCATGGGCATGTGACTTACACGGCCCTCATCTGCAAAACGAGGGTTCTGCCCACAGTGACTCTTTGGCGTGGTCAGTATGTGACCGCTAAAATCTCAGTGAGTGAAAGGGTTTGGTTCTCAAAGTGCGGTCCGCAGACCAGCAACCCCTCCCCCCTCCAGACCTACAGAATCAGAAACGCTGGATATGGGGCCCAGCACCTGTGCTTCAGCCGCCCTCCTGGTGATTCTGAGAACCACTGCTTTAGAGGAATTATTCATGGTGTACCATGGTCAACAGTGAGACTTCCAGGTCCAGCCAGCCTGGTTCAATTGTGGCTTGTCCGTGTGGTAAACTACACGACTGAACCCTGTGCTGTGACTTCTTCACCTTCACAAGGGGGGCAATGATAGAACCTACCACGTAGGGTTATTGGAGGCATTAAATGAATTAGTGCTTGCCCTAGGAACAGTGTCTAACACAAAAGTTTTTAATAAACTTATTGGAAAAAAAGTTTTCAACAGTGTTAACTATTATTATCTATCTGCGATCATTAGGGGGGGAAATTTCCAGGTAACTGAAGACTACCCTCTTGAAGGGACAAATATTTTCTATTTTCAGTAGTTTTCTAAATTCTATGACTAATTTATAAATCATAAAAATATACATTTCATAGAGTCTCTTCTACGTAAAACACTCCGAACCCATCTCAAACATGTCAAATTCTGAGCTTCCTCTCTTGAACCCAACTCGTTTCCATCCTGTACTGAGGGGCACATCATTCCCACTGTGAGGACTCCGGACTTCCCAGCCTGGCTCCTGTCCTACCAATGCCCCTGGCCACTTGCTCAAAGGCCACCAGCCCTGTCCTAGGCACAGCAGTCCACCTGCGGCCTCACTCCATGCCCATGTGGGGAAGGCCAGATGCCCTTTGTGTCCGTGTATCTGCTTTTTAATTCTTTTGTCCCCTCTCCCGTCAGGCCATCAGCTGTCACTCCGCCTGTCAGCAGGCCTGTCCCTAACAGTCTCACTTCCTTCTAAGAAGCAGTTTCTGCCAAAGGCTAGAAAACCAGATAACCAAGCCTGATACGACAGAGTCCAGAGCAGAGCAAGCGACTATCGGAGAGCCACTCCCCTGTGAGGAGGGCCTGGGTTCTCACCTGCGACTTGCTGTCCTCTATTTCGGCTGTCTGAGAGCCTTCTAGGCCTACCTTCCATTCAGCAGTGCTCTGGAAGATGACTTCTGGGTGACCGAGGTGTCACTTTACCCTCAGAGTCCCGCTCTGAATTATTAGTCACCATGTGTGTTTCCGCACCTCTTTTCTATCCAGACGACTAGATCCTGTCAGTTCTGTCTCTGAGTTGACTCGTGTTACTGATGGAGATCACCCAAAGCAGTTTCTTCCCTCAGTGACAGGGCAGGCCTCTTCATTCAGAGGGGAAACCTGAGGCCCTGGTAACTCACTCAGCGTCACACACACAGCCACACACACACAGTCCCTCTGCTGCCCCAGGGCCTGGCCCGTGTCTTCCAGTGTCTTCTGTAAGCCCAACCTATGACCCCAGGGGGCTGAGCGGTCACTCCGCGCCAGCCCACCCCCAGCCCCCTGGGCCTGCCTCCTGGCACTTCCCCTTTCTCCCTCCATCTCCCTCTCCCCAGCACACCTTGCTCTCACTTTCTTGGGCAGATCTTCCTGAAGTCCTCATCACCACAAGCGCATTTGTTATAAATGCCTCTCCTCCTTGCCCACCCCTCCCATCTGTTAAGGTCCATCTCCAGTGTCACCTCCTTTATGAAGCCTTCCCTAGACCCCAAGGCAGGCCTGGTGACACAGTGCAGTCAGACTCGCAGGCAGGCACCCCTAGGTCTGAATTCCAGCAATCCCAGCTTGGTGTCTGTCTTGCTGTCTGACCTAAGGGAAAGTTACTCAGCTTCTAAGAGTTCCTTGCCTTATAATGGCATACCCACTTCATGGGGTTGTGAGAATCTAAAGAGCTAGTACACATAAGGCACCTGGCATTAGGCCTGGCAAATTGGAGGTAGTGATTAAATTATTATCAAAACCCACAGTCCTCACTGTCTATACCTAGATATCAGCACGTACACAGGGTGGTCCTTTCTCATACTCAATGCTGTGCTCTGCTAGACACAACGGAAGCCGCACAGATACTGGGTGGGATTAGATTCTAAAGTCACTAGGCACATAGTAGGCGCTCGGGAAGTATCCACCGGATTTAACTAACTCATCTGGAAGGTACCGTGAGATACAGGGGATTGAACACAATAGGAAAAAAGGGGTATCCAGATAGAGTCACAACTTTAACTACTCTGCTCTCCCACGTTGGTGGTGGTGCGGGGTGAGCGAGAGGTCCTTAGCTTTGTGACCGGCCCTGGGCCCGGCAGGGTGGCTAAGCAGAGTGCGTGGTGGCTACACGGAAGGCTTCTAGCAGTTACGTGTAATACCTCGAGGGAAGCACAAGGCCTGCTTCCTTTCCTGTCCTCGCAACTGGACTATGAGCTGCTTGAGGCAGAGGTGGTATGTCTGTTGTTCACGGTTGTGTCGCCTGCACCCACCTAACACTGGGCCCTGCTCAGAGACAGTGCTTGACATGTGAGTGAGTGAGCGACTGAAACACGATGAAGCAGACACAGTCCCTGACCTCAGCAAACATACAGACCAGCAGAAGAGATAACAAATGTACCCAAAGAATTAGAATTTGACTTAGAATCTGCTCCACGCTCCAATAGGGGCACTGATAATGTTCTAGGGAAGTTCAGAGGCAGAGATCTTTTCCTGTTGGGGAATGAGGCAGACAGCTTACAGGCAGCTTGGGGCTGGGCGGTGAAGGATGGAAGGAAGTCTGTCATGAGGAGATGAAGGAGTAGGGAATTCCAGGGTAAAGGACTAGAATAATAGAAGGCAAGGAGTTGGGAAAGCATGAAACGCGAAGTGTAGGACACAGACAAGTAAACAATGAGAGACAAAGCTGGAAAGGTCAGTGGGGCCAGATCAAGAAGGCCTGTATGCCACAGTGGACAGGTGTGGTTTCAGCTGCCCATGATTCGTTCCTCCATCCTCTGCTGACAGCACCCCAATGTCCCCGTGGGGACCTACCCCAGCAGGTGACTTGAGTCTGGCCCACGAGTGTGTCATATCCCTGGACTACAGGGATTAGTTCATGGAAGGAATATGACCCAATCAGTATCAAGGCCATAGAATGACTTCGGGATTATCGAAAGAGTCACATTTCTTTTCCCACAAGACCTGAACCCGGTGCTGTGCCATTTTGCCACCATTTGTCTGAGGACCAAGCCATCAGGGAAGATGAACTGAGGACAGAAAAGGCCTGGGTGCTAGATAAGGCCGAGCCTATAACCAGTTCTACCCCCTGCGAGTTTCAGATGTTTGAGACCCTGGCATGTTTCTCCTTTTTAAACCAGGTCAGCTGGGCTCTGTCACTTGCAACTGAAAGGCCGGTACCTGAGGACAAAAGGGAGGTAAGTGGCCAAAGGACAAAGCAGGCACATTCTGAGCACTAGCCACGGGTCAGGGACCTTGCCACTTGTTTTCCTCACAAAACCCTGGGAGGTGAGTGCTCCAAAGAGGAATGGTGGTTTGGGAAACTGAGGCTTACGGAGGTTCAGTAACTAGCCTGCAACCACACAGATAGTGACTGGCAAGGCCAGGGTTAGAACTCTAGGCATTCTAACTCTAGAGCCCTGCTCCTTCCACTCTGCCTCCTGCCTGGAAAACAGTGGGAGTCCTAGGAGGTTTCTGGAGAGTGAAGGGGCATGATTAAACCCTCGCTTTAGGAATGCTGATCTAACAGAAGGATGCTGGGAAGCAAAGGAGGCTGGAAGCTGAAAGACCATTGGAAGTCAAGGTGATGGCCAGAGGAAGGATGGGGGAGGGGTCTGCCCTATTCTGGCAGTGGGGAAGAGAAGGTGATGCAAGACAGAGACTTGGTGGCTACGGGGGAGGCTGGGAAATGGGCACGAAGTTGGGGGAGGGGGTGGTAGTTGGGAAGAAGATCTAAAGCCTCCAAGGTTTCAAGCTGTCAAGATTTCAAGAGAACAGTTTGAAGCCACTATCCAAAACGGGAATGTCAGATGGAGCCTGATTCAGGAGATAGCTTGAAAAACATTGAGCCTGGCGTTCTACCTAACATCTTAAAAGAATACTCCTCTGACCCTTTTTGTCTCTCTAGTTCCTCTTTAAATCAAAACTCCTTTAAAAAAAGTCTATAAAGTCTCCACAAATGGATACTTATCATATAGTACTTGTACTATTACTAATTTGCAATGTATAAAATGTCACTAATAGAACTCCTTATTTAGGGAAGTTAGGGGGCATGCAGCGTTTCAAGGTGTTGAAAAGTACAAGCCCAGGACTGGGCCCAGACATTCCTGCCGTCGAGGCGGTCGCCGGTCGTGGCGGGTGGGAGCTGGGAGCCCACCCAGCCCCAGGTCCAAGCCCCGGCCGCCCTTCCTGGCCCAGCCCCCCAGCCGGCAGACGCAGGGGCGGAGCCAGGGAGGGACCAGCTCCCGCACACGCGCAGTGCGCCCGGAGCCACAGGACGCACCCGCCCTGCAGCTCCTCCGGAGCCCGGCAGAGGGCGGCCGCCGCCTTCTCGCCCGCCCGGGCCGCCGAACCCGCGGGATTTCACCTCCGCAGGGCAGGCGTCCAGGCCACGCCCCCAAGAGGCGTCCCCCGGGAGCTCAAGACAGAGGGGGCTGCCGCGGCAAGATGGCCTCTCGCTTTATCCTGGAAGGGTACGGCGAGAAGGGGCAGCGTGGAGCTCGGCGCCGCCTTTGTTTCAATCACGGTTCCATCCCCCAAACCCCAAACAGCCCGTGCATATAGTGGGCACTCAATAAATGCTTACTGATGGAATAAAATGGATGAATGAATGAATACACGAGTAAACAGAAGACTCCGGGGACGCTGTAAACCGTTGTGCTGGGGGAGGTCTGGGACTAGAAGTCTAGGAAAGTCTGGGGAAGGGGGGCAGCTCCAGATCACTACCGTCACTATCACTGAGGCTTAGGGCTTGGCACTCCTCCAGCCCCTGCCTTAGCACACCCAAAGGTTTGCTCAGAGCCTGGTCACACCACACCATCTCATGGGCACAGAGCACAAGTGGTGACTAGGAGTCTGTCCCCTCAGAGTCAGATCCCGGCCACTCCGGTAGGTCTGCTGCTCCCCAGGACTCTCATCTGCGGGGATTTCCTCACGGCCCCTGGGGATTTCCAAACTGCCTCTGCTTCGCCAAGCTCCCACAAGGCCCAAAGCCAAGGGCCAGCCTTGACAAAACCCTCCAGACCCCTGCCCAAATCCCACGCAGACTTGGTTCACTTCTGAGTCTAGCAAATGTACCACATACACAATATTCCCATCCCCAACCCCCTCTGGCAGACATGAGAGAATAAGCATAATGAACTATTGTTCTCTTTTTCACATAAATGACAACTCTTTTCTATTTCCAGAGAAGAAAAAAAGGAAAGCCAGTTTAAGGGTCAGCCACATGAATTTAAATAAAACATCAGTAAGGTCTTCCTGGGTGTGAGAACTGGAAACCCGTGGTGCTTATTCTCAAGTCAGGGAGGCTGCTTTAGACAAGCCTCGGGTTCCTCCAAACACTGGACACTCATTATATGTTTGAGGATCTGTGTGTTCACCTCTGGAGGCCCTCACTGGGCCTGTTTCTAGAACCCTTTAAAGTAAAAATAAAGCTCAAACTCAATCTCCATAGAAGTAGGAAGGATGAAGTCAAAGCTTCTCCTTTTCCTACCAACCTACCGCCTCCACATTAACAGCCTTGGCCAAATCCACTGGGGCGTGTGAGCACCTGCGCGTTACAAGGCTGGGCAGAAAACATGCTTGGCAAGGTGGGGAAGCACTGCCCCAGTTGTGGTGGCACACAGCCAGGGACCTGTCGGCCCTGGGGCATCAGGATTCCAGAGCTGGTGAAGTGTAGAAATTGCCAGAGAGGACGAGGCTTTGCGCCATCCCCAGCCTCACCAGGGGGGCTGCGAGAGGTGAGAAGCCTTCAAGAGTACCCTGCCATTTTTTTCTGAGAGCTGTCTGGAGCCGCCCTGTTCAATGCGGTAGACACGAGCCACGTATAGCTACTTACATCTACGTTAAGTCGAAACAATGGGAATACTCTGATTAAATTAAAACAAAAACAAAAATTTTTTTTTTTTTTTTTTTAAGATTCAGTTCCTCAGTCATGGCGGCCACACGTCAAGTGCTCAAGAGCCATATGTGGCTAATGGCTACCAAGTTGGAAAGCACAGACTATGGAACATTTCCATCTTGGCAGAGTGTCCTATTGGACAGGTCTGATCCAGACAGTCCCTTTCAGGTTGTCCTGGTCATCCTTGTCAAAGACTCCCTCAGGTGTTGCCCCTGACCCCCTGCTGTTCTCTCCCACCCCCTGCCCCAGAGTCTGCTGGGGCTCCTATCCCCCTGTGCCTTGCCATGACCCCAAGCCTCAGAAAGAAGTGGGGGAGGGGGACACCACTGAGCCACAATTTAACAACAGGGAGCAGAAGCCAGATGCAGGGGGCTGAAAAGGCAAAGCTGAATGGAAGCCAGCCCCCACTCCAAGGCATCCCAGGCCTGGGAGAAAGCCCCTTAGTGCCACACAATCGTTCCTTGTTTCTGCAGAGTCTCTGGACCATGCATGGGTAAGACATCTGGAATGTAGTGGCCTGAGGGCTTCCCCACACCACCCGCTGCTGGACTCATCTGATGTTAGGGCTCCAGAGAGAGACGTCCCAACAGAACCCTGAAATGTCAAGGGCAAATAAGGCCAATAAAGCCTCGTTCTGAGCAGCATGCCAGGAGTTCTGCCCATGGGGCAATGGGGACCATAACTGGCCCCCTCCCTGCGTCACTCGCTCTATGAACCAAATGAGGAAGAAGAGGAGGAGGACTTGGTGGAGAAAGGACTTCGGGGCATGCTCACCATGCTAGAGAGGCCCAAACAAGCTCCCCCAGCCCAGGATCCATGGAGGAACAAGGGAACAGGAAGGACATGGATCTGACAGCTACCAGTCTCTCACTGGTGCTTCATATGAAAGGTTCTGCCACAGTACTTAGAAAATTGAAATCTGTGTCCGGGCGAGCTCATATGTGTGATGAAGGAGCAGAGAACAGACCCAAGAACGGGTAGGTCGGGGTTGCCTCTCTGTTCTGTGCCTCCATTCTGTCCTCAGTTCCTGCTTACCCTTCATCCAGAAGCAAGACAGGCATGAAGAAACAAAATATGTTGTAGAGAGACCACAAAAAAGGACAGAGTCTGTTCAACGGAAAACAAATAGGTAGAAGGAAGCCTGGTATTCCAAAGTTGTTGGCATCGGCCAAGAATCTGACTGGAGGCAGTCATGGGAAAAGGAGCACAATTTTAAAGATGCATTGAACTACGGACTAGTTTGGACAGACTCGGAGCCTGTCATGTGGCCTTGAGTAAACGTGGGGACCAATCTGGGCCTATTTCCCTGTCTTCACCTGGAGGGCCCTTTGGGGGAAAAGCACCATTCTGGGGACAAGAGTAAAGTGCCCTGCACAACCCCCCCCACCCCCCCCACCCCGCCCAGCAGCAGAGCTGAGTCACTAACAGGCCTGTGGCATTCGTAGGCAGAAAGCCCATCAAGCTCCCAGGCACCAAGTACCTCCCAGCATCTTACAGAGAGATTAATGATGAGGATAATGCTATGCTAAATGATTGGCGGGTATTGATTCATTTAATCCTTAAAAACACCTTATAAGAAAGTATAATTATTACTTGACAGATGAGGAAAGTGAGGCACAGAGAAATTAAATCATTTGCCCAAGTCACACAGCTAGTAAGCAGCAGAGTGCGGCTTTGGACCGAGGAGTCCAGCTCCAGCGTCCATGTTGTGCCCAATATGCACCAATGTATTCACAACATAAACATCATCATCCGCATCTTCCGACGTGTGGGCCCTTCTGCCTATGCGGCCTGCCTCCTCCTTCTCCTCCCCAAATGAGCCGAAAGCAGTTCCTACAGCCAAAACCAGCCCTTCCATCCAACTTCACATTTGCCAAGCATCTGTTCCTATAGCAACAATAAGATCTGCAGTTTGGGGATTTTTGAAGAGAATGAGTAGGGAGGAAGAAGAAGGGACTCTTTATAGCACGGGTCCCTCTTTCAGAGGCACAGGAGAAAGACCTGAAAAGCGGTGTGTGAAGGAAGATGCAGAGGCCTGCTGGGAGCCAGAAAACTCTGCCGTGCCCTGCCCTGGAGACCAAGTCCTCCGGTCTGGACAGAGAGGGGGAGGCCGAAAGGCTGGTGGCAGAAATGCTTTGGAAGAGTCTGAGAGACAAAGACACCCAGACTAAATGTTGCAGGGCGTGTGTATGTGTCCTAAGCCATTTCCAAACTGGGTGTCCTGCCACAGAGCCTGGTTCTGCTCACAAGGCCAGGTAGTGACGGGTGGTGGCAGGCAGCAATAAAGAAGCCCTAGGAGAGGAACGCAGACAGGCACCTGCGCCTGTGGGGGGTGGTGACCTCCCACCAGAGAGGCTGAGAGTACTCTGGGTGGGGTGGTCAGGCGGGTACCCCTTACCTTTGCCACGCCTAGGCCTCATTCCAGCCTGCCACCCCAACCTCATTTAAACAAGAAACACCCGTCATGGTCCAGAAATCCTGAGGCCAAACTCAGGATCACGGCAGGCCGCCCGTGCAGTGGGGAACAGGAATGTTTGCTGGTCGCTTGATTCTAGGAATACAGCCGACAGCAGTCCCCCAGGCTTCTCAGGCAGTAGGCCCCGTTTCCTTTCAGCATCTGTTGAACTTGATGCATGGCCAAGTGAGCTGGGGACTCGACCTTACCCGGTGCCTGTGCCCTTTGGGTAACCTAGGCTGCCTGCGGGGAGGATCCCAGGCTGTGCCAGGCCAAGCTCTAGCTGAGTCCCCGGTGCTGGAAGTGCCAGGCCCTCAGGCTTCCCCAGCCTGGATGGCTCCAAGGAGGGCAAGCCAGATGATGCCAGCCACTTGGGGAGGAAACCTTCCATTGTTCTAAGCCAGCTTCTGCAAGGGGCTCTGCAACCAGGGCAGTCCACAGATGAGAGAGGCAGGGGCCAGGAGAGGCAGGATGAGGGCTCCCAGCGGGAAGAACCAGCGGGGAGACAGTAGCAGACCGGGCTCCTCACCCTGGCCCTGGAAGGCGCCGCTGGAATCTGCAGACACTTTCTCCATGAGGAGATGACGCTGGGCATGAAACTGGCTGTCACGGAGAGTCATGACTGTCTCATGCTGCCTGACAGTGCTGTCACTGCTTGGCCTCTAGCCCATGCCACCTCGGCTGAGATCTATCTCTTTGCAGATGTCTTCTGTTCTAGAGAAAGCACAGCCCTCCTGGTCACAGGGATGGCATCTTCAGCCTTTCTCCTCCACAGAACCGAGCCAACAGGGTGACATGGGGCAGGTGCTCTTCAAGGCTTCCTGACATCCCACCTTGATTGTGCTAAGGCTCCAGGGCCATTCACATCTGGCCCTTCCTACAGCCCAGAGCCATGCCCCTCCACCCCCCCATCTCCCAGCCCTCTTCTGCCCAGAGCCAGGGGCAGCCTCAGTCTTACTGCAAAGAAAAAGAGCCTAGGAAGCACCCTGTGAGAAATCTCCCGCCCCGTGGGTACCCTGTACGCCATAGGGCCTGGCAGTGAGAGAAACTGGGGAGGGAGAGAGGAAGTGAGTCAGCTCCTTGCAGAAATGGGAGTGGAAGGGAGGGGCCAGCAGAACTGAGATCAAGGGGCAAAGGGCACAGAGGCCGGAAGGGTCACTAAGAGAGGGAACCAGGCCCTGGAGACATTATGGGGCCCATTGAGAGGGGACAGATTAGGGTGACAAACTCAGCAGGGCCACCTCCTGCCAAGACTGGGCGGCCCCCACAGGCCAGAGAACCTGGGTCTGGCAGCCACAGCCGCACCTGAGGTTGGAATCCAAGGCAGCGCCCCTTCCTGACTCACTCATGGTGGGCGGGGGTGGGGGTAGTGAGGCCTGTGGGATATGGCCAGCCCTGTTCTTTCTTCACTGAGGGGGAGTTTCTGGTGCCCAAGGCCTCCCACTGCCTCTCCTGAGCTCCACAGCTCCAGAAGCCCAGGTTCTGCCTGACCCAGGAGAGAGACAGATGTTTGCATTTCCCGTGGAGGATGGGAGTGGGGCCTCAGCAGTTGGGGTGCCCTAGCATGTACCCTGGTCCTCTCTGGCAGCCCCTGCCCATGTGGGAGCTGTCCCCAGGCTCCAGCTGGAATCTGTTGCTCTGACTGGGAAAAATCCTCGCTGTGAAAATTCCCAGCCTGCTGACATTCCAGCACACAGGCAAAGCGGGAAAGCAGCCGAAGGAAAGAGGGAGCTGTGAGCCCTGCTGGGCCATATCCTCCTCCCTCAGAGACCCGCAGTCAGGACAACAAGCACATTGCTCCCAGGTCCCCTGGACTGCACACTGTGTGACCCCGTATAACCCCAAATCTGCTTCTCACCCAAGCCCGGTGCCATCCCAAAGACGCCAGCGCGGGGCCAGGAGGCAGGCCATCCCACGACCTGCTCCTGGATGCCTAGAGCCCACGTCTCCTCCATTCCTGTGGGGGCTGCCGAGTGCCCAGGCACAGAAGCAGAGTCAGGGGTGAAGGTGGGGCACGTACTGCAGACAAGTCACCAAGGCGATTCGGGGGGGTGGGTTCTAGGAATCAAAAGTGAGGTAAATGAGGAAAACCATGAGAGAGAATGGGAAACCAGTTCTTGACCAGAGAACCATCTTCTTTCCCTCAGCAAACATCCAACAGGTATCATGAAGCCCTCAGGGCCGGAGAAGTACGATAACTTAAAACATGAATGTGTGAAGGAGAAGGAGGTGATGACTCGGAGGGTCAGGGAAGGCTTCTCCGAGGAAGTGACATTCCGAGGAAGTGACATTGGGGCCAATGCATAGGAGGGCATGAGGATGGGCAAGGACAAGCATGACAGACATAAGGAACAGCATGGACTCAATGGCAGAAGCCAAGGAGAACTCTTCGTTGCACACCCACTCCCTGCGAGGCCCTCTGCCAGGCCTGTGCTCCTCACCTTTTCCCCACAGTGTGCACGAGGAAGCAACAGTGTGCAGCCCCCATGTGACAGAAGAGGACCTGTTCTCAGTCAGAGGTGACTCTCTGGGGCTCCTGCCATGCCAAGCGCTGCAGAGGTCTGTACTAGCATGACAGTAAGGGCCAAACAGGCCAGGGGCACCATCCTCACCCTCCAGGGCCTAGCCGGGGAGACGTGTAAGGGGCAAAGTGTGCCCCTGCACCGCCCCCAAGGGACCACCCCCAAACACTGCGGAGACAGATGCTGCCTCTTTTCCTAAGGCTTTCCTGGCCATGCTTCCCAGTCCCTCTCCCAGCTCCCACCTGCTGCCACGTGGGCTCCCCATCCACAGAGCAAGAGCAAGAACGGCCAGTCCTTCCTTGCTTCCCCTTCCCTTCTGGAGGAGAGGCCGATAGGGGCAGCAGGACTCAGAAGGACCTAGGCCCGGGCCGCCCCGTGGATTCATAAGGATGCGCGGATACCGTGTTCCCCGCCCCGGTACAGCACACTCGTGAAGGGCAAGGAGCTGAAGCCAGAAGTTCAACTCCCAACAAGTTCCTTTAAATAGCCCTGAAACCTTCCGCCACAGACTTACCCTTAAGCTCTCTGTGACCCGCTATCTTCATCTGTGAAATAAAGATGACACCACCTATTTCAAAGGGCTGCTGGGCCCACGAAATGAGTTCATATACGTGAAACAGCTAGAGCAGTGCCTAACGTACAGGGCACGCTTGCCGTGATCCCGCCCCCCCGCCCCCCACGCNNNGCTGTCACCTCTTGTGCCCTGCCCCCACGGCGCTTCTGCTCGACTAAGTCTTTACCAGATCCATGAAACACCACCTAGGGAGCACGCAGGTGCCATGTGCCACCCCAGGCGCCGTACAGAATCCTGGGCCAACGCCCCACCTGCTTCCCTGCCCCCGAGTCCAGGCAAAGCGGCCGGCCGGAGCTGTGCCCGGGAAGCATGTCATGTGCTGATTCTGAGGGACCTGTGGCGGGAGATCCAGGCAGCCACAGTGGGGACCCCGGTCTAGGGAAATAGTTTCCCAACCAAACTAGAGGCAACAACTGAAAAAATAAGCTTTGCCGACACTGTTCCCTGTATTTAACAGAACAGAAGCGGCTGCCAAACACCACGCAGGACTCTGAGCTGCACCCCCCTCAAACTGCACAGCAGGAGGTGGGGAGCCTCGAAGACTCCAGTCCTCCTCAGCGCCGTCTGGCACGGTGGGCGCCCACAGTGCTGCGGGAAGCCTGGGGCTCATCCGTACCCGCTGCCCAGGACTGACAATGGAGGCGCCAGGCAGCCCCGGCGGCCGGGGAGCCCCCTCCCCAGCTGGGTCACCAGCCCCCACCCCCGCCGACGCTGCTCTCCACCTCCGGCTCCAGCGAGGAGAGCCCAGCCGCTCAGCGGTGTTGGGGTGGCGGGAGCGCTGCTGGCAGGCGGACCGCGTGCTTGTGGTTTCTGGGAAACGCTGTAGAGATCTGCAGCATTTTTAAAATACTTGTGTTCCCACCCGCCACACACCCCCCTTCACCCCACTCCTCACCCACCCCACCCCACCCCCAGTCTGGGTGTTTGCATATCTGGTATTTTCCAGAACCATTTCAACGTAAATAAGAGATTAGAAGGGAGTGAGGACTGGGGTGGCCAGGGGTAGCAGTGTGGGCCCCGGGGGCTGGGGGGGGGG
>NW_024424897.1:41711315-41741623 GCF_017311325.1 Ursus maritimus
GGGGGGGGGGCTCTGACCGGGGCCAGAAGGGGCCAGTGCAGGCCACTTCAAACCAAGGCCCTGCCCCCACACCAGGGCTCCAAGCAGTGCCTGCAAAAACAACCAATGACCATGACATGTACCCACACCCAGTTCAATGTGGCCTGGGCACCGTGCCCACCACCCACAGACTGGGTGGCCAGGGCACTCTCGGGCTGCAGTTCGTCTAGCGGCTCATCGGGAAGAAGGCAGAATGTGCCTCTGAGGACGGAGAAGGGAGACCCAGCGGAATAGAAATGACCCTGTCCACCACGCTATCCTGCTGGTCCCATACACCCCACTAATCCAGGATAGAGAACCCCCCAAATGCTCTCAAAGACCTTTCATCCACCAGCTCTCACGCCCTTGACACCCACCCACTGGCCGCCTCATCACCAAAACAACTGAGTTTGGGTTCTGCTCTGAGCCCGCAAGCCGAGCTCTCAACGTGGTGAGACTGACGTCAGAAGTGCCTAGAGCTTTGGCACAAAATGAAGTCAGAATTTTGTTTCAAGCAAACAAAACCCAAAACCCCTCCAAGGATCCTCTAAAGTCACATTAGGAACAGAGGTGTTCTAGGACACCGAGCCCGGCAGCACCCAGCAGCTCCACCACCACCCGAAGCCCCAGGGACCGCCTATTGCTCAGAAGCTGGCCCAGCAGACCCGGAACAGGACAGTCTTCCATCTCTCCTTGGTATCCTGCAGGTCCCACTCCTGTAAGTCCCAGGGTCCCGGGGACAAGGTTGGTGAGGCTCATACAGCTTCTATCCAGGGGTCTAGGGCTTCCTGGCATAGGGGCCCCTGCCCTTCTCAATGCAGGCAACCCCAACCTGCCAGTCTCCTTTCAGGCCACTGGTGTCCTCCCATCTGCAGGCCTGAGATGCTGGGAATAAGTAGGGAGCACCCGGCATCCCAGCCCTTCCTTCAGCTGGCTGTCTCTGAACACAGGGCTACAGGGAAAGGGTCGGAACAAAAGCAACACACGTTCCCCTTAGAAAGAAAACCTTACCAGGAGCAACAGTGGGAAAGCACATCAGGACGGGTTAATCAAGGGAGCAGCAGAATGACCTTCCCTGGAGGGCTTTAGAGACCGGGCAGAGGGAAAGGTACCGATCATCTTCCTAGGCATTTACTACCTACGGGAATCTATGAGAGGTGGCTTACACAAGTCTACATAAGCAGGTGGCTTATACAGACGTGACAACCCCTCAAGGAACCTCGTAGCCCTAGAGCCTTTGAGTCCAAGCCCCACGGTCCAAAGGGAGAAGAAACTATATCACAGATCTCCGGGAAAGGCCTGACAGCTCCACAGAGCCCAGGAAAGCAGGCCTGACGGGCAGAGAGTGGGTGCCTTCTTGGAAACCCCCACCTCGCCCCTCCCACCACAACCGCGGAAGCTCAGGGAAGCAGCGCTTTTGGGTGGAGCTCCCCTGCTGGCAGCTTCTCCAGGCTCCTGGCGGCAGGGGGACAACCACATTAGCTAGGTGAGCTTTTCTGAGCTTAGCAGAAGCATCCTACAGCCCTACTCCCCGCGATGGGCCCGCTGAGGATACAAACAGAGAGGACTGACTGGCTCTCCTCTCTCCCAGGCCCTCGTCCTTCTCAGCGGGCCCTTGACTTTCCCACTCAGATTCACGGAGCGGGAGAAAGGCATTTTGATCCAACTGGGGTTTTAAGGTCCTTGTCTGTACCAACACCCCCTTTCATCTCACCAGACTCAGGGAATGCTTTGCCTTCAGACAATTTAAGAGTAACTGATCCAAAACCAGATACCCTAAGACACTTCCCCTGAGGAGCCAAGGAAGGAACTCAGCAACTTCCTGCAAAGCTGGCATCCCACTTGGCCCTCCTCTCCTCCATCCCACACACCAGTCAGTCACGTCTGAAATCTCTCCCCATCTCCACTGCTCTACCCAAGTACAGACCTCCATTCCACTGGGATGACAATGACAGGGCCCTCACTATTTTCCCCATGGCTGCCCTTGCTACACCCAAAAGCATTCTCCACGAGCAGCCAGATTTTCTAATATCTGTTCCTATCACTCCCTGATTAAACGGCTTCTTGCCCTTTGGTCGAAGTTCCCATTTCTTAGGCTGGCTCACAAAGGCCTTCGTGACCTGTCCCCTGCTGGCCTCTTCTGCTGCTTCTCTCGATCGTCATTCCCCATGCACTGTCCCCCCAGCCTTATTCCCCCCAAATGTGTCCTTCTCTCTCCAACCTCTAGGTCTTGGTATGTATCTCTCACAGCCTTCCCCTTCCTCCTGCCTCCCCTGCATTCATCTCCCACCCAGATGGCAGCTTTCCCTGTGATCTCTCCCCAGACTATACTTCAAGTCCCTCCTCTGTGCTCCCTGCGACCCCCCGCCCCCCGGGCTGGGGAGCTTCTAAAATGGCACTGTCATCATCTGCTACTTGGCCATCTCTTCTGCTAGACTATGAGTTCCTAGAGGCTGGGACTATGGCTCCCAGGATCTAGCATACAGTTGGTGCTCAACGAATGTCTGTTTAATGAGTGGAGTGGAACAGATGGCAGAAGAAGAGTTGCTTCTCCCAATTTCTATTGGGGCTCCCTGTTTACCCCCCTACTGTGGCTCACCCCTACTCCCAACGGAACCCTGCTAGCAGCTACAGGGACACACGGAGGCGTGAGCCAAGCATTTTGGACACACATCCTGTGAGAAGGAAACCCGAGGGGTTGTCTCTCCCTGGGGCCTTCCAAAGAGGCCACAGAGAGGAGCCATGAGACCTGGTCCCCATCTGTGTGCAGAGAGAGAACAGATGGCCAGCTGGTTCCCTCAGAGCTCCCTGGGGACGGGCAGTGTGTGGACACAGTTGATGGATGACCTGATGGGCAGGGTGGCCGCCAGGAGCCGTCCTCGTGGGGCCAGAGTTGTCAGGGTACCCCGCCCAGGAGCCTTGAGTAAGTGGGAAGACTCTTCTTGGCATGGAACTGAGCTTAGAACGGCTGCCAAGAAAAGAAGCCGGAGTGGGAGCGGGAGGAAGAGGAGGGGATGGAGGATGAGAGCTGCAGTGGAGGCCGCAGAACTCCCACACCAGCTCTGGGTCTGTTCCAGGAGGCCAGGAGGCTGGGCCCACTCCGCTCCTCTCTGCTGAGGCCTGAGTCCCTGCCACCTGCCAGGGAGGAAAAGATGCGGGGCTGCTCAGCCCTGTGCTTCTCAGGGTTCTCTGATGGCTCTCAGAGACTCCCGAGGCTGGAGCTTGCTGTGGGTCCCCTGCCAGATCCCCTACGCATCAGCCTGGGGAAGAAGCGCTGGGCTTGCCCCACGGGGGCTGAAGCCAGCCAGCATTTCAGAGGTACCGGCTCCAGCTGTAGTGTGGCGTCTACCAGGGCCTCCAAAGCCGAACCATCCCATTCCCCAGAGATAGAGCAGCAGCAGCTTGTTGGGAAGGGAGAGTGGCTGAGAAATCTGAGATGCCAGGATGATCCCCAGGCTATAAAGAGAAAACGAAATAGCATCTGGGATGCCAGGCCCAGGGCCCCACAGAGGCCTGAGCTGTGGTTCAGCGGGAGCTGGCAACAACCCCCCCAGGGGATTCATTCTTGAAGAAGAAAATTCCTTCTGTTAAAAATAATGTTAGCCTGGGAGAAAGTAGACAGACATGGCAATATAGTATGGGCTTTGGTTCTAAGATAAAGACCACTCCCTCTACACTGCGGTTCCCCGAGCTCAGTCTAGTCTGGTGACTGACACACAGTAGGTGTTCTATGTGAGTTTCTGGAACAAATGAGTCCAGGTCCTTCCCTGGATTCCACACCAGGCTCCCTCCTTCCTGACTAGCAAAACCACCTGACCTCCACCAGGCCCCGGGTAAAGGCAGATCTGGAACCCACCTCCAGTGCTTCCTACCAGACTCTGACCCTGCCGCTCCCAGGCCCTCTGGGCCCTCCATGCTGCTAGGCTGAGCCACCATCTGAGCATCGACTTCCCCTCCCGGGGAGAAAGCTAGCACCAGGACTCTGCCTGCTTCCTTAGCATTTCCTCCCACCTCTGACTTTGACACATCTGGCCAGTCACTTAGTGCTGAACGGTCCTGGCCAGCCTATGCACTGGACCAGATCCGGGCAATCCTAAAACCCTAAAACAGGATGGCCAGGGGCCAACCTGTCCTTCATGTTCTGTCTCCAGGTGGAAGATTCCAAAGTGATACGTAGCCACCCTATCAAAAGACCCCTGGGGTTAGAGATCACTGTCCCCCTGGAGATCTTCTCATGCATAGAATCTAAATCTCTTCTGCTCCTATGTCATCCCTTCCACTGCTGTTTTGTGTGGGCAGGATAACAGCTGGGGTCTCAGGGATAGTCGGGTCATACTATTTCTGTAGGCTTGATATCTGTTACGTTTCCGGGGTGTTTTCTTCTTCTAGGAGAGGTAATAAATACTCTTAGAGCCCAGGTGATCTGTATAAATCAGGTCCAGTCACTCCCCTGCTTCAAACGCTACAATGGTCCTGTTTCACTGGGACAAAAATCTGAACTCCTATCATGACTTACAAGGTCCTCCATGATCTGGCCCATGCTTATCTCTGCCACCTTACCTCCTATTCAACTCCTCATTCAAGGGCAAGAGGAGTCCTGAAGTCATCTTACCCAAGAGCTAGCAAAACAGCTACACAGCCCAGATGTTCCACAGCAACCCTGATTTGAAATAATTCATTTTTTCTTTCAAATCTAATGCCTAAATAACATGGGAATCCTCTATTTGTGTCCAGATGCCAGGCTGGACTAGTAGTCCAGACTCTCTCTCATCTGAAGGGACACGCATGAGCCTCCGTGCCCCGATTTAGGGCTCAGGTAACTTGGTGCCCAAACCCTTCACCCTTGTATCCTGAAGCCTGTATCACCAGGGACCACCCCCTGCTAAGGTGGCTCCTCCCTGCAGGCCAGGTAAGTTGTTCCAGGGGCCCAAGAGTGGCACGACTTCACCGCTCCTGGGTACCCCAGTCATCCGCCCAAGCACAATTCCCAATCCCCGCTCCTGCCCGGCTGCCCAGGGGACACTCACATCAGCTGGCTCCCTGCGGGGTCCGTCGCCACTCCGCAGCCAGCTCCGGCTCAGCTCGCTGAGCTCTGGAATGGGTTGCACCTTGAGCCGCACGCTGTCCCCAGACTGCCGGATCATCTCCACGATCTCATCCCTGGACTTGCTCTCCACGTTGTGCCCATTAATCTCCACCAGACGGTCACCCGGCACCAACCCCAGGGCCAGGTCCTTGGTGCCCGCGCCAGGCTCCGCGAAGTGAACCACCCTTCGGTAGACCTGGCCCTCGGGGCCCCGATCCAGCATGGTCGTGCGGCGCAGGGAGAAGCCAAAGTCTCCAGTGGGCCTCCGCTGCAGCTCCAGCTCCCGGAGGGCGGGCGGCGGCAAGGGCACCACGGGGGGCAAGCGCAGGTCGGCCGGGAACCTTTTCGTCACCAGCTCAGGGACTCGGGACCGGGGCCCTGGCCGAGGGAGGCCTGAGCCGGGATGCTGTGCCAGCTGTCCCTCGAGAGTCCTCACTTCCACCTGCGGGGACGGGGCCGCAGAGTGCTCGGAAGGGGTGGAGGTTTCTGAGGCGCTCTCATCCCGGCTCCGCTGGGAGAACGAGAAGCGTTTGACAATCATCTGCGAGTTCTGCTTGGCCAGGGAGCCGAACTTGGCCGCCCGCTGCAGCACAGAGCCGCGGAAGCTGCCTTCTTCACCCTTGAGGTCATCGCTCGAGCTGGCGGTGCTCAGGTGGCCGGAGTCCAGGATGACGCTGCCCCTGTTGCTGTCGGAGTCGATGTCAGTCAGGTGCAGGTCGGAGCCACTGGCCACCTTGATGGGGATGGGGTTGGAGATTTCCAGGCGTGTCTTGGACTCACGCTTGGAGGAGCGGTTCAGGTTGAAGAAGCCGCGACGCAGGCTCATCTCCTCCAGGCTCCGCAGCTCCGCCGCCGACATCCGCTCCTTCTTCTCCTTCTTCTCCTTCTTCTCCTTCCGCCCGCCATCTTTGTCCTTGTCTTTCTTCATTAGGTTAAACATGGTGGGGTACTGCTTTTGGGGGTGGCACCCCCAGAGGATCACGGGTGCTTAGCACAGGGCCCTTGTACCCCACCTTGCTGCTGCAAACAGAAGCAGAGAGAGAGAGATTATTCCAGCAGAGCCTCTTCCTGTGTCTCCAGTCCAGACAAGGCCAACTCATGAGCACAGCTCCCCCTCACTGAGAGTGGGCTTACTCTGTGCCAGGTGCTCGGCTTGATACAATACCAGCTCTGTTAAGTTAATCCTCATAACACTGCTACGGGAAGGTCTGTGATTACCCCCATTTTACAAATAAGGAAACTTGAGGTTTCGATAAGGTTGTGAAAGCGCAAACTCCAAAGTCTGTCATCGCCTTTCATCCCTGATAGGTGTGCACCGAGGTGGCTTCTGGGAGCTCTGGCCTCCTGGCAGGAGGGGGCCATCAAGCCGACCTGGGGCCTGACTTAAGATTCAACACAAAGGAAGAAGGAAAGGGACACAGAAGCAGCCTTAGCCACGGCCTGACAGAAGACCTCAAAGCACCAACCCTTATTTCATAATTTCCACTTGCTAGCCGCGTTACACACACTCGTTTGAGCCCCACAGCATCCCTTCACGGCAGGTATCATTATCTCTACAAATGAGAAAACAGGCCGCAGGAAATTAAGTATATGTTAATTGTCACACAGCTAGTCGGCGGCAAATATTGTTTTCTTTCTGGGACCTTGGCGCCCCAAGTGAAGCAGAGAGCAAAGGGGAAGTTCCAGACTGAACAGAGGATAGACAGCTGAGAGGTGGGGGTGGGTTCTGCTGGATAAACAGGATCCTGAAAAACTCATATCCTTTTCCCCAGACCAACAACTAAATATAGCCTCGGGAAGAAAGTTGTGGCAGCCTGAGAGACAAGCCAGCTCCGGGCCACCTGCACCCATAGTGCCAGCCTACTCCTACCCCGGCGTGCACCCGACTGGGGACAGGACTGAGAAAGACCCGGTGGGGGTGGAGCTGCGAGCCAGGGAACAAGTTCTAACCAGCAGGGAATGAGGAGGAGAAGTAGGCCATACCACCTAATTAGAAATTAAGTGCAATTTTTTTCTCTCTCCAAGAAGGCCCCCCCCTCCGAGTTCAAGACACAGGACAAACAAGCTCACTCCTTCCAGCAACGACCTTTTGCAAGGCCCTGGAGAGGCCTTTCCTGTCTGTGTACCCCACCGCCATGACCAGGCAAGGCCCTCCAGGCTCCCCAACCTACTGAGAGGAAACCCTAGTGCCAATACAATGCCTAGGAAGACATCAAGGCCAGGAACTCCCAAGGATCCTGGTGGCCCTGGCTAATTGCCTCCTTCCCACCCAGGACCCTGACCCACGTGGCTCCTGAGAGATCAGTATATCCTTCCTAGAGCAATGCTCTTCACAGAAATACAATTCAAGTCACACGTGTGATTTAAAATTTTCTAGCAGTCACAATAAAAAAGGTAAAAAGAAACAGGTGAAATTAGCTTTAAAGATATACTTTCATATAAATAGATCCAAGATATTGTCATGTAATCTACATGAACAATATAGAGATATTTTACATTCTCTTTTCCATATTAAGTCCTCAAAATCCAGTGTGATTTTTACACTTAGTACACATCTTAATTCAGACTAACTACATTTCAAGTATTCGACAACTACTGTTTATTGAACTGGGCAGTGCAATTCTAGAGAAATCTTTAATTGTAGAGCATATCCAAAGAGGTGGGGAATCTGGCCCAGTTACTAGTTCCCTGTGGACCTAACAGGCACCCCTTGCCCCTTCTGACCTATTTCTACCTAGTAAAACAAAGTTCCCTCTGAACTTTTTGGTTTAAAATGCTCCATGCACAGTACCTGGGAGCAGGAAGACAGGAAATCTAGGGCCCAGGAAGTGCGAAGCCAGGGCAGGCCTGTCCAGCTGAGTCTGGACTGATTTGGGGATGGGGGAGTACCTTACAGCAGGCACCCTCTCTTCAGGGCTCTACTGTGACCTGGGGAGTCTCTCTTTCCTCCCAAATATTGATGGGGTTTGGCACCGAGCTACCATATACCAGCATGTGGGATCTTCTGGTGGTCACTGCCGTCACCCATTACTACCTGCATTGTCTTAAAAGGCTGATTTAGGGGTGCCTGGGTGGCTCAGATGGTTAAACGTCCAACTCTTGATTTCGGCTCAGGTCATGATCTCAGGGTCATGGGATTGAGCCCTGTGTCAGGCTCCAGGCTCAGCACGGAGTCTGCTTAAGATTCTCTCTCTTCCTGGGGCACCTGGGTGGCTCAGTCGTTAAGCGTCTGCCTTCAGCTCAGGTCATGATCCCAGGGTCCTGGGATTGAGCCCCACGTCGGGCTCCCCGCTCACCGGGAAGCCTGCTTCTCCCTCTCCCTCTGCTGCTCCCCCTGCTTGTGTTCCCTCTCTCGCTGTGTCTCTCTCTGTCAAATAAATAAAATCTTTAAAAAAATTTTTTTAAAGATTCTCTCTCTTCTTCTCCCCCTACCCACCCCACCCCCATGCTTGCACTCTCTTTCTCTCTAAAAAAAAAAGAGGAGCTGATTTAGAAGACGGCTCCTGTGTGGGAAATGAAGAAAGAAACCCACCCTGGGGACTGGAAGGGGACAAATGAGTCTCTTGGCCTCAGCCTCAGCCCAACCATGAGAACCCAACTGCCTACCACACTATCCCACCAAGATACGTCTTTTGGTCTTCAATTCTTACTCTGCAATCCTTACCCAATCCTGGCTCTTTGCCGGGGGCTAGACGTCTGAGCAGTATCAACGGAAAACAGGCCCCAGAATTCTAGAATCTTTGGGCTGGAAAGGTCCCTGAGAAGTGGAAATCCCTGTTTTGGCAAAAGCTTGCCCCTCACTGCCATTGCGATGGGCAGGAACCACACACAGTCACTGCCCCAGCAGCAGCATGGGGGCGGGGGGTAGCTGCTGGCCGGGAAGGTTAGCGGGTCTGCTATCTAGGCCTGGATCTGCCAATGAATTGCTAGGGGACCTTGAGCCTGTCACTTTGCTCAAGGCTGGACTGGATGATCTAGGTCTCTTCTAGCTCGAAAATTCCAAATATCTAATTCTCTTGTGGACACAGGTTATTTATTAACTTTCTGCCAAAGTTACCCCTCTCATCCCAACTCTGGGGCCTTCAGAGACTTAGTCCATTTCAGCCCTCCCCTCGTCACCTCTGTCCTGCCATAGTCATGCACACCGCTCACAAGGTACCCCTTCCCCGCTGTCATCCCTACAACTGCCTGGCTGTGGCCTGGCTTTTCTCCTGTGCTACCTGTCTGGAGCCACCTGCAACCTCTGTGTCCAGGGTCAGACCCCCAGCGTGGGTGCGGGGGCTCCTCTGCTCCTCAGGGCCCACCCTGCTGGACACAGGGCTCTATCACCTTCCTGTAGACTTTGGACCTTTCAGCCTCTCCTGCCCTCGGGTCCAAAGACTCCAGCAGCAATGACATCAGCACCTCCCCACTCTTCATTCTGGGTTCCCCTTCGTCTCTTACCCTCTCCCACGAAGGGAACCTTACAGTTTTCTGACCTTCTTCACTGCCTTTCTCCCCTCACCCTACTCCAGGAGGCCTTTCCTAATTTTACATGGAGGAAAGGTATGTATATAAATTAGGGTACGTACCTACATCATCTTGACCCGGCTGCTCCCCAAATCAAGTACAATCGACTTGGTCAACTCAGCTGCCTTATTGCTTCTGTAAACAATTTACATATTCATACTCGACAAGAAAAAGGGAGCAACTACTGATAGAGACAACAGGGATGAATCTCAAAAACATTAGGTCAAGTGACAGCAAAAGAAGGCTCTGACAACAGAGTACATACTGTATGGTACTTTCTACGTGAAGTTTTAGTACAGATGGTCCCTGCCTTATAATGGTTCGACTTAACAATTTTTCGACTTTACGACATGCATATGTGAAAGCAATTTGCATTCAGTAAAACCCATATTTCTTTTTTTTTTTTTAAAGATTTACTTATTTATTTATTCGACAGAGACAGAGACAGCCAGCGAGAGACGGAACACAAGCAGGGGGAGTGGGAGAGGAAGAAGCAGGCTCATAGCGGAGAAGCCTGATGTGGGGCTCGATCCCATAACGCCGGGATCACGCCCTGAGCCGAAGGCAGATGCTTAACCGCTGTGCCACCCAGGCGCCCCAGTAAAACCCATATTTCACATTGTGAATTTGGATCCTTTCCTGACCTAGCAACATGCAGTAGGAGGCTTCTCTCGGGATGCTGGGCGGTGGCAAGACGCAGCTCCCAGTCAGCCACGTGATCACAAGGGTAAACACCCGATACACTTCCAGCCATTCTAGACCCATGCTATACCATTCTGGCTTCACTTTCAGTACAGTGTGCAATCAATTACACGAGATATTCAACACCTGATCATAAAATAGGCTTTGTGCTAGATGATACTGCCCAATTGTAGGCTAATAGTAGTGTTCTGAGCACATTTCAGCTACGTAGGCGAGGCTAACCTATGATGTTTGCTAGGTTAGGTGTATTAAATGCATTTTCGACTTAGGGTACTTTCAAGTTACGATGGATTTAGCAGGAGGTAAAGCCACTGTAAGCCACGGAAGATGTGTATAGATAAAACTAACCTACGGTGAAAAAAATCAGAACAGCGATTACCTCTGGATGGTGAGGATGGGGGTGGGGGTGGGAATTGCCTGAAAAAGGGCATGAGGGAACTTTCTGGAGTAATGTTCATGTTACATTATCTTCACAGGGATTTGGGTTGACAGGCATATACGTTTTTCAACTGTTACCAAAGAGCGCACGTGAAGATTTGTGCATTTCATTACGTGAAATACTTAAAAGAAAAACGAACTGTAAATACTAAAGTCTGGTTAATGAAATGTATACTAAAGTATCTGGGGCAAGATATGCTGATGTCTGGGTGGTTCAGTTGGTTAAGTGCCTGACTCTTGATTTTGGCTCAGATCATGGCCTTGGGGTGATGAGATGGAGCCCCGTGTCCAGGTCAAGTCTCAGGGTCCAGTGTGGAGCCTGCTTGAGATTCTCTCTCTACCTCTCTCTCTGCCTCTCGCCTGCCTCAAAAAAATAAACTAAATAAGTAAAGATAAATGAAACTAATGAAAGAGCTTAGGCTTCCAGATGTCAGGTAGCAAACCTGGGACCAAATCCAGGTAATAGCTATGCAATCTTCGGAAGTCACTTCACACCTCTGTGCCTCTGTTTTCCCACTTGTAAAATGGGGATAATAACAGCCCCTACCACATACGACATGGGGACCAAATGAAATTGGTCTATAAGCCCTCCATATGACACCTAGCCCAGAGTAGGCCCTCAAGAACGGTACCAACTGCAGCAGGGCACATTCTTATCATCTAAATGGGACAGCAGACAGCATAAGGTAGACGAAGTGTGTACCGCAGTCCAAGTGTGACTAAAATAAGTCCAAACATAAAATCTTAATGCTGGGCAGAACCTCTGTATATGCAAAGTACAGCCCAAAGAAGTGGAGGCAATTCTGTGAGCACGTGGTCAGGCCGGATCACACGGGCTGAAGTCCAGAGGCCCCATGTAGCTACTGCCAAGACTAAGCACACGCAATTCACAGCTGCAGAAATACGAATGGCCAACAGACACGAACAGGTATGCAGCCTCAGTCATACCCGCAGACACATGAAAGAACACAGAGGTATACTGTTGTTCACTTCACAGTTTAGTAAAACCTACCATTATTAATAACGTCAATCAAATAGAAGATAGGACGCAGGGTAGCTCATGTGTGCTGCTGGGAGTATAAATTGGTGTAAGGAGGGCAAGTTGGTGGTATCTATGAAAATATTTAAATGTACATATTCTTAGGCTGGGCAATTCCACATATAGGACCTCTACAGATAGGCTCACACGATAAACATGGCTAATCTTTGCATCACTGTTTGTGATTGCAAAATTCTGTCAATATAAAGATCTGTCACTAGGGGAATAGCTAAATTATAGAACTGGGCAGTTATTTAAAAGAACGAAGGAGATTTTTGTACATACTGACCTAGAAAGATTCAATACTATACTGTTAAGTGAAAAAACCAAGTTGCTGGATAATATATAATTTTTATACTTACATATTTTTAAAACTATGTATATGTGTGTGTATATATCCATGCACATTATGTATGTGCAATATTTGCATATGCATAGAAAGATGTATGCTTTGGGGAAGAGACAGGGATTTTAGAAGAGTCAAAGCAGATTTGTGTTTCATCTATATTGTTCTAACTTTTTACAATGAGAATATTTAGCTGGTGGGGGTGTGTATGTGTATCTAGGCCTAGGGGCTTTAGATAGGGATTATGTATCATATTTCTTCTACTTTTCCATACGCTCTTTATTTCCTACAGAAAAAAATTTTATATTTATATTAAATTGTATTTATGTAACATATTATATATAAATATATAATAAATATGTATTTTATATATATCCATAATTACAATATCCATTACAAAATTTTATCCGTGGTTTTCATGGAGTTGGGGCAAACAGGGGTAGTGCCACTTTAGCCTAATAGACTTCCTAGGATTAAACCTTTTCCCAGCATGTTACTTTTGCGATTTTTAAAGATTAAAAAGAAAGAAAAAGAAAGCCTTGACAATCCTTTTAGCATGAAGGCTGTAAACCAAGTTTGCAATGGTAAGTTCAAGATTTGCCGTCTCATGCCTCGGAAAAGTTTCAGTGAATTGGGGGACTTGGTTAAAATAGATCTCACTAGTGTCTTGTGGCTTTAAGAGGGGACAGATTTAAATGGGTCACCCTGCAGCTGGCAAAGCAGAAACCCCAGGAAATGGAAACTATAACGTTAGAATCCCAAGACAAGGCGCCCAGACTTGGCTGCTGTGGGTGGACACTTAAAAGGGTCAGTCCCCCACACCCCACTCCCAGACCACACTCATAAATAAATACAAAGGAAATACTTTCCCAAGAGAGCGGGCCTCTCTCCCTTGGCCTCTGACCTCCCTAAGCGGCCGTTTCCTACAGCCCAGAGGCCTTTCTTCAGCGGCGGCCCCGCACCGGGGATTGCAAAGGCGACCCCGCGGCGGCTCGCACGGCACCGGGCCCGCCCCAGCGAGTGGCGCAGGGGGACGCGGGCCGCCGCCGCCGAGCCTCGTCCCGGCCGGTCGTGCTAAGAGCGCCGCAGCACCCCGTGACTCACTGCCAGGTCACACGGAGCTTATCCGGCTCCAGGTGTGCTCGCTCCGACTGCACGCTTCTCACATGACATCAGCCGGCCCGCCCGCGGGCTCCCGCTCCCGCGGAGCCGCGGCCCCGAGCACTTCCAGGCAGCCGGCCGGCGCAGCGGCAGCCCCGCGGCGCCTGCCGCCGCGATACCGTCTCCCCTGGAACGCAGCGGTCCCGCAGGCCCCGGGAGGAACGGCAGCGGGAGACGCGCCGGCGGCGCGGCCGGGCGCCCCGCTGCTCTGCCAGGTGCACCTCCTCGGCTTCCCGCGGGGTTTGCCGCAGCCGGCTGGGCGCTAAACTCAGCTAACACTGCCCCCCCCCTCCAGCAACCTTCTGTGTGACCTTGAGCGAGTCCTGGCCCCTCTCTAGGCCTCAACTATTTCAACTATAAAATCTCCGTGGGCCTGAGAGTTCCGCCTTGGCTCCAAGCCCTTGCCTTTGCTGGATAGTGTGCTCAACTCTAAATTGCAGGTTCTAATCCCACTGGGTCTCTGACTTGCTGTGTGACCTTGAGCCCATCATACAACATCTCTGAATATCCGAGAATAATAGAAAATAATCCCTTGTAAGTGATGGTAAAGTACCTGCCAGAGAGAAAGGGCCCTGGGCCCTGTAAAATCCTCGGTCCGAGGTTTAAACAGCTGCCTGACTGTAAGCTATTTGAACCATCAAGGGACTATGGATAATTTACAAGCCACACAGTTCCCACCTCAAGCAAAGTGAGGTGGGGAGAGGAGTGGAGGCTTTCCAGTTCTGCTCCCCACCCCTCCCAATCCAGCTCCCAACCCCACTCTCCAGTTCAGGCGACCAGTGGTGATGGGGGGAGAGGGGCAGAGTGAGCAGATCTTCAAGCACCCAGGAGCCTGACTCAAAGTAGAACTTCAAAGCTCCATCAAGCCCCCAGCCCCAGTCCTGGGGGAACCACTCGCACACCCTTGAACCTTTACGCCAGGCCAGAGCCCCTCAGCTTTACCCACCAAACCCAGGAGAGGCCTGGGACAAGGCCTGGGGCCCAGAGCCACCAGCAGGACCCGGCTCACATGGATGATCAAGTTCTAGTCCGTGGCGTCCGCTTCAGGTGAGGGGTGTCTGGCTGGGCACAGACCTCGGGTTTGAAGGAACAAGAACAGCCCTGCTGCTCTGGAGACCTGTGACACACCAAGTGCGGATCAAGGTTTCCTGAGTTCCAGCAACTCCCTGCTCCACCCGAGTAGGGTGGATTCTCCCTTTCACGCTAGCCCCAGTTCTGCCCCGCCCAGTCCACCTTCGGGGACCTGCCTCTGGGGGACCCTGGAGATTTCGGGCCCAATTTCTGAAGATACATGCACCCCTTAATGAGCAGCCTCCAGGGCCGGTGAAGGGGGCTCGAGGCACGAGGCTGGCTGCCCCGACTGCCGGGGAGTGAGGCTGAGGGACCAGGAAGGACTCAGGAAGGGCACGATCCACGTGAGGGCTTCTGAGGAGAGCCTGGGGCACCCGAGGAAGCCCTCAGGCACACATCCTGGCACCTGAGCCAGGCCTGGAGAGCGTAAACAAACCAGATACTCAGAGCTGCCAGGCACCAGGTTCTCAACGGTTCCAAGTTCAAAGCTTTCAAAGGAAGTGACCACCGGCATTCTCTCCCTCCCACCCCCACCTGCGACCCTTCTCATTGCCCTAACCTCCTAATACAATAGCTTCCCCCCATAGTCTTCCTGGAATTGAGGCCCCAACCCCAAAGTCCCCAACCCCGAATGGACAGCACACCTCCGCCCGAGGCTATATATAATTAGTCATGTCCAGCAACTAGGAGGATGCTTCCTGGAAAGCCCTCATCACAAAAGGACGGAGGGGAAGCTGAGGAGGCGGCAGGCCACTGACAAAGAGCCAGTGAGGTCTGTCAGGAAGCCAGAGACCTCGGGAGAGCAACTTTCAATATCCCCAAATAGAAAGTAGCTTCTGAACCAAAAGGGTGGGGAAAGCTAGACAAGGCCTGGCCCATTGCCATGACAACAGGAAACCAACCTGCCCAAGAAAAGGTCTCCAGATCTCATAAGTACAGGGAAAGGCAGCCTGACCCTCTGGATTCAATGTCTCACTAAGGTGATCTTGCTCTTAACTGTCTGGTTGACCTTCCCTCCCTTCCAGCATGGACCCACCGCATACATACTTTGGACAACTGTTCACTCTCCTTGGGGGAATTTACAAGGCCCCACGGCCACAGACATGCCAGGTACTCCAGAAGACCAAAGAGCCCACACAAACCAGCCTGAGTCATTGGCCAGGTGAAGGGGGAGGGAATCGGATTCCATAATTTTGGGGGTCCATCTGAGGGCAGGAAGGCTCTAGGCAGGAGAGCTCCTCCCAGGAAGTATTGTCCCGGGCCTCTCTACACAAACACAAACCAAGAGGACACTGCCAAACACATGCCCTATTGGCCGAGTGACCAGGCAAAAGGAGTACCACTTAAAAAACATACCGTCTGCCTTCCCCCACCCCCATCCACACACCCCCTCCCCCTTGCCCAGTTCATTCTGGCTGGCAGCCTTTCTAACTAATCAGCAGGACACATGTGCCTTGCAAAAGGGTGACATCCCCATCCCCCCTCCCTGCCCCCAACAAAGCCCCAATGTGTGGTATGTCCCTGCAGGCCTTATCTCAGCCAGGAACATGACCCACTCCTCACCATGCTTGGTACCAAGCAGCACCCCGCTCCCCCCAACACGGGGGTGGGGAGCTGCTAACCTTACCACCTCCCCTTCCCATTGGCGAAACAACTGGCATGACAGGTTAGCAGGGCGGGGCGTCAGGGCAGTCTCTCCCAGAGGCCTGGGGCAGGCTGTCCGACCTTCCCACACACACCCCACCCCTTTGCAGGGAAAGGTGAGGTGAGCAGCCAGTCACAGGGGACAGCCAGCCAGCACTCCCTAATCTCCAAAGCCTACCATTCACTCACCCCCATCTTCTGTCCCCGGGGAGGGGGTCTGGGGAAGCGGGGTCTCCATTGTTTTGCCAGCTGTCTAGCAGCTGCTCCTTTGAGAGGAGCCCGCTGTCGGCCTGGCAGTGAAAGGGTGAAGGCCGCTGGGAGGGATAAAGGGCTCGGTGGAGGTGCTCGCCTTCCCCGCTGCTTTCCTCGGAGCCTCGCTCGCTCGGTCGGTCTGGGGGGCCTGGGCCTGGCCCGGTGAAGCCCCCTATCCCGGAGGCTGCAGCCTCTACCCCGCAGCTCGGGGCCACCTGGGCTCCCCCCAGTCCTCACTCCCCCCCAAACCGAGGGCCACCCTGCCCTGCCTCCGTGCGCCCCCGAGCTGGCAAAAGGGGCCAGAGCTCCCCTCCCCGCCCCTCCCGGTCGGCCCCCGCTCCTGGGCGCCGAGCTCCGCGGCGCAGCCGGGGACCGGAGCCGGGAGTCCGGGCCGCCGCTTCCAGGGGACAGTGGGGGAGGAGGAGCCGGCGGGCCCCGCCGCCCGCCCGCCTTCCCGGCCCGAGCCCGCCCCGCCGCCCCAGCGGGCCCGGGCCGCCCCCGAGCAGCCGCCCCCGCCGCCCCGCGCTCACCCGCCGCCGGAGCCCGCCCGGCAGGCAGCAGAAGCGGAGACGCGGCATCCAGCGGCCCCGGCCCGGTCCGGGCAGGAGCGCAGCGCGGCGCGGCGCAGCGCAGCGCCGCCCCCCGTAGCCGCGCGAGCCGAGCCGAAAGGGAGCTCCCTGCTGGCGGCTCCGGGGATAAACGCCCGGCCTTCCTGGCAGCGGCTGGGCGCGCCTCCAGAACGGGCCATGTGGGCACCGGGCGCTGCTCCGGGAGCGCTCTGTCCGCGTCCGAGAGGCCCCGCCTGGAGCTCCTGTGTGCGCGGGGCGCCGGAGGCCGCTGGGCACGCCCAGGGCCGGCACGGTGCCCGCCCGGATAGAACAGGTTCCTTCCAGGGCCGGCGCTGGACCCCTTGGGCTGTGTCCAGGAGGGTGCTGCCCAGGGCAGGGCTGTCCGGGGGAAGCATTTGAGTCTTGCTGGGCACATCTTCCCAGGGCGGCTCTGCGGAGGCGGACAAAGGGCGCTGCTGGATGGTGCCGGATGGCTCGGGCCAAAGCAGGCACTGCCTGCAAGTCCAAGGTGGCACCGGCGGGATGTGCTCCCCAAGGTGGACACGGGCTTGTGTAGCTGGTCAAGTCGAGCTGCCTGAGGGGTGTGCCAGGGCCCAGGAGACAGCCCTCAGGGACACTCACTCACTCCCAAAGGAGTCCAACAATTAACACCTTTCAGAAGCTTTTTGTAAGGAGGTCTGCCCCGGGTCCTCATGTCCTGTAAACATCCAGTGAACTGCTTTACCGACCAAGAAGGGATTTTAGACGGCCTGGGAGAGGCCAGACTTGTTTAGAGACCAGACCTCCAAGATAGGTGCTATGTCCTGAGTTTGGGGAGGGAGAGGTGGACACTTCTACAGGCAGTGTCCATACTGGAGTACCGTACCCTAGAATGTGAGAGAACCTGAGTGGGGTGGTGCAGGAAGAAAGGCAGCTGCCTCCATAGTTAGCCCGACTGAGAATTTCTGCTGGGGGCGGGGCAACCTGACAGATCAGGGAAGGTTGGAGCAGGGGGGCTCAGGGGCAAAGAGCTGAGTAAGAGCTCAGAGATCCTGAGGAATAGACCACACCCAAGATGTGCATTTTGGATAAAGGAATAGCGGGCCACCCAAACTCAATTAAACAAACTTTTACGGAGAGGCTGCCCAGTACAGCACCCCGCGCTCTGGGAGACACTGAGAAATCAGACATGGAGCCCCTGGATGGAACTCCCATGGAAGCGAGCTGTGACTGTAGTAAGCAGGGTACACCATGCTGGCATCCCTAGGGTAAGAGAGCACTATGATGGATGGCTGGTTTGGCTGGAGGAGTGAAATAAAGCTGCTCTGAGAACATGGTACTGAGTGAGACCTTGAAGGCTGGGTTGGACAGCGCCCTCATTACTGCTTCCTGAGCACCTACCACGCGCTGGGCACGATCTCTGCTCCTCACAACAGACCTATGACAAAGAGACTATTACTATAGATAGGGGTTGAGTGCATGGACTCTGGAGTCAGGCTACCTGGGTTCAAATCCCTGTCAAGTACTAGCTGTGTTACCCTGGGTGATTTATAAAAACCACTCTATGCCTCAGTTTGCTTATCTGAAAAATAGAGATAAATAACAGTGCCTGCCTCAAAGCTTATTTTGAAAATTAAATGAGTAGTCTTTTCAACAAATGGTGCTGGAACAACTGGATATCCACAAGCAAGAAAATGAATCTAGACACAGACCTTACACCTTTTACAAAAATTAAAATGGATCATAGACTTAAATGTAAAGTACAAAACTATAAAACTGCTAGAAAATAACATAGATGGGAACCCAGATGACCTTGGGTTTGGGGATGATTTTTTAATTTTTGTTTTTATTTTTTTAATTCCAGTATATGTACATACAGTGTTCTGTTTAGTTTTGGGTGTACAATGTAGTGATTCAACAATTCTGTACATTACTCAGTGCTCATCACGATAAGTATGCTTGTAATCACCTTCACCTATTCCCCCGTCCCCCCCCCCGCTCTGGTAGCCATCAGTTTGTTCTCTATAGTTAAGAGTCTGTTTCTTGGTTTGTCTCTTTTTCTTTTTTTCTTTGCTTTGTTTCTTAAATTCCACATATGAGTGAAATCATACGGTATTTGTCTTTCTCTGGCTGATTTATTTCGCTTACCATTGTACTCTCTAGCTCCATCCACGTTGTTGCAAATGGCAAAATTTAATTCTTTTTTATGGCTGAATAATATTCCATTGTATATACATACCACCTCTTCTTTATCCATTCATCTATCAGTGGATACCTGGGCTGCTTCCATAGTTTGGCTATTTAAATAATGCTGCAGTACACACGGGGGTCCATATATCTTCTCGAATTAGTGGTTTCATATTCTTTGGGTAAAGACCCAGTAGTGGAATTACTGGATCATATGGTAATTCTATCTTTAATTTTTTGAGGAACCACCATACTGTTTTCTAGAATGGCTGCACCAGTTTGCACTCCCACCAACGGTGCACGAGGGTTCCTTTTTCTCCACATCTTTGCTAATGCTTGTTGTTTCTTGTGGTTTTGATTTTAGCCATTCTGGCAGGTGTGAGGTGTGAGGTGATATCTCATTGTGGTTTTGATTTGCATTTCCCTGATGATGAGTGATGGTGAGCATCTTTCCATGTGTCTGTTGGCCATCTGGACATCTTCTTTGGAGAAATGTCTGTTCATGTCTTCTTCCCACTTTTGAATTGTATTATATTTTTTTTGGTGTTGAGTTGTATAAGTTCTTTATATACTTTGGATACTAAGCCTTTATTGGTTATGTCGTTTGCAAATTATCTTCTCCCGCTCAGTAGGTTGCCTTTTAGTTTTGTTGATTATTTCCTTCACTGTGCATAAGCTTTTTATTTTGATGTAATCCCAGCAGTTTATTTTTGCTTTCATTTCCCTTGCCTCAGGAGTCACATCTAGAAAAATGTTGCTACAGCTGATATTGTGGTGATGATTTTTACATACAACACCAAAGGCATGATTCATGAAAGAAAAAATCGATAAGCTGAACTTCTTAAAAATTAAAAACTTCTGCTCTGAAAAAGACAATACTAAAAGATCACAAACCACAGACTGGGAGAAAATATTTGTAAAAGACACATCTGATAAAGGACTGTTGCCCAAAATATCCAAAGAACTCTTAACACTCAACAATAGAAAACAAATAATCCTCTTTAAAAATGGGCCGAAGACTTGAACAGACACCTCACCAAAGAAGACACAGATGGCAAATAAGCATTTGAAAAGATGCTCTGTGTCGGATGTCATAGGGCAATGCAAATTAAAACGACGGCGAGCTTCCACCGCACGCCTATTAGAATGGCCAAAATCCGGAACACTGGCAACACCAGACCTCTCAGGAGGTCTGCACCAGGAAGTCTTATTCCTTGCTGTTAGGAATGCAAAATGGTACAAGTCACTTTGGAAGACATTTTGGCAGTTTCCTACAAAACGGAACATACTCTTAGCATATGATCCAGCAATTGCGCTTTTTGTTATTTACCTGAATGAATTGAAAACTTACAGCCACACGAAAACCTGCATATATATATATATATATATATAAGGCAACCAAGATATCCTTCAATACCTGAATGGATAAACTGTGGCAGATCCAGGCAAGGGGATACTATTCAGCACTAAAAAGAAATGTGCTATCAAGACAAGGAGGAACCTTAAATACCTATTACTAAATGAAAGAAGCCAATCCGAAAAGGCTCCATACTGTAGGAGTCCAACTCTATGACATTCTGGAAAAGTTTCTGCAGAACTATGGAGACAGTAAAAAGATCGGTGGTGGTCAGGGGCTAGGGGAAGGGAGAGGTGAATAGGCAGAACACAGAGGATTTTTAGGGCAGTGAAACCATACAATATGGATACCTGTCATTATACACTTGTCCAAACCTATAGAATGTGCAACACCGAGAGTGAACCCTGATGTAAACTACAGCCTTTGGGTGATGGGTGCCGTGTCAGTATCAGTTTCTCAGTTGTAACAAACGTACCCCTCTAGTGTAGGACGTCGATACCGGGAGAGGCTGTGTATGTGTGGGAAGGTATATGGGAAGGCAGAAGGTATATCAGAACTCTGTGCTTTCGGTTCTACTTTGCTAGAAACCTAAAATTGCTTTTAAAAATAGTTTCTTGTTACAAATGTAGTGATGCGAAGGGGCACCTGCACCCCAATGTTCATAGCAGCAATGTCCACAATAGCCAAACTATGGAAAGAGCCGAGATGTCCATCGACAGATGAATGCATAGAGAAGATGTGGTGTATATAAACAATGGAATATTAAGCAACCATCAAAAAATTGCAGTCTTACCATTTGCAATGACATGGACGGAACTAGAGGGTGTTATGGTAAGTGAAATAAATCCATCAGAGAAAGACAATTATCATATGATCTCACTGATATGTGGAATTTGAAAAACAAGGCAGAGGATCACAGGGGAAGAGAGGAAAAAACGAAACAAGAAGAAACCAGAGATGGAGACAAACCATAAGAAGCTCTTAATCTCAGGAAACAAACTGAGGGCTGCTGGAGTGGAGCGGGGTGGGAGGGATGGGGTGGCTGGGTGATAGACATTGGGGAGGGTATGTGTTAGGTGAGCTGTGTGTATTGTGTAAGACTGATGAATGACAGACCTGTACCCCTGAAACAAATAATACATTATATGTTAATAATAATAAAAAAATAGTTTCTTGGGGCACCTGGGTGGCTTAGTCGGTTAAGTGTCTGCCTTCAGCTCAGGTCATGATCCCAGGGTCCTGGGATTGGAGCCTGCTTCTCCCACTCCCCTTCCCCTACTTGTGCTCTCTCTGTGTCAAATAAACAAAATCTTTAAAAAAAATGAAAATAAAGTTTCATATGCGCACTGGGTGTCATACGCAACTGAGGAATCAGTAAACTCTGCCCCTGAAACGAATAATACAGTCTATGTTAACTAAATTGAACTTAAATAAAAAATTAGAAAAAAAAGTTTCTTAAGTTTGAAAAAATTAAATGAGTTAATATAGAAAAAGAACAGGGCCGAGCACATAGTAAGCATTCTGCAACTGTTGCTTTATTATCACACCTTTCCTAATCCACAGCTATGGAAACTAAAGCACAGACAGATTCGTGACTTACACAGCCTGTGAGCGGCAGAGTCCGGATTCAAACTGAGCTTCCCAGGGCTCCAAAGCCCATGTCCTTCCCCTACAACGTGACAGGGAACGAACAAGTATATTAGCATGTTTTATTTACGCGTGCGCACATCTAGGGCACTCCTGGGGTCTCACCAAGGAGGGTTCCTAAGAGCTCCTCTAGCCTGACCCGGGAAGCAGTTTCAGGGATCAGGCTGGTTTGAAACACCAGGGCGACACCCACAGTGTCTGGTTGGTTCATGGTCTCTCGGTTCTTGGTCTTTAACTTCCCAAAGGTCAGACTAACCCCTGTCCCGCCTCTAAGTAAAGCACCTCTCTCCCCCGCATAGAAAAATGTCAGAGCCGTGTCCGCATAAAATAGCCCAGATGACTGTGGAATGGCCAGTTTTTTCAGAAGATTCCTGAGCTTCTAAAGCAATCTGACTTTAATCAAGGATCCCCCTCCGAGAGAAACCTGGTGATAATAAAAGTCGCTGCCATCAGTGGAGTCCTTACGATGCGGGCAGGCACTGGGCTAAACCCCTTGATAGGCATGGTCTCATCTGGTCTGCACGGTCGCCCTATTAGGGAGGTGCTGTTATTCGCCCCATTTTACAAATTAGAAACCAGGCTTAGGACGAAGAAATAATGTGCCCAAGGCCACGTGACCAATAAACAGCAGAGCCCGGAATGCTTGCTCGGAACCACTCCGTTGGGCTGGGTCCCGGGGGGAGCAGAGAGCACAGCAGCTTCAGAGCCTCACAGCCTGAGAGGACGCTTGGTCTAGCAGCTGCTAGCAAATTCCTTAGCCTCTGTAAGCCTCAATTTCCTCATCTATAAAAAGGGGATAATAATAGTGCCTACCTCATACGGGTGTGCGAGGATAAAACAAGCGAATTCATTGAAAGCAATTAGCCCAGTGCTTGATACATAGTAAATGGTTAACAGATGTGAGCCCTTATGAATCTCTCTGAACTTCACCTCCTCATCTGTAAAATGGGGGCTGATAATAATATGTAATCACAGAGGGATCGTGAGGCTTACGAGAAACGGCCAACGGCAGGGAAGAGGACACTTGCCACGTGGCGAGCAGCCACACCATGACCCTCCAAAAAGGGTTGCACATACGCAAGCCCGCTTTTTAAAAAGCCCATGGAGGGGCGCCTGGGTGGCTCAGTCAGTTAAGCATCTGACCTCGGCTCAAGTCATGATCTCAGGGTCCTGGGATCGAGCCCTGATGAGCAGGGAGCCTGCTTCTCCCTCTCCCTCTGCCCCTGCCCTCCCCTCGCGCACGTGCACGTGCTCTCTCTCTCAATAAAGAAAATCTTAAAAAAAAAAAATTAAAAGCCCACAGAATTGCAAATCTGCCTGATGACCCGCGTGCTCAGATGACAAAGGCACACCTTGACTATTGTTCCTCAAAATGCATTTCTTAACTTCAGATTCTTTATTTCTTTGCGTAGTAGCTTGAAGTGTGGGTGGAGAATGCTCTCCAGGAAACTCAAAGCTAAATTCTTAGAAGAGAATACTTGCCGAAAATTAGTCCAAAATAAAGGAGCACGTCTCTGCTATGACATTAAAAAGTTTTATTTGAGGAAAGTTCAAACACATGTGAAAGTAAACAAATCGTATAACAAACCCCGAGTGTCCATCACACAACTTTAATAGCTACCAACCCATGGAAAGCTTGTTTCTTTTTTATTTTATTTTTTTTTAGATTTTATTTATTCATTTGAGAGAGAGAGAGTGATTGCAAGCAGACAGAGGGGCAGCAGAGGAAGAGGGAGTAACAGACTCACTGCTGAGCAGGGATCCCTATGTGGGGCTTGATCCCAGGACACTGGGATCATGACCTGAGCTGAAGGCAGACGCTTAACCGACTGAGGCACCCAGGCGCCCCAGGAGAGCTTGTTTCAACTAACCTCTCTCCTACCCAGTAGAGTTTTGAAACAATTCCCAGATAGCATATCATTTCATCTGAAAAGATTTCAGTGTTTATCTCTAAAAGATAAGATTTAAAAAATTTTTAATTTATTTTTTAAAGATTTATTTATTTGAGAGAGGGATTCAGGGCTCAATCTCATGACCCTGAGATCATGACCTGAGATGAAATCAAAAGCCAGCGCTTAACTGACTGAGCCACCCAGGTGCCCCAAGATAAGGTTATTTTTTAAAAACGAAGCCACAATACCATTGTCACAGCTAATAATTTTAAAGTCATTCCTTAATATCATCAAATAATCAACGTTCAAATTTCTAATCGTCTCTATAAATGTTTTTTAAACTGCTTGCTTGTTTGAATCAAAATCTACACAGTGCAGTTAGTTGATATAACTTTTAAGTATCTTTTAATCTTTGTGTGTGTGTGTGTGTGTTTTCTTTTTTCCCTCTGCAATTTATTTATTGAAGAAACTAGGTCTTTTATTCTGCATATTTTTCACAGTCTGGACTTTGCTGATTGCCTCCCCATGGCATAGTTTAAAATGATTCTCCGGTCTCTGTATTTCCTATAAATTGGTAGATAAACCTAGAGGCTCGAAGGGATTTGAATTTACGTTTTTGGCAAGAATACTTCACAGGTGGTACAGTCTTCTTTCCTCGGGAGGCACGTAATGTCCCGTTGTCTCTGAAATGACCCTTTAAGACATCAGCAATATGACTGTCTTTGCTAGAAGTGCAAGAATATAAAAAGAACCCATCGGGGCGCCTGGGTGGCACAGCGGTTAAGTGTCTGCCGTCGGCTCAGGGCGTGATCCCGGCGTTCTGGGATCGAGCCCCACATCAGGCTCCTCCGCTATGAGCCTGCTTCTTCCTCTCCCACTCCCCCTGCTTGTGTTCCCTCTCTCGCTGGCTGTCTCTCTCTCTCTGTCAAATAAATAAATAAAATCTTAAAAAAAAAAAGAACCCATCCATCCACAGGTGAATGGATAAACAAAATATGGCATTTACATACAATGGGATATTATTCAGCCATACGTGATCAAACCTTCAGGACATTATGCTAAATGAAAGAAGTCAGGCACAGAAGGACAAATATTGTATGATTCCACTTACACGGGGTACATAGAATATGCAAATTCATAGAGACGGAGAGTAGAATAGAGGTTACCAGGGGCTGCGGGAGGGAGGAAATGGGGAGTAATTATTTAATGGATACAGTGTTTCCATTGGGGATGATGAGAAAGTTCTGGACATGGAGAGTGTTATGTGTACAATATCGTAAATGAACTTAATGCCACTGAATTGTACACTTAAAAATGGTTAAAACGATAAAGACTGTCATGCATATTTTACCACAATAAACACTCCCACACGACGGATAAGTCTCAAATATCCATGGCGGACATCACTCTAGAGCTAGCGTGGTACTTTCACCATCTCTTGCAAATATCCCAAATGACTCGTGTCCGGAGCCCAAGGTACAACCCTCCTCACCGACTTCTTCCTTTAGTGGGTGACCCTCACCTTCGGTGAAGCCAGCAGTCGGCCCTCCTTCCTCCTCCTCCTCCTCCCTCTGCCCCCACCCACTCAAGCATCGAGTCCTTCTGGCTCTACTCCACTCTCTCTCCGGTCTGCACCACTCGTTCACGCCACTGCCCATCGCCTTGGTTCAGGCCTCGTCAGCTGTCGGCTGGACAATTGCAAGAGCCCCTCACGGTCACCTGCTTCTACCTCGTTCCAGCCTGCCCTCCAGACGGCTGCCAGAGGGATCCTTCGCAAACGCAAATGCGATCACGGCACGCCCTGGCTTGGAATTCTTCAAAGGCTCCCAAAGATGGCCTAGCACAGGGGTCAGAAACTTTGTCCAGGAAGGGCCTGATAGCAGATATTTTAGGCTTTAGGCGCATCTCCACTACGCAACTCCGTGAATGTAGCACAAAAACAGCGGTAGACAAGACATAAACACGTAGGCATGACCGGTGTTCCGATAAAAATTAATTTACCAGGGGCACCTGGGTGGCACAGCGGTTAAGCGTCTGCCTTCGGCTCAGGGCGTGATCCCGGCGTTATGGGATCGAGACCCACATCAGGCTCCTCTGCTATGAGCCTGCTTCTTCCTCTCCCACTCCCCCTGCTTGTGTTCCCTCTCTCGCTGGCTGTCTCTATCTCTGTCGAATAAATAATAAAAAAAAAATTAATTTACCAAAACAGGTGGTGGGCCAGATGGGGCCTGAGGGCCATAGTTTGCCCAACCCCAACCTACAGAATAGAACCCACGCTTCTTAGCATAACCCAAAAGGCAACTGGACCCTTCTCTTCTCAGGACCTATACACCAACAGTCTGAGGCCCAGGGAGGCCAGCTTCCACTGCAGCAAGCAGGACTCTAGCTGGACCTTGGGAAGAACTTAGCTGTTGAAGGATCGTTAAAATTGGTCCAAGCCGTGGAAGGAGGTGGAGGAATGTCCATCCGTCTGGTTTTCTGACATGCCCTGTCTGGACCCACTCCTAATTCTGGCATGAAGACGTCAGAACTAAATGAAATCAGTATATACGAGGGAGCCCCTATTCCAAGCACACCCTCGCCATACCGTCTGTCATGGGTGCAAAGACCAGTTGGAGACGCTGGCAAATGGCAGGAGGAGGGGGGATCTAAGTAACAGCTAGAGATGGCAGCAAAGGGGAAGTCGCAAAACAGCACGTGACTCAGTATGACGGAACCCTCATGGGGGCTCTGAGGAGGAAAAGACGAGAGATGGGGTCAAGGAAGTCTTCACAGAAAGAGGGTAGGCTTTGAGTCCATGATCGTAGAATAGATAATAACGGCACCCACCGCCTGCCGAGGAACGGTGGGGGCCCACCACTTTCCTCACATCGTCTTGTTGAATCCTCACAACAACCTTGTAAAGTGGTATTATGAGTCCCTCTCTATACAGTAGGAGATTGAGCCTGGAAACACCGAGCGGCTGGCCCAAGGTCACGCAGCCGCAAGTGGCCGAGCAGGGCCAGCTAGTCTGGTTCTGAAGCCTACCAGGGCGGAGCTCCCCAGGAGGGGCACGAGCCAAGGGGAGGAGGGATCTGGTGAAGGTCTGGGGCACAGGTCCTGGTGTGGCAGGAATGGGAAAGAGCGACTTGGTTGGAAAGGGAGGTCTGGGCTGGCTCATGGACGATGCTGGATGTCGGGCTGAGGCCGACCACTGACCAGCGGGACGGAACCTGGAGCCCAGTCCTGTCCTCATCAGAGTGGAGTAGGGGAGGATGGGCAGGCCACCCGCAGAAGTGGCAGCACCTGCCGCAGGCCACAGCCCAAATGGTGCGGCTCCACCAGGCTCAGGAGGAAGTAGCCCACCCCCACCTTGAACGTGAAGTCCAAGTAGGTGGTCTTCTCCTTGCCCCGGACAGCAGTCAGTACTGGTGGGCCAGGGGTAGGAGTGTCAGTGAAACAAATATGGAACATCAAACCCAAACGACAGTATTGCCCCACAGGGGGGCCGGCGCCGTAAAGGTCTGTGGCACAGTGTCACACTGTAGATGGACCTAACCCTGTCTGACCTCAGGCCATGGGTCTGGGCTGCAGCCGCAGGGCATCTGGGGAGATTTCTCTCTCCCACCGGAAGCTGTCCCTCCAGGAAGTGAGCACAGCCCAGTAGCCCCAGGCTGGATCCCTGTGGACACAATAATCGGGTGCCTTAAAGAAGGAATTGAGGTGGGGGTAGGAGTAGGAAAGGGAGGGGGTGAAAATATAAAGCCCCAGCAGCCAGATATTTGCATGACTATTTCTGGATCACAGCAGAGAGCTCTGTTCCATCTGTGCCTGATGCCCAGGCGTGCCACTCGCTGCCTGACAAGGAAAGAAGACGAGCTGGCAGAGAAAAGGACAGTAAGGAGAAAAGGATGGAAGCAGCGACTCTCAGAAGGAGCCCCCATGCAACCCCACATTAACCAAGACAGTCTGCACGCTCATGTTGCCGTTCGGCTTCTGCTGAAATGTTCCTAACTAAATGGGCTTTTGAACCTTCCAACTGTCCTGGGCGTTTTTTTCAGACCTACCTAGCCCCAGGCACATTTCCCCCAAGATGCCATTGCAGACTATTCTTGACTTAGATCGTTTTTCCTCAAGGTTCCAGGATAACATACGACTTGTGGTCACCATGCCGGGATTTGGAAGAGAGGTCTTACTGCCCCTGGCCTCCCCCAGTGGGCGGAAAGGCATCCTGAAAGGCAACACGCTGCAAAAATCTCATTGAGCTTTACGTTTCTGTTGCTTCTGATCTTGGGAATTACTGCAAACGTTTCCAAGGCATAGTCTGGGGGGCATTTACACCCACTATCTCCACCAGCACCCTCTTTCCGCCTCCCAAATACATATATAATCTAAATACAGCAGCGGCATGCCCGCGGTGCAAACCCAGGGTCAAGACAGGGCTCCAGCCTTTACCTCTGACTTGATTACCTTCCTTAATCTCCTCCTAAACAGATTCCTACAGCGACCACTGGCACCCCTCCCACCCCCGCCCTTAACTTTCAAAAACTCAGGCTCTTGATTCTTATCTCCCAGGCTGGTCAACGTGCCTTTCCTCAACTCTTCATGATATAAACATCAGTGCTCCTCAAGATAAGTTCAACCTCTTGCTGATCCTGGAGGATGTGGTCTGTAAGAATGGCCACAAGAATCTCCAGCTCAACTTACCCCCTTGGGAAGGAGTGGCATTGTGGCCACAGCACAGGCTTGGATTTAGACGCGCAGAGCTGTGTGGGCTTGGCCAAGTTGCTCAACCTCTACTTCCGTTTCCTCCTCTGCTTAAAGGAGATAATAATGGTATTTACCTAATAGAGTTGTATGGCTTATCTGAATTAATATATGCAAAGGACTAAGAAAAGCGTTTGGTGCATACTAAGTGTTTCACAAATATTTGGTGGGTTTTTTTTTTAAGATTTTATTTTCCAGAAATCTCTACACCCAATGTGGGGCTTGAACTCACAACCCCAAGATCAAGAGTCACATGCTCTACTGACTGAGTCCAGGCACCCTCACCCTGGATATTAGGTATTTCTATCTTTCCTCCAAACCTACTCTTCTTCCCTTCTTGGTGAATAGCACCGCGAACCAAGTCAGTATCCTGGTCGTTACCCATAATTCCTCCCTTTCGCTTCTTATCCGCTTCTAACTGCTGACGGAGTCCCCTAAATGCTGCCTCCTTAATATCTCCCACGTGCATTGCCTTCTCATCAGTCCCTGGAATAGCCTTAGTCCAGACTTTATCTTCTCTCCCCAGGATCGCAATAGTCCTAGTAAGCCTCTCTGCCTCCAGTCTTGTGCCTCTGGTCTACCTCCTCAATGGTTACATTTCTTTTTTTTTTTTTTTTTAAAGATTTTATTTATTTATTTGACAGAGAGAGACAGCCAGCGAGAGAGGGAACACAAGCAGGGGGAGTGGGAGAGGAAGAAGCAGGCTCATAGCAGAGGAGCCTGATGTGGGGCTCGATCCCATAACGCCGGGATCACGCCCTGAGCCGAAGGCAGGCGCTTATCCGCTGTGCCACCCAGGCGCCCCTCAATGGTTACATTTCTGAATGCTCATTTCATTTCCCTGATTAAAACCCTGCAATGGCCCTCAGGATAAACCCAGCTCCCCAGGATGGCATCGCGACCCTCCCCGATATGGCCTTTGCCTCCACCTCCAACCCCGTCTGGGCCCTTCCTACCCCCCAGCGCTTAGAATTCCTGGAAGTCCACACATCCAGGTAGCTTCATGCTCTGAGCAGTTACTTGAACTATTCTTTCTGCCTCTCCAGCCCCACTGTCCTTCCAGCTAATTCTTATCTTATCCTCCAACACTCAATTCAAGCAGTACCTTCACTAAAAAATTTACCTAACCTCATCCCAGAAAGGACCACCCTCTGAGCTCCCGCTTAGCAACTGTTGGCTGTACGTAATGTCTGTCGTTTTCATTTATTTACATAAAATCACATTTATTTACATAAAAACTTAACTCAATGCCTCGAGGTGAATCACTGGATGACAGGGACCAGATCTTATTTGTCACTGCTCCTATGCTTAACGTGACTTTGGTGCTTGATGTATGTTTATTGGGTGATTGAGAGAGAGGCCTGGGTTCAAATCCTGTCTCTGTCAGTTGCTAGTCCTGTGATTGTGGTGCTGATTACTCAAATTCTGGGGCTGTCCTCTTATCTGCGAAGTAGAGATTTTAATACGGAATTGCGGAGACATCGTGAGGCTTATAGATTATGTATTTAAAAAGCTGCATGGGGCGCCCAGCTGGCTCAGTCTGGGGAGCACGCAACACTTTTTTTTTTTTTTAAGATTTTATTTATTTATTTGACAGAGATAGAGACAGCCAGCGAGAGAGGGAACACAAGCAGGGGGAGTGGGAGAGGAAGAAGCAGGCTCCTA
>NW_024424897.1:41741709-41742743 GCF_017311325.1 Ursus maritimus
CACCCTTTTTTTTTTTTTTTTTTTTTTTTTTTAGAGAGAGAGCCAGAGAGCTCAAGCGGGGAGGGGCAGAGGGACAGGGAAGGAGAATCCCAAGCAGGCTCCACGCTCAACACAGAGCCTGATGCGGGGCTCGATCTCATGACCCTGAGATCATGACCTGAGCCGAAATCAAGAGTTGGATGCTTAACCAACTGAGCCACTCAGGTGCTCCTGGAGCACGCAACTCTTGATCTCGGGGTTGTGAGTTGGAGCCCCACTGCAGGTGTAGAGATTACTTACAATTTTTTTTGAAAGTGTTAAAAAAAAAGCTGCTTGTCCAAAATTCATAAGGGCAGAAATTAGAATGGAGGCCCAGAGGCTGGGAGAAGGACAAATGGGGAATTATTGTTTAATGGGTGCAGAGTTTCTGTTTGGGACCAAGAAAATGTTCTAGCCTGGGGCACCTGGGTGGCTCAGTCGGTTAAGCGTCTGACTCTTGATCTCAGCTCAGGTGTTGATCTCAGGGTCTTGAGTTCAAGCCCCTCATTGGGCCCCACCCTGGGTATAGAGCCTACTTACAAAAAAAAAAAAAATCCTGGAAATGGACAGTGGTCCTTGTTGCACAACATTGTGAATATACTTGATGCCACTGAATCGTAAACTTTAAAATGGTTAAAATGGGGGTGCCTGAGTGGCTCCATCAGTGAAGCGTCTGCCTTCAGCTCAGGTCATGATTTCTGAGCCCTGGGATTGAGCCCCGTGTCAGGCTCCCTGAGCAGCAGGGAATGTGCTTCTCCCTCTCTGCTCATGCTCTCTCCCCCTCTCTCTCAAATAAATGAATAAAATCTTTTAAAAAATTAAATAAAAATAAAATGGTTAAAATGGTAAAGTGTATATTTTACCCCAAAAATATTTAGATCACCCAAGGGAGTTAAAGAAAACCCTTACTTAGTGGGGCGCCTGGGTGGCTCCCTTGGTTCAGCAGCCGGCTCTTGATTTTGGCTCAGGTCATGGTCTTGGGGTCCTGGAATTGATCCCCACGTCTGGGCTCAGTG
>NW_024424897.1:41742850-41899109 GCF_017311325.1 Ursus maritimus
AAAAAACAAAAAACCAGGGTGCCTGGGTGGCTCAGCCAGTTAAGCGTCTGCCTTTGGTTTAGGTCACAATCCTGGAGTCCCGAGATCGAGCCCGGCATCGGGCACCCTGCTCAGCAGGGAGTCTGCTTCTTCCTCTGCCCCTCACTCCACTCGTGTTCTCTCTCTGTCACTCACTCTCTCTGTCTCTCTCTCAAATAAATAAATAAAATCTTAAAAAAAAAACCACCCTTACTTAGTACCTGTCACCAGTAGGTGCTCATTATAAATAGAAAAAGATACTGGAAACTCCCAGTGAAGCTATTCAAATGTCCCCCAGGAAGCAGGTACTGGAATGCAGCTGGCAAATGTCTGCCTCCTCAGGCAGGGAGGAGGCACTTGGGGATGGAAGCTTCTGGAAACTTTCTTCTCCTCTTGACAGGACAGCCAGGAGTTGGTAGCAAGAGGAAACTACCTGTCCCCCAACCTCAAATGCAAGAAACCAGAACTGAGCCCCATCCCTTTTGATTTGAACACTGGCAGAAGGAGTGGAAGAGAAAGAAATCAATGAGGCATAGAAATAATTAGGGGGAAATGCCAGCTAGCCCAAGAGGAGATGGGGACTGAGAAACTTATTTTCTATCTTGATAGCTAGAGGGGGGAAAAGTTCTCAAATAACAGTATGAGGGAGTGGAGGTAGACGTTTCTGGTTGTCAGGGCTTTAAGGCAATGGATGAGAACATAGTCTCCCAGGAGAGCTTTGAAAATGGGGCAGAGATCTCTCTGTGCAGGCCAGAGTTTTTCAACCTTGGCACTGACATTTTTTTTTTTAAAGATTTTATTTATTTATTCAACAGAGATAAAGACAGCCAGCGAGAGAGGGAACACAAGCAGGGGGAGTGGGCGAAGAAGAAGCAGGCTCATAGCGGAGGAGCCTGATGTGGGGCTCGATCCCAGAACGCCGGGATCACGCCCTGAGCTGAAGGCAGACGCTTAACCGCTGTGCCACCCAGGCGCCCCTGGCACTGACATTTTAAAAGAATATTTTACTTATTTATTTGAAAGAGAGAGAGAGAGAGAGAGCACAAACGGGGGAGCCGAAGGCAGACGCTTAACCGCCTGAGCCACCCAGGTGCCCCAGCCCTGACATTTTGGACAGGAAAAATTTACACTGTAAGGGACCATCCTGTGCATTGTAGGGGGTTTAGCAAACTCTTTGACCTCTATTCACTAGCTACCAGGGGTGGCCACCCCCCCAGTCATGACAATCAAAGATGTCTCCATTACCAAATGTCCTCTGGGGAACAAAACTGCTCCCCATTGAGAACCACTGGTCTAAGCTAAGCCAAGTATTTTCCTACTTTGAGGCAGAGGATGAAGGAGTTGACGTTCAGATTCTAGGATCCAAAAGGGAAAACTCCAGAAGGGATAAACAAGGGGCTGTGACCAGCATCTTCAGGGAGAAGAGCATAAGCCCTGTATCATAGGAAATGGAGATGCTGCAGCCAGGGGCATCAGCCACCGAGGTCACGGAGCAGAGTCAGGGGTGAGTCCTCAGGCTGGGGCAGCTACAGCCTTCTACAAATCAGCACCCAGGGTGGGTCCTGCTCCTTCTCTGAACTCAGATCTTCTGGGGTTGAGGTAGACAGCTGGGCAGGCTCCCCTCTCGAAGCCACACAAATCATAGAAACCTGCAAGAAGAGTCAAGGCATGAATATTTTTAGCTCCAAATCTCAGAGTGTCCCCTCCCTCCCCAGTGCCCTAGAACACAGGCCTGGACAGTGGCCCCGATGGAAGGTTCCTGAAGTTCCTCTAGTCCCAAATCAATATTAGGGACTTTTCCTTTAGTCTCGGGCTCCCACGTGGCCGGGCACAATACTGTTACTGACCTTGTTTTTATAGGAAACGTTATTATTTTGCTCAACATAGATTTTTTTGGCATTCGTTTTAATTTTTAAAATATTGTGGTGAAATATTCTTCATCTAGATTATCGAGTGTTTTGGCATCCCTTAAATTTTGTGCACTCCCCTCGCTCTCTCTTCCTGGCCCGCTCACTGGGTCCCCAACAGGATAGCCCACGAGGCCCATTGTGAAGGCACAGGTCCCCAGCGGAAGCCCACAGGCCAAATTCTGCAGATAAACGTGCTTTGTTTGGCTCGCTCTGGGTTTTGAAAAATGTCTTGATTTGTTGCCAATTTTTTTAAGTCGAGAGAATCCCATAAAACCCACATTTCTGCTTTCTTTTGAAAAATTGGGCGATCTGGCAATACCTCATACCACGCACAACAGCTGTCGGGACCTGATGAGGGGCTTCCCATTTAGGGGAGGGGTGCTGTCCCTCCACCACAGCCAGCCCGCTTCTCCCTCCTACAAGGACCACCCGATCTCCTGTGCAGCAGCGCGCCCGAGCGGGCTCGTTCCAGCTCCCAAGAACCGACTATCAGATCCTCGGGGTGAGCTGTTGAGCACAGCCGCCACAAAAACCCAAATTCTGTAAGCTTGTGGCGCTGGGGTGGCTCAGCCGGCTAAGCGTCTGCCTTCAGCTCAGGTCGTGATCCATGATCCCGGGATCGAGTCCCGCATCGGGCTCCCTGCTCAGCGGAGAGCCTGCTTCTCCCTCTGCCTGCTGCTCCCCCTGCTTGTGCTCTCTCTCTCTTAAATGTAGATGAAATATTTAAATAAACAAACAAACAAAACAAAAATATAAGGCTTCTGGACTAAAAAGGCAATAACTTTCTCTTCTGCTTCTCCCCGAGTTCCTGTGCCACGTGGTCCCAGGACAGACACCCAAGAATCCCTCAACCTACAGAAAGTCTCTCCGAATCTACCTTTCTTCCAGGGAAGGAGGGGCAGCGACTACCTCCCATGCCAGGCTCCTCACGTCCCTTCTTATTGGGGTCCTTCCCAACAGCTCACTGAGGGGGACGTGATTATCCCCATTTTGCAGATGAGAAAACTGAATGGCGGAGCCAGGATGTCAGTCGAGGTCTGCTGCCCCCACAGCTCGTGCTCTTTGCGCGATGCAGCCTCTCTAGGAGACATGAGCGTGGTTTAGAGGTGGGAGGGAACAGGAGAAAGACCTGTACATCTCTGATCCCAGAGGAGAAAGTACCATTGACCTGGTCCTATAAAGAAGGCCTGCTCTGGAGCGTTATACTTCTTCCCATCAGCAAGGCATTCCTTCCGTCTATTTGAAATCCCTCCTATCATGACTCTGGATTCTGGAGACCCCCAGAGCCAGGCCCACCACTCTTTAGCCTGAAGGGGAGTAGCTGTCACTGAGATCTGGAGGCAAAAAAATCTGCCTCTTGCTCAGGGATGCTGCAGACCAGGAAAGATGCAGACAGGGCTGTTGATCCCCAGTGGTGGGGGCCCTGCAGGAGGAAAACTCAGAAAATGCTGGAAGACACAGTGGGCATCCCTTGTGCTCAGAATCCTGCCCGCTCAGCTCAACAGAAGCTGCGAGAATACCCCCACCTTCCAGCACTCAGGACCTAGCGGTGAGCACTGCCTTCCAGATTCAGGAAATTGCCTCCCCAGTTGTGGACGCCCTGAGGGTCCTACCAAGTCCCCCATATGGAGGGAAGGGTGAGGTCTGGCCTGGAAACCACCTGGCCCCCAGGACAGCTTGGCGGACATTGGCAGGAAGGAATCAGGATCTGGGGCGATTCCACCCCCAAAGCAGAAGTTCCTTCCAGTGCAACCCTTTTCTCCCAGCTTGGTGGAGGGGTCTGGGGAAGCATGGGGATGAAGTTTAGGAGTGCCTTGCCAGGATAAAGCCCCCTTCTCCAGGAAGCCTTCCCAGTTTGTCTGGCGCTCCTGACTTCTCTCAGCATCGGAGGCTGCAATCAAGGGCCTCAGGCTCCCACTTCTTGGGTGACTTTGGGCGACTCACTCTACCTCTCTGGTCCTCATTTGTGTAACAGACCAACAAATGCTGGCCGGCTTCCCACTGCCAGACTCATAGGAACTTTGCTTTCCTCGCCGCACTTACATCTTCCCTCCAGCCTCGTAAGGCTGGCATTAGGATCTCCACACTGCAGCAGAGAAAGCTGCGGAGCTGAGAGGTTAGGTAACTCAGCTGGGGTCACTCAGCTGGAATTCAGACCCAGGTCTAGGTGACTCCAACTGTGCGGCTCCCATCATAAACTGTCAAGTGCTTGACACAGGACAGCAGGAGCCCCTCTCTCTACAGCAGGGTACAGGACGCAGACGTGAATTTTATATCTGCATTAAACTGCATAATTCAGTTTGATTCCAATCCGTTTTAGGTTCCCCCTTCCGCTGCACCAGAACTTTGTCAAGGTGTCCCGGGGCCGGGGTGCAAACACTCAGCCCTCTACGTCACCTGGCCCTGACGGGTGTCGCTGGGCCATCTACTGTCCGTCCGGACACTGATGGCATATGGGTAACTGCTGAGATGCCCTTTATTTCTTCTCTGGTGGTTCTCTTTGCTACATCTATGCCAGGCCTGTGGGCCCAGGGTGCCTGGGGGCGAAATTTCTGTCTGCCCCACCTCCCCGTCCCTCCACTCCCTCTCTGCTTCCCCGGGCTCTAGCCCCAGGACACCACAGGGTCCCCTTGCTGGGTCTCTGCTACCTGCTTAGCCATCCCTTACCCTCTGTCTCTTCTCCCCTCAGCCTGGAGGAAGCTTCTGTGGTTTCTGGAGGAAGCCCCACGCCCCTCAAACTTACCTCACCCAGCTACCACTTATGGTGTTTTCCTCGATTTCCCAGTCTCTGATCAGAGGCCTTTGTACTCCCCTGAAGCCCAGGTTTCTCGAGAGTTAGGCCGGAAAGCGACTTTATTCCTGAGGCATCATCCCCTGAAGCAATGAGCACAGGACACTCAGCTCCTTGAAAGAGGGCAGTGGTGGGGATGAGGTGTTAAAATACCAGTTAAAAAAATGAGTAAGAGCCCCCCCAAATTTACATCAATAATCATGTACAAACTTATTACTATTCTTTTCCCAATTCCTCTTTCCTTGGGGGCAGAGATGTTACAGACTTGCAGGGCTTGGTCGTGGTAACAGTAAGCAAAAATGCAGAAGAAACAAAAACAATAATAATAATTGTTGAGTGCTTATTATGGGTCAGGCACCACGATAAGTGCTATCCCCTATTTCACTTTAATTTCATCATAGACATCCTATGAGGCAGTTCTTTTTTCAAAATATTTTACTTATTTATGTGAAAGAGAGAGAGAGCATGTGAGAGAGAGAGAGAGCATGAGCAGGGGGGAGGGGTAGAGGGAGAAGCAGGCTCCCCGCTGAGCAGGGAGCCCAATGCGGGGCTCGATCCCAGGACCCTGAGATCAGGACCTGAGCTGAAGGCAGACGCTTAACCGACTGAGCCACCCAGGCGCCCCTATGAGGCCGTTCTTATCATCCCCATTTACACGCGAGGAAACTGACCCTTTGAGAGCCTTGTCCCCAAGCACACACATCCTGTAGGTGTAGACCCTGGTTCTCACCCAGGTTTCTGATTTCAAAGCCAGGGAAGAAACCACCGAGACACAGGGTTCAGAAGCACTGTAGAGACTCCGGCGGCAGCCGGCCAGGGTCGCGCTGGGAAGCACGGCCTGTGCACGGGTCTGACAGGTGAGGACGCGATGGGGCGGTGGTGTGAGCTGCTTTCATCACACAGGAGCAGGAGCATGGCGAGTAAGGAGCTTCCTCCCAAGGACCAGAAGACCAGACTGTAGGTCCTTGGTCCACCTGGCAGGGGCTCCTCAGGCCCCGTGTTCCAGGCTGACGCCACCTCGGGCCTGTCTTCTCTCTTGTCTGGAGGACGCTGGGAAATCACTGTCCTGTCGGGGGTCCCCTCATCTACCCAGAAATGAAGGCAGGTACCAGGAAATAGCTGTTAAGGGAAGCGGGTGCCCGCAGTCTGGCTCTGGGAGGCAACGGGCCAGGTGTGACCAAAACTGAACATTGCAAGTCCAGCTGCTTCCTGGACATGGGCGCGCGTGCGGCACGCGTAGGGACAGAGACTGCTAACCTTCTCCTAACGTGACGTTGCTTTTCTTCTATAGTGTTAGAACTTTTTATTTACAGCTGGGCAACTTCCACCCAGAATAAAGACCTCTTGGGGCGCCTTGGTGGCTCAGTTGGTTAAGCGTCTGCCTTTGGTCAGGTCATGATCTCAGGGTCCTGGGATCGAGCCCCACGTCAGGCTCTTTGCTCAGAGGGGAGCCTGCTTCTCCCTCTGCCTCTGCCTGCCACTCCCCCTGCTTGTGCGCTTTCTGTCAAATATGTAAAATCTGAGAAAAAAAGTAAAAAGACCTCTTTCCCAGCCTTCTTTTCAGGAAAGGTGACTACATTCTGGTCAATGGATGTATGTGAAACAACTTCCAAGCCGGGCTCAACTGGACAATTTTCCCCCCTGTGCCATTGACGGAGGTCCCCCAGCAGTGTTCAGCCGGCGCATGGCTTGGCTCGGAGGGTCCGAGACATCTTTACTCACGTGTCTGGCACCTTGGTGGGAGCAGCTGAAAGGCTCAGCGGGTACCGTCACCTGGAGCACCCATGTGGCCAACCATGTGGACTCCCCAGCAGGGTGGCCTCAGGACAGTGGGATTTCTTATGTGGCAGCTCAGGGCTCCAAGGGCAAGTGTTCGACGATCAAGACAGACACTCCATGGCCTTTGGCAACTGAGGCTCAGAAGTCACTTGGCAGCGCTTCCGCCCACTCTGTTGGTCACAGCCATCACGAGCCCACCCAGGTTGAAGGAGAACTTCTCAATGGAAGGTGTATCAAAGAATCTGCAGTCTTGGGGCGCCTGGGGGGCTCAGTGGGTTAAGCATCTGCCTTCAGCCTAGGTCATGATCCCAGGGTCCTGGGATCGCGCCCCGTGTTGGGCTCCCTGCTCAGTGGGGGAGTCTGCTTCTCCCTCTTCCTCTGCCCCTGCTCCTGTGCTCTCTCTCCCTCACTCTGTCTCTCAAATAAATAAATAAAATCTTAAAAAAAAAAAAAAAGCATCTGTAGCCTTGTTTTAAAAACACAGCACCAGCCCTGGGCCACTGAGGTCTGGGCTTAAAGTCAGAGAAAAAAAAGAAACTTCTATCTTGTTTAAACCACTGTTCTTCTGGTTATCTGTCACTCGCAGCTGAATCCAATCCTAACAGACACACACATGTACACAGACACGTTCCCAACACGCAGTGTCCACGTAGCCCACAAGGCACAGGAGGGCTGAGACTCTGAAATCTCACAGGATTAGGAATATGCATTCCGATTCACTCCGTCGGCGCACCAAGTTCACAGCTGTCTTTCCCCGAAGCTCTTACCTCATTCCTTCCTTCCGCATCATAGCGCTTCCCGTGATCTATTATAATTACCCATTTGCCTGTCCATCTCACTCTGGCTCTGTTTGCCTCCGGGACCATGTCTGCCTTGTTCATCGCACTCACTTAGAACCATGCACAGGACCTCAGTGAATACCTGACCAGCTTGCATCTTGCAGCCTGCAGGTGATGCCTTGGACTGCTGCGCACTGGAGACTGAAGAGCAGTAAGACTGGTTAGGAGTCTGTAATGCGCCTGGACATGTGATTCCCTGGACCGAGGCGCCAGGGGTGGGGACAGGGATGGAATGGAGAGAGAGCAGGAGATGGGATTGACGGGCTTTGGTGATGACAAGTGAGAGAGAGGCCAGAGTCGTGATTAGCACCCAGATTTCCAATCTGAGTAATGGAATAATATTTGTGCCTCCCCCAATAAAAAATAGATAGATAGATAGATAGATAGATAGATAGATAGACAGACAGACAGTGGCACCATTTGCTGAAAGAGAAATCACAAAAGGAAACTAGACGACCGGGAAGAAGGTAATGAGCTCAGTGTTGGCACTCTGTGTTCCCAAGCCTGGGAGACATCCAGGTGAAGTCATGCAGGAGGTAGCTGGACACACAGAGCTGGACAGACCGAAAGACGGGTAAAGACACGAGTTTCCATTCAGAAACATTCCCACCTGTGTACATTCATCGTTCATTTACAGGTGTTGGAAGAAGAGCCTAAGGCAGGGCCCTGGGGTGGAGGTTGGTGGACCACATTCCCATCTCCACTACAACCTGAATGTCATCTTGAGCAAGAGACTCTGCCTTTCCGGCTCATAATTTTCAGCTTTGTTGTAAAGATGAGAGGAGTGCCTCGGACCTGTTTCCTTCCAGCTCTCCCATGCCATGATCCTTGGTTAAATATTTGAAATATTTGAAGGTCTACCCTGTGCAGGTTACTGGACACTGACCCCATTCCTGCNNCACCCAAAAACCGAACCAACAAGGATAAATAGAAGGTCAGGGGCGCCTGGCTGGCGCAGGCGGTACAGCAGGCAACTCTTAATCTTGGGGCTGTGAGTTCAAGCCCCATGTTGGGTGCAGAGATTACTTAAATAAGTAAACTTAAAAAAGAAGAAGAAAGTCAACTGCAGGAGGAGCCTGGTAGGTAAAGCTTCTTGTAAGCCCCCCACCCCTGACTTCTGCCTGTTCTTCCTGTTCCTCATTCCTTGAACCCACGTCTCTATCCACCCAGTAGGCCAGCAGGCCCACCTTTGATCTCCAGGTTCCTCCAGCCATTCCTCGCCTGACCCTCTTCTCTACCCCCAACAGCCATTTTCTCGAAGACCACCTGGGAATAAAAGTGATTTGAATCCCTTACGTGTGTGTGACACGTTACATTTCTCCTTTCTCCAGTACAAATGACGTGTGCAGCACGGGAACCACGTGGTAGGCAGCGGGCCAGGCTCCGAGGCCATGGGACAAAGAAGCCATGGGCCCTGCCCTGCTCTCAGAAAGCCGGGAAGAGAATTAGCAATGCAGGCCCATAGGATACAATCACGCAGGGGCTGTAGGAGCCTCACAGGACTCCCACCCGAGCTGGAGAAGCGGAGCGTGTGAGTGTCTCTGTGGCCATGTGTCTGCGTGTTCAGGAGGGTCCCCCAACACCGGGAAGTCTTCCTGAACCATCCGGCTGGAAAGGGTCTCACAAACCAGTTAGCTCCACTCCCTCATTATGTGTAAGTAGAAACCAAGGCCCAGGGAAGTGAAGTGACTTACTTGCCCACCGACACACAGCTGGTGAGAGTAGCAAAACCTCGCCTGCGATCATATCCCAAACTTCTTCTGGTTTTCATCCACCATGCTTTTGCCACCTCACCACACTCCCTCCTGATTATTCAGTAATCATATTTTCAGCTTCACAAGTGCCAAGATACTGCCAGGCACCATGCTAAGCTCTCTACGAGGGCTGCCTCATTTGTGACTCACAGCAATTCTAAGAGCGAAGTGTGCTTTTATGATCTATCATATGATAACATTGAGTCTTGGGTTAATTGACTTGCTCAAGGTCACCCAGATAACATGTGAAAACATCAATATTTGAACACAGGTAGTCTGAATAGAGAACCTTGTGCATGGAAAGCAAGAAAGCAAGAATGAGAGAGAGAGGGAGGGAGGGAGGAAAGAAGAAAGAAAGAAAGAAAGAAAGAAAGAAAGAAAGAAAGAAAGAAAGAAAGAAAGAGAAAGAAGAAAGAAAGAAAGAAAGAAAGAGAAAGAAAGAAAGAAAGAAAGCACCAGGCAGCCTTGTTTAACATAAAATTCCCAGACCCTACCCCGAGCAAGTCTGATTCGGTCGTGCGCGGTAAGTAAGCTGGAGCCAACGTTTTAATCGCGCACGCTAGGTGATTATGATTTGGTGGTCCTCGGCTCACACCCTGAAAAACCCAATTCTCTTGTATCTTTTTCCTAAATTCAGAGTTTTCTGGCAGAGCCCCTCCCTCCCCTGGGGCCCTAGGAAGTGTCCCCCCCTCCCCCCAGGAACTGGCTTTGGGAGACCAGGAGTGAGGGTGCTCTAGGGACAGGCGTGTGCCCCCTGGTGGTCAGAGATTAGAAGCCCGGCGGGGCAGCCCAGAGGCCCCTGGTCAACAGCACAGACGTGAATTTTCCCGCAATTCCGTTCAGCCCATGTTACGGAGGAGCCACTATGTTCCAGCACTGAGCCGGCGGAACACAGGGTGCCCGCGAAAGAGACAAGACTTGCAAGCAAGGCGACCGGTACGAACGCATTCAGTGCAAGCTACAGCTGGGCAAATCTCATCTGCTCCGAGTAGTCCTGTCTGACGACACAGGGCTCTGTGGTTTCGGTCTTTAGGAAGGCTGCGAACGAGTTTCTTGAAAAAGACTGAGCCCACGCTCTGGAATGAGAACACAGGCACGTATCTGCGGGGCAAAGAGCCCAGGCTTTGTGCTCGGGCTGCTACAGCTCTGCCCTCCAGGCTCCGGGACCCTGGGATGGTTTGTGCGTCCCTCCTGAGCTCCAGCTCAGCGGGGAGCCCGCTTCTCCCTCTGCCTCTCCCCTGCTCATGCTCTCTCCCTCTCAAATAAATAAATAAATAAATAAAAAATAAAAAAAAAAAAAAAAAAAAAAAAACAACCAGCCAGAAGCTGAGGAATACATACGGTATGATTCTGTGTATATAGAGTACAAAACGGTCAAAACGAACCTAATGCTGTTAGAAATTGGAATCGTACTTACCTTGCAGAGCACAGTAGTGTCATGCCCAGAGGCAGCACGAAGAGGCTTTGGGGGGGACTGCCAGCAGGATTTTTATCTTGATCTGTGTGCCAGTTATACAAGTGTGCACACTTCATAAAAACCATCAGTTTACTCCATGCACTTTTTTTTTTAAAGATTTTATCTATTTATTCCACAGAGATAGAGACAGCCAGTGAGAGAGGGAACACAAGCAGGGGGAGTGGGAGAGGGAGAAGCAGGCTCCCAGCAGAGGAGCCTGACGTGGGGCTCGATCCCAGAACGCCGGGATCACGCCCTGAGCCGAAGGCAGACGCTTAACCGCTGTGTCACCCAGGCGCCCCTCCATGCACTTTTCTATGAGTATGTTAGATGTCAATAAAAACTTTACCTAAGAAACTCCTGATGGGCCTCATGACCAGTCACACAATACACTCCGGTCTCTCGTATCACAAGCCAAAGCCATTCTGTAAGGTATTATTTCTTTTTCTGTTTTTTAAAGATTTTATTTATTTTTTTAATAATAATTTTTTATTATGTTATATTAGTCACCATACAGTACATCCCTAGTTTTTGATGTAAAGTTCCATGATTCATTACTTGCGTATAACACCCAGTGCACCATGCAATACGTGCCCTCCTTAGTACCCATCACCGGCCTATCCCAATCCCCCACCCCCCTCCCCTCTCTGTAAGATATTAGAATCAGAAACAGAATGTCCCTCTGAGGACGGAAGATGCGGCCCCAGGCCCATGAGATGGAACCAGTTTTCCTGCTTGGAGCCAAGAACGAAAGAGGTCTTGTAGATAAAATGGTTTCTAGGAACACTGCACCAGTGGGCCATGGAACACAGCAAGAGAGCTCATCGTGGGTGGAAAAATCAGAACTCTAACACCACCCATCCCAAAGCTAGCACCCGAGCACGCGCTACATGCTTGCTGTTTGAGAGCCCCAGGCCAAGAGATTAGCAAAAATTGGCCTGGAAGTAGTGAAACTCATAGAGTACTAGCCTAGAGAAACATAAAATAACCTCATGGGAATCCTCCAAAGCCTGAAGAATGAACAAGACCCCGCCCTCTGAAGAAACACGTAGATAAAGAAGTCAATGTCATGATAGAGAGATGGCAGATGCAATGAATGAGAAAATTTGTAACCCAGGATTTGCAGGTAAAAGGACAATCTGAAAAAAATGTTTCAGTTCATAAAACATGAAAGAAAGTTAATTTTAAATAACTATGTTTAGGGGCACCTGGGTGGCTCAGTCAGTTAAGCATCTGCCTTCGGCTCAGGCCATGATCCCAGGGTCCTGGGATCCAGCCCTGCATCGGGCTCCCTGCTCAGCTGGGACTCTGCTTCTCCTTCTCCCTCTGCCGCTCCCTCTACTTGTCCTCTCTCACTCTGTCTGTCAAATAAATAAATAAAATTCTAAAAGAAAAAGAAAAAAATAGAAAATCTTAAAAGGGAACAGACTACTTACAGAGGAACAGTATTCAGATGGATGGTGGATTTCTCATCATTGCTACTGTTTCCAAAAGAAAATGACATAAAATTATCAAAATACTGAAGGAAATAACTGTCAATCAAGAATTTTATTCCCAGCTATCCTTACATTCAAACGTAAGGATAATGGGGCGCCTGGCTGGCTCAGTTGGTGGAGCATGTGACTCTTGATCTTGGGGTTGTGAGTTCGAGCCCCACTTTGGGGACAGTGATTACTTAAAAATAAATTCTAAAAAAAATGGTAAGGGTCTAATAAGTTGTTTTTAGACATACAAAGATTTTTATTTTTAAAAAAGATTTTATTTATTTATTTGAGAGAGAGCATGCACGCAAGTGAACACCAGTGGGGGGAGAGGCAGAGGGAGAGGGAGAAGCAGACTCCACACTGAACAGGTAGCCTGATGAGGGGCTCGATCCCAGGACCCCAGGACTGTGACGTGATCCAAAGACAGATGTTTAACTGACCAATCCACCCAGGTGCCCCGACATACAAAGATTTTTAAAACTTATTACTTATAGAAATTTGCTGACGGCACCTGGGTGTCTCAGCTGGTTAAGTTTCTGCCTTTGGCTCAGGTCATGATCCCGGATTCCTGGGATCGGGTCCCCCATTGGGCTCCCTGCTCAGTGGGGAGTTGGCTTCTCTCTCTGACCCCACTTCTCTCATGCTCTCTCTCACTCTCTCAAAATAAATAAAATCTTAAAAAAAAAAAGAAATTTGCTGAAAGAACTATTAAAGAATTACTTCACTAACAAGGAAGAAAAATCCAGAAGGAAGGAGTAAAATGCAAGTAGGAATGGTAGTAAAGAAATTGGTGAATCTAAATATGTGTCGATTACTAAGAAAGCAAAATAAAATAAGGAACGGAACAGTAACATAGAAGATGGGAATGGAAAGTTTAGAATTAAGATCTCTATCTTATTCAGAAGGATAGAGAAGCTGGACACTTCTAGGATGAAAGCATAATTATAAAAACATCAGAAATAGAATGCATAACTTTCTTTCTTTTTTTAAAAGATTTTATTTATTTATTTGACAGAGATAGAGACAGCCAGCGAGAGAGGGAACACAAGCAGGGGGAGTGGGAGAGGAAGAAGCAGGCTCCTAGCAGAGGAGCCTGACGTGGGGCTCGATCCCATAACGCCGGGATGACACCCTGAGCCGAAGGCAGACGCTTAACTGCTGTGCCACCCAGGCGCCCCAGAATGCATAACTTTCAAACCAGATTCTCACCAACCAGATTCAAACCAGTTCTCAAACCAGAGAATTTAAAGAACTCAGTTAGAAAGTAGGAGTGGTGGGGAGAGGCACAGAAGATCGTGATAACTAGAAGACACAGAGACACAAAGTAAGACTGCAAATTGTTGTACATTTGTACTATGGATATCATATGGTCCATAGAATGAGTGAACGTGATTTGCATGTATCAACACGGACAGATTCCAAAAAGATAATGTTGAAAGAAGAAAGTGATTTTCAGAATTGATGTCATGTACGTTTACATGTATGTGATTTACATGTACATTTTTAATGTATTTTTTTACAAAACACACACAAGAACTAGACCTATGTTTCGTAAGTATGTAGTAAAAATATACAAACACAGATGGAAGGCATACACACCAACTTCAGGATAGTGGTTGCCTCTGAAGAGGAGAAGGGAGAATAAGACCAGGGAGAAGGACAAAGAAATCTTCCATTTTATCTGTAGGATTTATTTCAAAAATTAACTCTTGTTAATTATGGCTAGTAAGTCATGAGGTCTGGCTATTGGAGGCTGCTGGAAAAGTTCTTCCTTGCTTTTTAGAGAGCCACAGGAAGCTACTCTCTCTCCCTTTCTCTCTCCTGATGGATGTGAACAATGCAGCACATAGCCCCAGTTGCTACTGGAAAACATCCAACAGTCATGAAAGCAACCAGGCTTAGAATGAAGCCAACACTAAAATCAGTAGAACAGAGATGGAAAAAACCCAGGCCATTGAAACATCAGTGGATCAACCAAGCCTGAAGATGACCTTACTGCATTATTGTCTGTTAAGTAAACTAAATAATTTTCTTATTGTCCCAGCGTAGAAGACCCAAGGGTTTTCTATTACTTGCAGATGAACTTACAGTTACTGATACAGTAGGGATGCAGAAGCAGGGATTTATAGAACTACCGGAGAGGTAGAATTAACAAGATTCAGCCAAAGGCTGGTTATGAGGGTGAGAAAGAGAGAGAAGTCAAGATTGATTCCCAAATTTTTGCTGTGGGTAACCGTGGATGGTGGCTCTATCTCCGAGATGGCGAAAATCAGAGGACGATCAGGTTGAGGTGGGGGTGATGGTAGAGATAATCTGAACAGCTTGGTTACATTGGGTTTGAGGAATTGACTGAAAACCAGCTCATCAGAGACGTCCAGGAGGTAGCCAGCTACTCACACTGGAGTTAAATAATGAAGAGTGTCTCCCCAAAATTCATGTCCACCTGCAATCTCAGGATGTGACCTTATTTGGAAATAGGGTCATTGCAGATGATTAAGATGAGATCATATTGGATTAGAATGGACCCTAAAACCAGTGATTGGTGTCCCTCTCAAAAGGCCATGTGAAGACACAGAAAGACACATGGAGGAGAACACTGTGTGAAGACAGAAGCAGGGCCTGGGGTGATGGCATCTACACACCAAAGAATGCCAAGAACGTCTGGCAACTACCAGAAGCCATGAGAGAGACATGGGACAGTTTCTGCTTCAGAGGCTCCAGCAGGAACCAACCCTACTGACACTTTAAGACTTCTAGCCTCCAGAACTCAGAGAAAGTAAGTGTCGGTTGTTTTAAGCCGAGGTCATGGGGACTTGTACAATAGTCCTAGGAAACTGTTACCAAGAGAGATGTCTGAATCTGAAATATGGATTTGGGAGTCATCAGCATAAAGTGGTTGTTGAAGTTTTGGGAATAGGTGCGATTACCCAAGGAGCATGTAGAATGGGAAAGGAGGGTCAGGAATGGACCGTAAGGAAGACTGCCATGGAAGGAGGAGCGGGAAGGGACAACGAAATGGACCAAGAAGATTGAGGAGGAGCAGCAGAGAGTGGTGACTCGGAAGGCAAGGGAAAAGAGTGTTTCTAAAGAAGGACATGCTCAGAGGGACGGATATTGCAGAGAAAAAAGGGGTCCATTGAGTGTGGCAATATGGAAGTCCCTGGTCTCCCTAGCCAAAGAAGTTTTGGAAGAGTGGCGAGGACAGAACTAAGTTTGCTGTTATTGAAAGTGAAAGGGGGTGAAGATGTTGGAACAGTCACTACTTCTTTAAGACCTCTGGCCATGAAGGGGGGAGGGAGTAATGTCCAGAAGGGGAAGCAGAGTCGTGGGTGGGTTTGGGGTTTTGTTTGAGATGAAGCTTTAAGCCCATTTATAGGCTGAGGGAAAAGAATCAGTAAGAGAAACGTCAAAAATGATAGGAACAGAACATGGAGACTGGAAAACAGAAACACAAACTTCATCATTTTTTAAAAAATATTTTACTAATTTATTTGACACAGAGAGAAAGAGAGAGAACATGAGCAGGGGGAGGGGCAGAGGGAGAGGCAGAAACAAACTCTCCGCAATTTGGAGCCAATCCCAGGATGCTGAGATCATGACCTGAGCCAAGAACAAGAGTCAGATGCTTAACCAGCTGAGCCACCCAGGTGCCCCAAACTCCATCACTGATGAAACTAGAAGACATATATAATTTCTAATTGGACCTTTAAAAGTTTTTAAATTTAAATTCAATTTGATTAACATACAGTGTATTGTTAGTTTCAGAGGTAGAATTTAGAGATTCATCAGTTGCATGTAACACCCAGTGCTCATTCCATCACGTGCCCTCCTTAACACCCATCCACCCAGTTACCCCTCCCCCCTACCTCCCCTCCAGCAACTCTCAGTTTGTTAGAGTTAAGAGTCTCTTATGGGTTGTCTCCCTCTCTGTTTCCATCTTATTTTATTTTCCCTTCCCTTCCCCTACGTTCATCAGTTTTATTTCTTAAATTCCACATATGAGTGAAATCATAAGATATTTGTCTTTCTCTACTAACTTATTTCGCTTAGCATAATACCCTCTAGTTCCATCCATGTCACTGGAAATGGCAAGATTTCATTCTTTTTGATGGCTGAGTAGTATTCCACTGTGTATATACACCACATCTTCTTTATCCATTCTTCTGTCGATGGACATCTGAGCTCTTTCCATAGTTTGGCAATTGTGGACATTGCTGCTATGAACATTGGGGTGCAGGTGCCCCTTCGAATCACTGTGTTTGTATCCTTTGGATAAATACCTGGTAGTGCAATTGCTGGGTTGTAGGGTTACCTCTAATTTTAACCTTTTGAGGAACCTCCGTACTGTTTTCCAGAGTGGCTGCCCCAGCGAGAGAGCACAAGCAGGGGGAGCAGCAGGCAGAGCGAGAGGGAGAAGCAGGCTCCCCACTGAGCAGGGACCCCCATGCAGGGCTCACTCCCAGGACCTGGGATGGTGACCTAAGCCGAAGGCAGATGCTTAACCCACTGAGCCACCCAGGCGCCCCACATCAGACAAATCTTCATTGAGGGTCATTCTATAAAGATACCTGACCTGTACTCCTCAAAACGGTCAAGGTCATCAAAAACAAAGAGTGTCTGAGGAACCGTCACAAACAAAAGGAGCCTAAGGAGACATATGGTATCCATGCTGGAATCTCGGACAGAAGAAAGACATTAGGGAAAAACTGAGGAAATCTATATAAGTATAGACTTCATTAATAATAATGTACTATTATTGGTTCATTAATTGTGACACATGTACTATACTGATGTAAAATGTTAATAATAGGGAAAACTGGGTGTGGAGCATGTGAGAATTCTCTGTACTGTCCTCATAGTAATTCCACAAATCTAAAACTATTCTGACATTTTAAAAAGTTTACTTTATAAAAAAAAAAGGGAAGGGGCGCTTGGGTGGCTCAGTCAGTTAAGTGTCTGGCTCTTGATCTCGGCCCAGGTCTTGATCTCAGGGTTGTGAGTTTAAGCCCTGCATTAAGGCCTGCATTAAGCCCTTAACGAACGAACGAACGAACAACTAACTACCTAAAGGGAATGGGGGCCCCTGGCTGGCTCAGTCGGTAGGGCACACCACTCTTGATCTCAGGGTTTTGAGTTCAAGCCAATGTTAGGCAAGGAGCCTACTTAAAAAAAAAAGTGAATGGGGACTGGTAAATACCCCAACAAAAAGGACAGTCGAGTCTAAGAGAGGGCAGCAAGGCACATCCATTGGCATTTGGAAAAGGGCCTGGAATCGGAGGCACCGACTACCCACGGGCGGCTGGGTTACACAAGGGGGCTCAAAGCAGGACTTTGTGAAGATCTGTAGAAAGAGTCGCTAGCTTTCAGTTCCCCCACCTTCCCACCCACTGCATGGTTGAAACCCTCCGGGAGATAAGACCGTGTGGACTTTGAATCAGAGGGGCTGCTGGCGACAGCACACCGGGCACAGAGGAGGAGGGAGGCGAGCTGCTGAGCTGAGACCGGGAAGAGGAAGTGAGAGTCTATGCTACACCTGTCCCCTTCCACCCAGCTCCAGAAAACTAACAGCCAGAGAGATAATCATTGTCCCCAGAAACTGAACCAACCCAAGGAAAACACCTACAGATACCAATCCCAACAAAAAACCGGGTGACCACCTCTTGTCCTATAATGAAACCTTCCCATCGACCATCTGCACGCGGGCGTCCAGTGCTTCTAATCGGGTTTTCCCGATCAGCTTCCAGGCAGATTTTTCTTGAATAATAAAGGACACCCACAGATCATAACACATTTGAGAAAAGCCTCCAACATAAAAAAAAAAAAATCAAAACAAGCAAACAGAAGTAAAGGAACCCAAAGGGAAGAGAGAGAATGTCAGACGAAGAAGAAAACATCAAAGAAGGAACAATATCCTCAGAGAGAGAAACGAAAATACTACAGCTATGAAACAAGAAGAGAATGCTTTTAAAATGGAACAGAGAGAACGAAATTGGCTCTTGGCCATTAAAAGCGTGATAGTTAAAACAATAGCTTTGGTAAAAGAGTGTGTGGTAGACAAAATAACAGACCTCCCAAAAGGTTCACTCTAGCCCCCAGAACATAGCGGTATGATCCGACAGGGCCAAGGGGCTTTGCAGACATGGTAAAGGCACTTGAGGTGGGGAGAGGAGGCTGGATTATTTGGGTGTGTAATCCCCGTGTCCTCGTGAGAGAGGCAGGCAGGGAGATCAGAGTCAGAGAGAGAGAAAGAGAGAGAGCTCAAAAGGGGACACTGCTGGTTCTGAAGCGAGAGGGAGGAACCCCGAGCCAAGAACTGCAGGCGGGCTCCGGGAGCTGGCAAACCAGAGCAGCAGCTGGCGTCTCCCCCAGAGTCTCGACCAGCAGCGCAGCCCTGCCTGCGGCGCTGGGAGATCCGACACCTGCGGCATTGCGAGCCCCGGGGTTGGGGTGGTTTGCTGCGGCAGCGAGGGGACGCTAATACCGGAGCAAAAGATAACATCAAGGGAATCTCTTCGACGTCGGAACAGGAAGATTAGAGACAGAAAACTAAAACAGAGCTATAAGGAGGAAGCCAGAGTACCGGTTCGGGAGGTCCAACGTCCGACCAAGACAAGTTGCAGACAGAGACATTTCAAACCGAGGTCAGAAAGCGATCAGAGGAATGATGCAGGAACGTTTCCCGTCGTGGAAAGAGATACATTTCCTGAAGGTGGAGTCAACCAAATGCCCAGAAAAGTAAAGGGAAAAGATTTTCACCAAGGCAAAGCCTCAGGAAATTCATCTCATCGGGGATTTAACAAAATAAATAAGTAGAAAGACTCCCAAAGCTGCTAGAAAGAATATAAGATGTCTCACGCAAAGAATCAGGAATGAAAATGGCACCACACATAAAAGACAAAGGGGAAATGCCCTCCTAATTTGTAGAGAATTTGTCAATACTCAGCCAAAATTCAATCACATGTGATCATACAAAAATACATTTTTGCACATTTTAATCGTAAAACATTCATCTCCAGGCACCATTTCTCAGGATGCTATTACAGAATGTGCTTTACCAAGTCAGACAGGTGAGCTATGAGGGGTGCCTGGCTGGCTCAGTCAGGAGAGCGTGTGACTTCTTGATCTCAGGGTCGTGAGTTCAAGCCCGACGTTGGGTGTAGGGCTTACTTTAAAAAAAAATTTAAATAAGAAAATAAAGACAAAAAAGTAAACTATGAAAGAAAGATATGCAATTCAATCCTGGAGCATAGCACAGGGGATTCCCAAGGTGTTGGCCAAGAAAAGTCCCTGGCCAGTACCTGGGCAGTGGCATAGAAAGCAATTTCTTCCGGGGCCCCTGGGGGGTGCAGTCAGTGAAGCCTTAGCTCTTGGTTTCGGCTCAGGTCGTGATCTCAGGGTTGTGAGATCCAGCCCGGTGTTGGGCTAAGCACTTGAGATTCTCTCTCTCCCTCTGTCCCCCTCGCCCCTGGCTCTCAAATAAATAAATCTTTAAAAAAAAAAAAGAAAAGAAAGAAAGAAATTTCTTCAGACTGCAGCACCACGACAGAAGCTTCCAGACAGAGGTTTCTGGGGGGAAAATATGGAGCCAACAGGGATCTGACAAGGTCAAGCATGCAGAATATTTTATTAGAGGTATTTAATGAAAATGCTGGAACACTGAACCTATGAAAAAATGAGTTAATTTTTAACTCCAGGAAAAGCAAAATATGGTTCAAAACAGGAAATGTGGGGCACCTGGGTGGCTTAGTTGGTTAAGCGACCAACTCTTGATCTCAGCTCAGGTCTTGATCTCAGGGTCGTGAGTTCAAGTCCCACGTTGGGCTCCGTGCTGGGTGTGGAGCCTACTTAAAAAAAAAAAAGAGAGAAATGTTATCGTGCATTACTTGGTCCAGTAATAAACAATATTTACAAAGTCACAGAAAGAGATTCAATAAATAATAAATACAATAAATTTGTAATATATCTATAGAAGGACAGGGAGGGAAAAGAGCTAAAATCCTATCTGCCAAGATAGGAAATAAATATATAACACCTAAAATCAATGAATACCAAAAGAAACGCTAAAAGAGTTGACAGTGGGAGCCTCTAGGGAGCAGGGCTGCTGGGTTTGTGAAAAACACTTATTATACAACTTTTATTAATATATGATTTAAGTTACCTATACTTGGTAATAAAATATAGGGATTACTTTTTAAAAAAAGATTTTATTTATTTATTTGAGAGAGAAACAGAGAGCACAAGTCGAGGGAGGGGCAGAGGCAGAGGGAGAAGCAGGCTTCCCGCTGAGCAGGGAGCCCAACTAGGGGCTCCATCCCAGCACCCCGGGATCATGACCTGAGCTGAAGGCAGATGCTTAACCCACCACAGATGCCACCCAGGCACCCCTTAAATGAAATTCTTAAGAAGGTGGAAAGGGTGTTACCCAGGACCGGAAGCGGTAAGCATCTGGGGCAGGCGGTGAAGAGGTGAGCGGAGCTGTAGAAACGGTGTTGGGGTTGCAGGTACTGTAGGCTCCAGGGGCAGGCAGCGGAGGAAGGCCGTGGCTGACGGAAACAGGATGTAAGATCTCCGGCTGGGAGAAAGGGGAGTATAGGTGGGTGAACGGGGGAGCACGAGGAAAGCACAGAGCAAGAAGCAACCATGGACATTACGGCTGAGACATTACAGCAATAGATACTAGAAACCCCGCTATGGGTTTCTGGTATGTGACACTTAGGGGCCAGACCACTCTGCAGAAATCTCAAAGGAGGTGTTTGAGATCTGATTTGATGGCTTTTAACCCTCCCTTCTTACCCCCAGGATATATAGACTCGGAGACATGAGAGGCAGAACTTCGAGACAGTTTTTGGACAAAGCTTGTGCTGTGAACCCCACCGCCCCTCAGGGGAAGGAGGGGAAAGAGTTTCACCTCAAGGAAAGAAGGCTCCAAGGCCCCTGGGGAAAGCTTGCTATTGCCCTTCCAGCTAGAAATCCAAAGGTTAGACGTTGAGCTGGACAACTGCTGAGGGACGAGGGAAAGAATTTGCCCTGGCAAAGGACACGCGAGGGTTTTCCATAAATTGAAGGAGGGTCGTGCCTCAGAAGGAACTGGGATGGGTCTGGAGTAGGTTTAGTCCAACAGACGTCCCGGAGGATTGATGGGTCCTCGTCAGAGTGGGTCTAGGGCCCTAGTGGAGATGACTAGACCAAGGTCAAGGCTACTGCAGGTGGGAGCTCTCCCAAGAACCCCTCAGCGCCCATAAAACATGCAGCTTGGAAGAGTTACCAGGTACGGAGTGTGAAGCATCTTACCACAGGACCATCAAGGGAGAAAGGTTCTGCTCTCCTTCCTCTCCCATTCCCTCCAGCCCTGGGAGGATCAGAAACCAGTGAGTAAGGGGAAGAAGGAAAAAAGCATGTGTGTTCCCTGGTTGCAGGCTTTCTGTCTAAAGCAGGTCCTAGCTAGGGCGGCAGGGGGAAGACACACCTTTGAAAGGAGATTGAAGTTTGGGTTACGACGGTGGACTGAATGCTCTAATTGAGAATCGTGGCTGTCTTTTGTGATTGGAAGTCAACCTCCAAGTTTTTATGACCCAAAAGTGACCAGAAAACTCAGGACACTGCCCAAGTTTCCATCCGACACAAGGGAGAGAAACTAGAGCCACTGAGTACAGGAGCAGAGCAGGTGAAAATAAAGTTGCTTCTATGGCTATTCCCCGGAGCCACGCTTGTTCAAGCGACTGAAAGGCAAGGGACTCCGAAAGCAACATGGTAAAGAATATAGATTTTGGCGCCAAAGAGAACCGAGTTTGAAATTTGGCTCTGCCACTTCCTAGCTACGTGACCTTGGGTAAGGAACATGACCTCTCTGAGTCTTGTTTTTCCTGCTGTAAGAAGAGTTCGTTAAGCGTATCTCACATAGTTATTTGGGAAGATTATATAAGATAGCATTTGGGAAAACACTTAAAAACATATTCTCGGGGCGCCTGGGTGGCTCAGTCGGTTAAGCATCTGCCTTGGCCCAGGTCATGATCCCAGGATCCTGGGATCCAGCCCCATGTTGGGCTCTCTGCTCAGTAGGGAGTCTGCTTCTCCTCTACCCCTCCCCCTGCTTGTGCTCTCTCTCTCTGCCAAATAAATAAAATCTTTAAAAATTTTTTAAAAAGAAAACATATTCTCTTCCATTCTCCTCTTTGTTATGGGACGTGGGCCCGGGTATGCGAGGGAAGGCTTCCTGAAGACGGTATCTTTTTGCACTGACTTCTCCAGAGGATGGAGGAGAAGCAGAGAGGCAGAGGGGTATCACAGAATGTTCCAGACAAAGACGGAGGGAGACTAGGATTGGCAGAGAAAGGGCAGGACATCGGGTTAAATTTGAATTTCAGGGGCACCTGGGTGGCTCAGTCGTTAAGCGTCTGCCTTCGGCTCAGGGCATGATCCCAGGGTTCTGGGATCGAGCCCCACATCAGGCTCGTCCGCTGGGAGCCTGCTTCTTCCTCTCCCACTCCCCCTGCCTGTGTTCCCTCTCTCGCTGGCTGTCTCTCTCTCTGTGTCAAATAAATAAATAAAATCTAAAAAATAAATAAATACTGTTTATCTGGAATTCATATTTAAATGGGTGTCCTCTATTTTGATTTGCTAACTCTGGCCTCTCTTATGAGCCCGGGTTGGGCTGCTGGGCCGTGGGGAACAGGGTGGGCTGGGCGCCCCCCGTGAGGATAAGACCCGTCCTTGTACCTGTTTTCTAAGTTTTGTGGGGTTTCAGCTGAGAGGACAGGACTTCAGCCACAGCAACACGAAATTCGGCGAGACCGAACTGAAATGCCCTCGAGCCAGCTACGCAGCGAGGGACGCTGGCCCTCAGGACAACGGCTTCCCCAGCAGGTGGGGGTCCTTTGCTCCTGGGCGCGGAGGAATGGATGCCCAGAGCAAGTGCTCAGAAAGAATGGGAGGCTCTGGATGCCCCCCACATTCTCTCCCAGCGCTTGCGCCTTCTCGGGCCCAGCCAGGCCCTGGCTCTCCCACTAGGGCTAGGGCAGAACGGGTCCCCCAGAAGCAGCCCCTTGTGGGGGAGGTAGGTGCTGGCTGAACGCTGACTGAGCCCTTTGCTTTGTACCCATCCTGCTTATTCCCGAACAACAGAAGTGCTGCTCAGCCGCCTGGTCAGCCCCATTATGCTCTTGCCACAAAGTGCTGAGTCCAGGGGCGGCCCTGGCCCCATGACCTCACCCCTCCTGCACTGGGCCTCATCCTGTGAGGCTCCCTGGACCCAGAGGCAAGGCCAGCGGTCAGAGCCGTCTGTAAGATTCTACTGCGCTTCTTCCATGCATGGCCTGCGGCCCTAATCTTGAGGGGCCCGAAGCTTAAAGGGACCAGGTGGCACTTGGAGGGCTGTCTCGTTCCCCTGAAGGGCCTTCATCGCCTCCCAATCAACGGCCCATCCCGCTGGACAGCCAGTTGTCCCCCGCTGCGTCCTGCAATGAGTAGGTAGGCTGAGAACACGGTTCACAGCCCACGTCGCCAGTAGATCAGGACCGGCAGAGAATGTGACAGAATGTACTGCTGAAACCACGTAAACCCACACAACAACAACAACAACAACAAAACCCATATAAACAAAAACATGGGGGAAAAAACCTGAATGAACGTGGTCTTTTCCAAATTCAAAGAAAACATTCTTCTTTTTTTTTTTTTTAAGATTTTATTTATTTATTCGACAGAAATAGAGACAGCCAGAGAGAGAGGGAACACAAGCAGGGGGAGTGGGAGAGGAAGAAGCAGGCTCATAGCGGAGGAGCCTGATGTGGGGCTCGATCCCGGAACGCCGGGATCACGCCCTGAGCCGAAGGCAGACGCTTAACCGCTGTGCCACCCAGGCGCCCCAAAAGAAAACATTCTTCTGATCCGTTTTTCTAAGATCTTTGCGGCCTGCTCGCACTTGTCTCCGAGAGAATCTGGCAGCAGACGGCATCTGATTTGGGACAATCGATAGCACAGCTGCCGTTTGCTGAGCTCCGAGTACCTGGCGCTGCCCTCAAGCCGTCCTGTCCCTCCGTCCGACGGCAGCGAGTCGGGCAGGCGCTGTCACCCTACCCGACGCCAGAGACGCAGGGCTGCCCAGAGAAGGACAATGGTGTTTCGAGTCAGACAGACGTGTGTCCAAGTCGCGGCTGGGTTCCCTGGGCCGGGACGTGGCCCCTCAGAAGCTCAGCCAACTCGTAGGTAAAGTGCGTATATAATGATCAACTCCGTGCGGCTGCTGGGAGGGTAGACGAGGTCCTGTCATGACCACAGTAAAGGCTCCGGGCGCTGTCGGCGTTGCTATTAAGGGTGAACAGGAGAGACCCACACCCCGCTTGGGAGAAGGAATTGCAAGCTGGTTGCTCCCCTCATTTCCACTCCCGGAGCGGCTCTGCCCGACTTTCCTGGAACGAGACGGTGGAGGGGGCTGAAGCCCCCAGGCTGTAACCACCGCAGGGCAGAGGAAGCAACAGTTCCAGACAACGTCAGAGGGAGAATCCTCTAGAACTTGGTTACAAATCATATGGAGGTGATATTCGGAAAGCATAACGGTTAGTTGGAGATCTGGTAATCCTTCTCCAGCCTCCTCAGGCCTCAGGTCACTGAGGAAAGCAGCAGGAGGACAGGCTGGGCTGCTCTTGACTCCAGCAACATTGGACGGATATTTGTGAATTGTTCGCACAATAACCCTGACTCCCGCCCCACCCCCTACACACACAAAGTGTGTGTGTGCTGGGGCTTTTTGATCAAACATAAGAGCCACTTTTCTGTAAAAAGTATAAACTGGCTCGATCAGGGCGCCTGGGTGGCTCAGTTGGTTAAGCATCTGCCTTCAGCTCAGGTCATGATCCCGGGGTCCTGGGATCAAGTCCCACGTCAGGCTCCCTGCTCAGTGGCGAGTCTGCTTCTCCTTCTGCCCTTCCTTGTGCTCTCTCTCTCTGTCTCAAATAAATAAATAAAATCTTAAATAATTAATTAATTAATTGGCGTGATCAGTCTTGGTTGTACTAACACTTAAATGGGGTGTAAAGCTCCCAAAGGAAGATGCTGAGAGTGTACAAAGCAGAAACACAACCCAAGCAGGTCAGCTGTCACCAGGGTAAAGGACTATCTCACGGTTACCTCTGTGCCCCCGGAGGTACTAAACGTCATCAGAGGGTGTCATTCATGTATCCGTCCATTCACTCAAAACACATCTACCGAGCTAGGAGTCATGCCCAGAACGGAAGATGTAATGACAAACGAGACAGGCAGTCCCTGCCTTCCCGGAGCGTGAGGTCTAGTAGAAGAGGCTGATAATTCAGCAATTCGGCTTTTTTCTTTTCAAAAATAGCTTGAGTGATTTTGATAGCAATTGTGTTCACGTTGTTCAAAACTCAAAAAGTACAGACAAACACACCGTGAAACATTTTGTCCTCTACCTGAGCCCCCGGTGCCTCAGTGGCCCTCCTTGGAGCCCAGTATTTCTAGTTTCTGAAGTATTCTCTGCAGTGTCACCAATGCGATCGTGGGAGAAGTGCAGGGTGCCACGAGAGCACATTGCCAGTCCAGGGGGCAGGGAACGAACGAGTAACGAACGACGAGGTAGGTGTTTTCCTAAGACCCCAATTCTGTGCGGGAAGAGAAGGAAAGGTGAGGAAGAACCAACAGCCACGACAGCTGGTCCCTTAAGCCCTTGCTCGGCCACCAGCCGGCCAGAGCCTGCCATGATCCCCAAGGCAACTCTGTCCCTTGCCGGCCATTGATCCAGACGTCACCAATTAATAAGCAGCAGAAACATGCAGGGTGGCACGTTGTGCTCAGCATCAGACCTATATGTTTGGAATGTTCGGCCCAAATCTGCAAATAATTGTATCTATATCAGAACTCGCCCCCCGGGTTTTGGTTCTACAAAAAGGGGGCTCCGACAAATCTTGAGTCACAGGCTGGACCCGAATGGCAGAGAGGGATTGGGAGAACTCTACTGGGAGAAGTTTCTTCCTCTCTCCAAGCTGCTATGGAATTTTCTATAGTATCTGTCACCAGAAAGAGAGGAGGGTAATAAGCAATAATGAACCTGTAATGTGTCAGGTAGATATGATCTCCTTTTGCAGGGTTGAGAGAGGCTGAGTGACTTGCCCAGAATCACCCAGCCAGGAGAGCTGGGATCTGAACCCATGTTTGCCCACCTCAGGGCCCTCCTCACCCCTGCTTCTCATAGCAGCTGTGATGACTGAGCAGCACGTCCTCCCCCCAGGGCTCCTGGGGAAGCCCATGATTCCCCTACACTCCTGTCCCCAGATGCGCTGAACCTCCAGGGAGAAATCATCGTAGACTTTAGGGTGCTAGAGGCAGAATACCTTGGGCCTGTGAGATTTCCAAGTTCCTGAAACCGTACAATTAACCCCCAAAGATTCACTGGCCCGCAAATTTTAAAATAAAACTGCAGAATTAATTAGAACATTTACTACAATAGCTACAGAGAGATTCGTGTCCACTTGTCAAGCACCATTGAATTAAACTCTTACAGATTTTTTAAAATTTAAATTCAATTAATTAACATATCATGTATTATTTGTTTCAGGGGCACAGGTCTGCGATTCATCAGATTTCTATATAAATATAGTATAATAAAGATTCCTGAGAACACAGTGAACCTTTTCTTTTTGGCGGGGGGGCTAATAAAGTTCAGGATGTCTATAGTCCTTTCACATTTTTTCACAAAAAAAAATGTATAACGTGGGTGGGAATTGAGGTGCATTTTGATGTGTTGGCCAGGACGTGGGGTCCGAGGAAGGTCCCAGGGCAGCGCAAGGAACTTGGAGAAGGGCAGGGGACCCGCACTCACACGGGGACCCGTCCTCACCTTGCGGCTGAGATCAAGACCACAGCCTCCGAGGTCTGCAGCCGCCAGCCTTGCCCACAGCAGCCGCGCCTCTTTGGATTTCTGTTTCCCCAGTTTAAACAAAAGCCTGAGGGGTGCCTGCCCAGCAGGCTGAGCCACCAAAGCTCTGGGGATCAGGGGAGACAAAAGCCGAGGGAAGGCAGAGTGCTGACAGGGCCAGAGGCCCTCCGCCGCAGGGCTATAAAGAGCAGGGCCGCGGAGGAAGTGGCAGCAGATGGAGACCCAGACCGTGCAGCAGGAGCTGGGTGAGTAAGGCCCTGCAGGGCGCCCTGGCCATTCCACTCCTTCCCCTACACACACACACACACACACACACACACACACACACACATGCACACACNNCACACCCCCCCCCCCCCCCAGGATGGGGCCCGGGCTTCTGCCTTGTGCTCCGAGCCTCCTGGCCTGGCTGGAGAAGAGTAGGGAACTCCGGGGGGGAGGCAGCCTTCTCTCGCCACCCCAAGAGGAGTCATTTACATGGCACTGAGCCCGGCGTCGCCATCAGGGCTGGGAGGGTACGTGGGGCTCCAAGAAATGAGCAGGCTCCCGGGCATAGGGAGAAGGTCCGGGGGGCAGGAGCTGGGAAATGCTCAGTCAGAGGGGCAGAACAGAAGGCTATATCACAGTTTCCATGTGCATCAGCCCCTGGGCCGGGTACGAGCCAGGAAGAAGGGCGACCGATGGCTGTGTTGAGCCACGAAAACTGCCTGTCTTCTTCCCTCCTTCCCTCCCTCCTATCCTTGCTTCCTTTACTCTTGCTACCTTCTTTTCTGTCTACCCAACCTCTGTGAGCCTCAGTATTCTCACCTGTAAAATGGAGAGAATGACAGCACTTCCCTCATAGGCTTGGTGCAAAGATTCGATGTATTAACGCACACCAAGCATCTGGAACGGGGTCTGGCATAGAGTGAGCCATTGCTAGCTATGATCCCCCCCCCTTGTCTTGCTCACTCTCCTTCAGTAAGACTTTTTCAATGCCACCCCTCCTCCCCCTCGGCCCCGAACGGCCAGGACTTGGGCCCAGCACGGCTCCGAATCCATAAGTTAGGAGACCTAGGCCACGCCACTGACGGGTTCACCCAGGACACCTTCGACAGAGAGACAGACGAGTGCTCTGACGAGCGCTGGGGACAGGGAACGTGAACGAGAAGCAGCCCGGCTCTCTGGGAGCGCGTGGCCGCGAGCTCACGGCGGCGGGGGTGTCAGGCTGTGACTGAGCAGGGTGGGAGGGGACCCCCGCTGCGCAGGGACGGGGTGGTCGCCCAGGGCTTGATACTGGGGTAGGCCAGACGGAGGCAGTGCTGCCACCCAGAGGGGGTACCTGGAGGCCGGCAAGAGGGCAAGGGCCGCACAAATCAAGAGGTCACGCGGCCTGGGCGGCAGCTTACCTGCATTGCTGCTTCAATGCCCCCAAACGCCACGCGTGGAAGGTGCCAGCAGGAAACACGGAGGCTCAGCTAGTGAGAGGCGCAGCCGGGACCCCAGGCAAAGTCTACCTCCTGGACTTCAAGTCCCCTATCCTCCCGCCTGTGCTGTCACCTCATCCTTCACGCAGAGGCCGTGTCACTGATGGGTGTCTTGTCTTCCAGAAACCCTTCCACCCACCAAGATGGCTCAACCCAGCCCCATGCCGGGGTCCGTGGGGCCATGGAAGGTAAGCTCACCCCCATCACAAGGACTACTGAGCGGTCCCACGGCGCAGGGTGTGAGATGCCACCCCAGAGCGGCCCCGGGGCTGTGCTCTTCCATGGGACAGTGGCCGACCGACAATATACCGGTTTGAGGGGAAGGGGCGACCCAACATCCAGATGCTGTCTCAGGAAGGATCTTGCAGAATGCCCCATTCCGACGGAAGGAGGACCCTGGAAGCCCACGATGGGTGGAAGATGACACCTAGTTTTCTAGGTCACCTCTCCTCCGCACTGCTAAATTCATCTTTTTTTAAAAAAAGATTTTATTTGTTTGAGAGAGAGAGAGAGAACACAAGCACGGGGAGAGGCAGAGGGAGCAGCAGACTCCCCGCTGAGCAGGGAGCCCGATGCAGGACTTGATCCAGGACCCTGGGATCATGACTTGAGCCAAAGGCAGCCGCTTAACCGACTGAGCCACCCAGGTGCCCCTGAAAATCATCTTGAAACAGAGCAGCCCCGGGGCACCTGGCCGGCTCAGTCGGTAGAACATGCAGCCCTTGATCTCGGGGTTGTGGGTTCGAGCCCCACGCCAGGTGTAGAGATTACTTGAAAATAAAATTTAAAAAAAAAGAATTAAAAAAAATAGAGCAGCCCAGAGTGGAATATGCCGCCGTGGAGAAACTGGGGGCCCGGAAATGAAGACAGATTTGCCACCAGATCCCAAACCAGATCCTGACTCCCGACCTGAGGCCGGAAGCGGCTGATCCTCAGCTTTTCACTGTTTCCAACACCCCTACCGTCTTCACTGCGTCAACTCTGAGGACAGTTCACAGCTTTGGGAGATTGTCCTCTAGCCAGGTTCAAGAGCCAAGTTCTAGTTCAAGGTACGAAAGGGGTTTATCACTATTCTCCCTTTACACCGTGCGTTTCTGTAGTGAGTGTGGCTGGATAAGGTAAGAAATAATCGACAGGAAGGCCTGGGAGTCCCAGAGTCCTTGCCTCTGGGCCACACTTACGCAGAAAGTATGGTGGAATCGGAGTCCACGAGTCCTTGATCTGTCCACTGGGCCAGGTACTGCTCCAGGCAAACCATTCCTATCATAAACCCATCCCCACACTTCATCCCTAGCCTGGGCATGTAAACACCACCAACCAGTGGTATTAATCCAAGCCCCTTCCTATCCTGTCTATACTGGAAGCCACCCTACCAGACATCCTGGGCTGCAGCTAATGATGGAAAACACAGGGTCAGACAAAAGTTAAGCTCTTGACCTGGGCCTCTTTCTTCCTGATGTACCACGTTCTAACTCTGTTTGCCCATTCAATTCCATTCAGATAACCATCTATGACCAGGAGAATTTCCAGGGCAAGAGGATGGAGTTCACCAGCTCCTGCCCGAATGTCTCTGAGCGCAGTTTCGATAATGTCCGGTCTCTCAAGGTGGAATGTGGCGCGTGAGTACGGACCTCAGCAGAACCTCAGGGCCCTTATCTGTGGTCTCTGTAGACATGGGCCATAAAGGTGGGGATCAGGGAAGGAAGATGTCCCCCCAGAGTCTACTCCGTTCTGGGAGAGAGGCCTCCATATGGATGTAATCTCAGAAGAAATCACTACATGTGTAATTCAGTAACTCAAAGCTAGAAGGAACATGAGATTCCTAGTGGCTTGGTACTGGCTTTGGGCGTCGGGGGGCAGCATTAAAGAAATGTAGACCATGGGGAGGGGCAGTGCCAGTGATCAGATCTGTGCCTCTAGAGCCCGCAGGCCACTACCTAGGGTTCTCTCAGAATAGCCACAGGACCCTTTAGTTTGTGTTGCCTGCAGAAAATAGAGGAAACCATCAAGCTGCAACCTCTTTCCAGCTAACTCCCTCATTTCTCTGTGTAAAAAGAAACTCAACCCCAGGACGTAAGAGCCATATTAGGTCCCAGTTAGTCTTTCTTCGAGGAGTTTCTTGTCGATGATTCATTTCTTTCACAAGTTAGACTCTCGCTTTGTTTTCTGACTCTTTGGCAGGATAGTTGAGGCCTTTATCATCAGCCTGAAAACACAAGGAAAGGACTCTCTTTCGGCCTAAGCAAAACGGGCTTTGCACAGGGAGAGGCTTCCAAAAGTTGCAGGCCACCAAATTGAGCTAACCCTTTAAAGGGAGTAAAATACTTTGAGGTGTCATCGGTAATTGAGACTTGGCTGTGAAAAGTTGATGTGAGGTGTTTTAATAAATAAGGAATCGGTAGGTATGTGACAGTGGGAGCAAGAACCCACAAAGTTAAAAGGAAACGGGAGACTGGCTTCCTTAGGAAGAAGCCAATAGGTTTGGCTGAACCTGGAGCTCCAAGTAGAGAATAAGGTAACTTGGAGAGAAAGGAGATATAATTTTAGACTGACTTTGCTCATACACGTTACTTAGGTCAGTGAAGCAGACCCTTTCAGCGGATAATCCCAAAACAAATATTACATTTACAAACCTATTAATGTAGCTGCCAGCCCACTCCCCACCTCTTGTGACATGGCTCCATTGGAATTGGCTTGATATTTTACCGGACTTTTAACATCTAAAACGAAAGATGCCTTCTCCCTGAGGCCACGGAGGCCCTGAGCGCCACGAACACCACTGCTTGTCTTCGGCAGCTGGATTGGTTATGAGCATACCAGCTTCTGTGGGCAACAGTTTATCCTGGAGAGAGGAGAATACCCTCGCTGGGACGCCTGGAGCGGGAGTAATGCTTACCACATTGAGCGCCTCATGTCCTTCCGCCCCATCTGTTCAGCTGTGAGTCTCTGAATTTTTCACTTCTGTGCATGGGGGGGGATGGGGCAAGAGAGGGTGCATATGGACTGACACTTCTCATCAGTTATGCTGAAATGCAGCAGGAAGGATAAAAGTAAAAAAAGAGAAAAGAACAACACTGGTCCCTCTGTTTCTAAATCTGCCATTTGGTTTTTTCCTACTAAAAGGTATTTTCATTAAGCTAAAAGAGTGGCAGGAAGTGGATACTCAAGAGCCCAGGTCTTCAAAAGTGCAGTAGGGTAACTAGTGAGAGCTAGTTTTTGTACTTCATACAGGTTAGTCTCTGCCTTAATGCTTGTGTAGTATTCATACCCCCTACTGGACTTTAGGTTCTTTCCAACACCGTACACACAACACATACACACACGGGCTTACTTTTTCTATTAATTTCTGTGATCTTTTCTCACATTAGTGAATATTAATCCCTTGGTTGGCTGTGTGTTGCAAGTATTTTTTCCTGCTCTTATATTTTCTTCCTCCATCTTTTGTTGCCCCGTAGTATTACATCAGTTATTTGTACATTTTAAATGTTATGGTACTACGTTGGATTGGACAGGATTAATTCTTCCCTCCGTATTGCCTGAAATATTTTTACAATCAATGATCATGTACCTCCTTCTGTAAACCACAAGTGTCTTGAATTTGAAAAATATGATCATCAAAGAATTAAGACAACAGCCTTTACCACTGGTACCAAACGATTTTTTTAAATTTCTGGATTACAGAATCATAAGGAGTCTAAGATTACCATCTTTGAGAAGGAAAACTTCATCGGACGCCAATGGGAGATCTGTGATGACTACCCCTCCTTGCAAGCCATGGGTTGGCTCAACAACGAAGTTGGTTCCATGAAGATACAATGTGGGGCGTAAGTGCAAAAACAATGTTGGGGCACATTTCAAAGTAACTCTTGCAAATGTAGATCTTGTGAATACTAATCCATCAATGGTTACATCTTACCAGATTTCACACATTAGTATATTGTTTTGGCTGGCACATTCTAGTTATTAATTTTCAAATTTCAAGCTGCTGGTACCAACTATCAGTTTTACCTACTATCAGTTTTACCAGCTTAAGTTGGTACCAACTTAAGGTCAGTTTTTCCCCTCTCAAATATTTTTGTAAGGAATTATGTTGACTACTCTTTCACCTTTTTTTTCGAGAGTGAGCGCACGCATGCGCATAAGCAGGGGGAAGGGCAGAGGGAGAGGGAGAGAAGCAGATTCCCCACTGAGCACATTGCTCCATCTCGCAACCCCGAGATCATGACCTGAGCTAAAATCGAGTCAGACGCTTAACCGACTGAGCCACCCAGGAGCCCTCTTTTACATTTTTTTCATGATCAAGGTTAATTTTCAACTAGCGTAGCCGTATTATGCTCACAAACAGTGCCTGGCACAATTAGGACGGCTGTTATTTCCTAAGCCTAAAGGCATTCTGTACCAATGGTGCTGAGGAAAGAGGCTCGGGTTTTAGGGTAATGACCACGTTCCTAACTAGTTTAATAATCAAATGTGCTTTGGATTTTCTAGCTGGGTCTGCTACCAGTATCCTGGATACCGTGGTTATCAATATATCTTGGAATGTGACCATCATGGAGGAGACTATAAACACTGGAGAGAGTGGGGTTCTCACGCCCAGACTTCCCAGATTCAATCAATTCGCCGTATCCAACAGTAGCGGATTAGAAGCTCCAAGAGAAACCTTGCTAAGCAATCTAGAATGAGTTTTATGTTAGCTGCTGAAATCCACAATAAATGTCATTAAAAAAAAAACTGTGTAGACTGAATTAGCTACCATACTTTTATTTTTTTTTCAAAGATTTGAGAGTGTGCATTCAGTGGGGGAGGGGCAGAAGGAAAGAGAAACAAGCAGACTCAGTGAGTGCGGAGCATCTCAAAACTGAGATCAGGGCCCTGAGATTACAACCTGAGCAGAAACAGATGCTTAACGGCGCCACTAGTGGAGGCCAACATGGGGCTTGAACTCACGACTGTGAGCAAGACCATGCCCTGAGCCAAGAGTCGAATGCTTAACCAACTGAGCCACCCAAGCATCCCACCATACTCTTCTATAAATCACACCTACGGGGCTGAGAATTTTTAAAGACGAACTTCAATAAAACCCCAAATTCCCTTTTGCATCCTTGCAGGTCACTCACCAGGCCAAGGACAATTATTCCCTAACTCAAAGAACATAAAAGCATATGAAATTTATCAGTCTATATAGTGGCAGACACAGTTTTGGTCAATGTTTTTACATCTCTTCCCCTCATTCCCTACTCTAATATGTTGATATTAGCATTGATTTTTTTCAAATTGTGACAAATCAATGCTACACAAACTTAGGAAGTTTCTCAAATATGCATTGCCATGGATTTCTACATAAAATTACAAATAAATCCAGAATCTTGGCAACTTATTCTAGTTGCTTAATTGCTTAGCTCAGTTTTGGCTTATTTCAATTGGAAAAACATAAAGCTCAACGGGCATGCAAAAAGGTAGGATAGCTATTCTCACAGCTCATTTGCACATAAATATGCCAATTCTAAGCTCTTTGATAACCTGTATGATGTCTTATGACAAATGACCATGGCACATTTAAGACTTAATTTGTACATTTGACCCTTTGAAAAAAATATCATTATCAATGTCACAATCTTAGTTTTCAGATTTTTAAAAAAGGCACACAAAAGATAACACAAACGCCTCAGAAACTTTAAAATTTTTTATTCAACAATGTACACTTATTGTCTCTTAATTTGATCTACAAATTTCTCAAGGTTTTTTTTTCTGATAAAATAAGTAAATCTGGGTATGGATGTAGAGTGTAATTTATATTTTTTAAAACACTGAACATGGAGTAAGACATCAATAAAGGAAGATCATGTAACTGACACTTCCTCAGAATCCATGACATCAGAAACAGCTATGGCAGATACCTAAGCAATTAGCAAAAGGGTAAATTTCTGGCCACTGTTCTTTTATCTAAAAAAGGCCTTTTTGACTGGGCAAAACAAACACTGAAAAAAATTTCTTTTAATTGGGGGAGGGAAGGAGAAACATCGCCCAACATAATTGGCAGTCCACTAATTATCCTTTCCCACAGATCAAGAAGAGGTAACTCGGCTCCTAAGTGCTGATGTACACAAGACAGAGCGTTCTCTGCTCCTTCGACATGTTCTGAGACTGAACACGAGCGAACTCCTGACAGACGCTGCGGGGTAGCCACAGCCGTCTAAGATGATGCGACACTCCTGCATCTCTGCCTCTGAAGGCCAAGCGTGATGGGCTGCCTTTCCCATCTTGACTACTAGACTTAGTGTTTGACTGTCACTTTCAGAAGGAAGGGTTTTGCTGTTTTCTAAGTCAACAACATACATCAAGAGCACACTTGATGATAGGGAAGTAACCCTCTTCTAAACACAGGAAAAAACTTACAAATCAGAAGTATTTCTTTTACATCGAGGAGCATGGGGAAAATACCATTAATATTATCTTCTACTTAAACTTATTTAGCCTCTCTATGAAAGTTCTAAGGAGATTACAAAATAATCTTTTAAAAGATCTGACAAACCTGGCCAGTACATCTACACAACCGTTTAAAGTACACATACATGTGAAGTAAAGCTATTTAGTACATGCAGACTGCAGCAATTTAACCAAATTCGCCCAGTTTCTAAACTTTATTCTAATCGGCTTGGGCAATTTTTAAAAGATACACATTATCTTTAAAACAACCTGTGCTTTGATCTTTAAACAGCTGAATGATTCTAATCACAAGTCATTCATTCAGTAAAACCAAACATATGCTAAAGCAATAAAGGGAAAAATGTTATCCTACCTTTAAATCAGGCTTAAGACACAGAATTGTCACAGAACTCCATGTGGCAAAGGTCCTTCCCTCATATTTGAGTTACCTCCCATTACTATTTGATCAAATAAACCAAAGTTTCCACGAGGAAGTAAGAGCATCCAAAAGTTTGTAAAGCTGATAAAACTGCCCTGTTTCAAGAAAAGCCCTTTAGTAGATACAAGTCCAGCTCTCATTTAAACTGAAGTTTATTAAAATAGGTGCCAGTTCTCCTCTCTTCTAGTTCTACTGATGAGCTAGCCCAGAACTATTACTTTGAGCCATGTTTCTAAAGATGGTAAAGCTAGGAACAGCAAAGTAATAAGGATAGGTCACTTTTGGTAATGACACACAAATTAAACTTTCAAAACATGTGCATAGCTTTATTCATCTACTTAGATCTAACCTTTTCATGGAGCTTCAGCAAAATTCGAGTGTGCAAAATGCATTTCTAAAACGTAATGCAAGCAAAGCTTTTCACATTTACACTGGCAGGAAATACAGAGAAACTAACAAGTCACATTAGGGAGAGTTCAGATCTTTTTTTTTTTTTTTTTTTAATGACAAGAATTGCACAGTTCATTATTTTGAGACAATTGTTGCAGACATAAATACTTAAAATTTTCTAAGCCAAGGTGCTTTTAACAATAAAAATGTTTAAGTTGGAAAGAGCCAGTAACTTGGATCATAGCTCACACAGAATCCCAAATTAAAGTGGGCTCCGTTATCTCCCTAGATTTCGCAAACAATGCTTTTTATAACACTTTTTTGTAACACTAAAGGAGACAGCAAGCTGAAACTTTTTTCAAAGCACACAAGAAATGGTGTCATCACATTACTTGAAGAAGGTGCTGAGGGGGTAGGGACAGGGAGTGAAAAACCCTTTTACTATTTCCCACTACAGAACAGCCACTAACAGATTAAGAACAAAAAAGAAACAACAAAAAAAGTAAATTAAATCACTTCCCCGGTTTATAAAATAGTTCCAGTTTGTGACAAGATCTATAACTTTAAACAGAGAGCACCAGTTGGGCGATAGAATGAGCATTTCATACTGCATAAAAATTAGTGAGGTGGTAAGAACCATCAACTATCTCAGGCATTACTACATGGCCTTTCCAAACTTTTTAAATATACATGCAAGGCACATTGATATAAAAATAGATCTCTGGCCAACAAACATATTAAATAAGCAAATTAAAATTTTGGCTTGGCAATATTGGCAACATCAAAATATAACCAGATAGCTTTGGACCACATATCTTTCTCATATTCCTCCACCCCATTTGGTGTTTTCTCCTCCATTATTTTGGGTTCAGTCTCCTTCAAGTTTGGGTATGTGCTTGAGAAATGACTTCCTCTCGTCAAGTAGCATTCCTACTAAAGTTTATCTTTGCTAAGTAAAAATATTCTAGAGAAGCAGAATAGTTTTGATTTGATTACACTAAATTGGATTGGCTCTGGATAGCATTATTTCTCCTGTATACAAACGAAACAGTCCCCAGCTTATATAGACGACTGTTTTCTTTCTAAAAGATAAATCAGCAACAAACCAATGATACTTCCTTGAAACCATTCTTCCCAAATCCTCTTTTCGAGGCAGAGAGGGAATAAGAGAAATCTAAGATTTAAAAGATTTTCAGTAGTAGAAGACATTTTTAAGGCCAAAAAACATAATACTAACAATTTTTATTTTCCTAAGGTATTGCCCATCATAGGCCAATACCATAAAGTTTATTTGTACTAATTTCCTCCTGAAGAAAATTTTTTAGTTCATTCACTTTTGTTAGTGGCTGTGCTACAGGAAAGGTATTCAAAGCAACTTATAAAGGTATGGTATATAGTAATGTAAAAAGTGCATCACATTCTTGATTTTCAGTTTCTCATAGCAGCAGCAGGATTAATCCAAGACAGAAAACAGTTGTATTTTCACTCTAAAATGCAACAACTCCTAATGAAATGTATTCAAGATTATGAAAGGATCCTCTATAGAGGATAAATGAAACAGACTAAAAATAGACAAACAGGGGCTAACTGAAGGCATTCATTCATATTTACATAGTAAAACCATTTTTAACACCAAATCTTTACATCTAGCAAAAGAAATAAACTAAGAATAAAAGACATTACTAAAGCAGTATCCATTTTTTGGAGCCTTTGTTTAGCACCTGAGGAAAAAAGGGTATATGGAAAGCTATATAATTTACCTCAAGTTGGATTCTTGGTTTATAGAGTTAAACTTTGATATACAACAAAAGTGAAACTGAACTGGAAAATGTTTGTAGCTATTTTAATAAGGCTGTAGAAAAGGGATACTGCATTGGAGTATGTTTGTAGCTATTTTAGTAAGGCTGTAGAAAAGGGATACTGCAGTATTAGAAAATGGCTTTAGAACTCTGGACATAAGCAAAATTCTATGGATAAATAGGGAAGTCTGAATCAGCAATCCCAACACATGTGAGGATGGCTGTTCCATAGGTTCTTGCCCATAACTGCTATTTGACACTCCCAGAAATGCAAAAGCAACATACCATTCATGCTTCACCGGGTGTTTCTATTACGCAGACAACTTAAAATTCTACTTATTCTTATTGAGTAGCAAAACAGTGTGAAATTTAAAACTCAGTAAAGCAGTGCACTTGAGGGGAGCCAATGATTTATCATTCTTTAAACCAAACCAGGGTGGTTCTGGCTCTCATGCATCTGAAAAGATTTAAGTATATTTAAAAAGAACATTTTAAGATACTCAAAGCATAAGCCCATCTTTCTCACCATAAAATAATCCTGGTGCTCTGTTGATTAATCACAATAAAAATAATATCAGTATTAAGGACTGATGATAACCTATGCATCTGCAAACTTAGAGCAGCTATTACACATACCTCTAGTTTTGTCCTCTGACTCCCCTCTTTAAACAAGTATCAATACTTTGGGGAGGAAGAGGAGCAAATCCTAACCTCTTTCAAAATGCAGCAGTTCAGTTACAGGTAGGATTATCAAAGGACACTGCCCAAACAGAATCTAACTCAACTAGTACATCGTCGTAACAGACCCGATTAGAAAAACTGTCCATAATATGTACCTGTCCTACTACAGCCTATTTTGCAGTTAGCATAGGTATGTAAGGATCATGTGTCGAGGATATGGCCCAGTGGCCTAACTATACTCCTAATCCTTGGAAATGGGACTTTTGTACCTATTTTTCTGAAAAAAGCCTTGACAGAATGACTCCCTCTTTATTTACAATTTAAAATCAAAGTCCTCTTCCAGTTTTCCTTGCCTGTGGCCATTGGGTAGGACATAAAATTTCACACTGAACGGCTTTTTGGGTTTGAAAGTTTTCAGAAGATAAACCATTAGATGCCTCCAACTGGGTTAGCAACAAGACTAAAAACCGAGCACGAAACTACCGCTGCTATGTAATGTTTTGTGAAGAAACACGTTTTGTATTGCGGACAATGCTCGTAACTGAGGTTTGCCATATTTTCCCTAGAAACTGTTATTTGAAAAACCAATGCAGCACTTTTTTTCCTTTATAAAGTTTTTGCAGATTCTCAAGGACTAGGTAAGCAGATAACTAAGGAGAACAGCAAAATTCTAAAATGGAGATACCTTCTCTAGCCATTTATTCCAAGAAAAAACAAACTGGCATCAACAAATTCCTAATTATTGTCTATCTCCTCCCAGAAAGGAGGAGGCAGGGCTAACTACAGATGCTGTAAATATACTTTGTGATAGTTCATTACTAAGAAGTCAGAGGAAAGGCTATGCAATTAACTTCAGTTCAGCAAAGTGGGGGTGAATAAAGAGAAAGATAAATACACCCTGTCTTTTGTGGGGAAGGGGAATTATTCAAGACATCTACAAGAAGAGTGGTATGTGACACAGAAGCCTACAATCAAGACAGATTAAAAAAGAAATCCTCACCCATAATTAGTATCTTCATAGCTATTAAAAAAATAGGTCACGATTTCATTCTTAGTGCCATTTTTCAAATACTACCCTTTTAAGGATTAAAACCACCTGACTTTTATTCTGTGTAATGAAAACAAATGGCACAAAATAAATACAAGTTCATTCTCTGAATACTAATATAATGTCTTACACACATTCATTTACTAATTTTTTACTATCTCCCTCTGTCCCTCACACATACATACACTACACACACATACACACACACACACACACACACACACACACACACACACACTCCTTTTTCAGTCTTTATAATGGAGGGATGTTAAAAATCCCCTCTAGACTGTATTTGGTTTATGCTACAGTACTAATACTCTGAGTTGAAGGAAAATTCTTTATACCAAACAATAACACATTAATGTTATTTAAATGTGCTAAATTAATCACAGCTGAAGTTTGTTTAGAAGCTTACACAAAAATAATCAGAAAACAGATCAACTCTTAAGATTTTTTTTTAATAAGTGCTCTGTAAGGAATTGTGTGAGGACCTAAGGAGAAAGATTGCGACAAGTAGAGTTAAGTGTTACCAAACAGCACAAAGGAGATTTGTCCCAAAGTCCTGCTTGTACCTAGGCAATTAAGTCCATTAACCCAATGCCCAAAAATACTGACAATTAATATGATGGGGCAGTAGGGTTCCCAGAAAGAGACATTCCTAACTATATACCTCTAACCATATAATCAAGGAAATCTCAGTGGAGAAAATCAAGGTGAAATGTTGCATTGTTTCATTTAGAAGTGAGACTCTCAAAAACCTTTGGACAAACAGGTAAGGGATACATTCTCTTTTTGGCTTCTCTAAACACGGAGGCCTGAGGGCTATGGAAGGGAAGTAGGAAAGCAACAAGAGATTTCTAAAGATATTTTTTAAAGTGTTGCTTCTAAATTAGAAAGCCCAATTCAGATGGGGGCTGTTGTGGGTTTTTTTTCCTTTTTAAATATATATTCATTCAACCTCTATGTCACAAACCCAGAAAGTTTCTTGTGAGTTGTGAGACAGAAGAGCTTTTAAATTCCAGGCAAGCAAAATGGACGTTTAAAAAAAGGGGCGTGCAGGGGGAATCTGGCCCTAAGGCGACAAGTGGTTACACAAGGCAATTGAACACACAGCAGAACTTTAAAACCTATAAAACAAACTGGAGCCTTTTTTGTCCTTTAATCAACCTTATATCTTTTTTTTTAACTTTTTGAAAATTTTTATTTAAAAAAAAAACACAAAAACACAGACTTCTTTCACTTCAGTATGTGGTATGTTGCATTTTCCAGTTTGTTCAATGCTTTAAAGCTCAAGGATGCCTCTGCTTTCAATTGTACATGGGCCTGAAGCATCCTAGCTTTTGGCAAGCAGGCAGGAGACTCAACAAAAATCAAAATAGGAACAAGGCGGACTAAATGCAGGGCACATCTGTAAACATATTATACATTTGAAAATTACAATATCAGTAAAAGTGATACAGTTTACAGGTGAAATGAAACTATCTGGAACTGGCCTACCACAAGTTTCTGAACCTGGACTGATACAATAAGTTATTATATATATATATATTATGTATAAAAAGTTTTGTTTACATCAAGTGGAATTGGCAATCCATGCTTATACTTTTAAAATCTAAGCAGGGCAGAAATCCAGACTAAAGATATTTTCTCTACTCTATGTTGAGTCCAACAGCTTCTTCCACAAACTACTTGTTAAAAGTCTCAAATAATCAACAAAACAAGAAAACTCATCCATACTACAGTCTCTCAAAACTGGACATTTCTTAAGCAAAGGGTTTGAGCAAAAGTAGGTACCTTCTTCCCCAAACACCCCAGGGGATCCAGTCTACTTTTATTAGAAGACTACACCTCTCTATATAAATGCCCTGCTATCTTAACCTGTATTTGACATACATGGATATACTAATTTCTGCTGTGTGTGTGTGTGTGTGTGTCTGTGTGTGTGAGAGAGAGAGATGTGATGCTATGTCAGGCCAGAGAACTTGTTTTTATGCCACTAACATCACCCAATCTTAAATTGGACCCTTAGTTTCTGCACACACACAAAAACTTATTTTAGCATGCTATATACAAGCTGCAGTGCAACAGGATGGCAATGTGATGATAAGACAGGGCTAATGCTCTTCTCTGCCCAAAAGAAAATTTCCAGAATTTCACATTATTTTCCTTAAAAAACCCATTTTGCTCTAGTAATAAAATATATTTATTAAGATATAATTAGAAGCTAATAAGCTCAGAAGTATAGTTTGCATGAAAACACACCTTCTATAGGCAGGGTTTATTACCTCCTCACTGGCTAAAAACATGAAAAGTTTTATAGTTTTCATGGAAATTTTTCTTCCCCTTTTAGATATTTCTGAGAAATTAAAAGAGAATTTACAGAAAGGTACAGAAGTTTCTCTTTAGATGTTCAATGAAAAACAAGGAAAACAGCACATTTAGTGTTAGTGACAGAGAGCAAGTCTGGAGCACCTACAGTTGAAAAGCAGAATATATTTTTGCTCCCACTTATATAATTACATTAAAACATGGGCAAAGGAATATTTTTCCGTATTATATATCTAAAGCCAATTGTTTGTTCTGTAACTTTTCTTTAAATGACACTCATGGATTCTTCACTTGTTGAAGTCCAATATGTAACCAAAGCCAAGTGAACTATGTACCACCAACTATTCCAGAATTATAGAACTTCAATGCCCTCCCCTATTCCCACCCCACAAAAAATAAAAGGAAAAGAAAGAAAATATTTCCCCAACATCCCACAGAGGCTGCTTAACTCCTGGCAAGACATGCAAATCATATTCGCTAAAAAAAATACACCCCTGCAAACTTCAAGGCATTTATCCAGCATTCTCGCAGGGCTCAAAGTATAACCAAAGATTAAGGGAGGAGTGGGGGAAAATGGTGAATCATTCTGGGTTCCCCGTGATTAGTGTATCACTTTAGTCACAGAACAAGATACAGAGATCTTTTAAGTGGATTTGCCTTTCCAGTGGGTCATTTGTTGCCCAAGTTGATGACAGCAGGAACTTTAGAACCACGCTTGTTAATAAGTCTGTATTCATTAATCACTTGCATTCACACTTAAAAACAAAAACTAACAAAAGAAAAAAGAAAAAAAAAACTATTCAGTACCGGAGATTAAATAACCATGTGTAGTCTCTTGAAATAAATTTGATTCCTTAAGAAGTCTAATTACTTTCAGTTGCCTTTTTTTTTTTAAATAACTATATATATATATGTATATATATATATTTGTATATATTATCCTGTGATTCTACTTATGGTTCCTCTGCTGCGTTGAAGTTCTAGGAGCATAAAAGCCTTGTGTCCCCCATGAACGGTGGCTCTAATGCTGCAGAAAGGTTACAAATAGGCAGTCTGGTCCTTCATTGATCGGGACTATCCATGGCTTCATTGTAAGTGATTATCCTTTTGGGATCTGGAGAGAAGGTTAAAAAACAAATACATAAATAAAAAATAAGGTCTGGAATGCCAAAAGGCCAACATTCCAATAACAAATCCTAAATAACCATCATCACTTCATCTGCCTTTTTTATGAAAACACAATCTAAAGACCACTTCTTTGGGGCTCCTGGGTTGCTCAGTTAAGCGTCCGACTCAATTTTGGCTCAGGTCATGACTTCAGGGTTAAGAACGAGCCCCGCTTTGGGCTCCCCACTGGGCTCTGTGCTGGGTGTCTGCTTAAGCATTGAGCCTGCTTAAGATTCTCTCTCTCGGGGGCGCCTGGGTGGCACAGTCGTTGGGCGTCTGCCTTCGGCTCAGGGCGTGATCCCAGCGTTCTGGGATCGAGCCCCACATCAGGCTCCTCCGCTAGGAGCCTGCTTCTTCTTCTCCCACTCACCCTGCTTGTGTTCCCTCTCTCGCTGGCTGTCTCTGTCAAATAAATAAAAAAATAAAATCTAAAGATTCTCTCTCTCGGGGCGCCTGGCTGGCTCAGTTGGTTAAAAGTCTGCCTTTCGCTCAGGTCATGATTCCAGGGTCCTGGGATCGAGGCCTGCAACAGGCTCCCTGTTCAGCAGGAGCCTGCTTCTCCCTCTCCCTCTCCTCCCAGCTTGTGCTCTCTAATAAATAAATAAAACCTTAAAAAGAAAAAAAAAAAAGATTCTTTCCCTCTGCCCCTTCCCCTCCCCCTCTAAAATACATACATACATAAAGACCACTTCTTCGTATTCACACATATATGATCTACTTTTCCACAACCTAATAGTTTGGCATCTCAAAGGATTTTCAGCAACAGTGTCCTCTAGCCAGCAAGGGCTTCAACTCCTACAGATCAGAGAGGGGCTGAGTTCAGCTAACAAGGGTTTATGTGTTTCTCCCAATTATAAAAGCTTAAATCGGCAATAATCCAATACTAAAATAACATTTGGATTTATTTTTGTTCTCAGTAAAATCAAGGTAAAATTTACTTTAATCTACATGGACTGTCTACTAAGGAACTGTTCAAGGCACATCTAGCACCAAAAACTTTTGGTTAAGTTTGGCAAAACTATCAGTTCAGACCTAATCATGACTTATTTCTTCCTTCCTCCAAATTTCCCATAGCACCACCAGTCTTTATTCTCAGGAATGTGCATAATCTAAGATTCAGGTGGTATTCTAAATTCCAATTATTTAGCTGTATGCTACCCTCTTCTGGAGAGGCAGTAATTTCATTACATGCCATTTCCACCTATCGTTTAAGAACTTTTATTAAAAGTACACATGCTTTTAATAAAAAAGAGAAAACCAATAAAACTTGTCACCTAATGGAAACGTATAAAGGCCTAAAAATAATATTAAAGGTCTCAAGTTCACCTGAGCCTAACAGTCAGCCCAATTTAGTGCAGAGATAATATAATATCCTTTCTAGGACTGTAACAGCCATCCTCTAGCAAACTGCCATGAAGATAATGCTAGTTCTTAATAGTTAAATAGCCATTTTACAGTAAATACAGGAGGTCTACTTTTGCAGAGTATATTTTCTGGTCTACCTTTTTTTTTTGTTTGCCTTTGAATAAGAAGGCACACAGAAAGCAACTCAAAATAATTTAGCTTGCTAGTTATCTTCAGGCCACAGCTGTGTTAGACAAGTAAGACCTGGCCTAAGTACAAGAGAGAGATGGAAGGAAGAGCAATGCGGGGCAATCAGGGAAATCTACATTTTTTAAAAGATATTATTTTTCAAGTAATCTCTACACCCAATGTAGGGCTCTAATTCACAACCCTGAGGTCAAGAGTCCCACGGCCCTTCCAACTGAGCCAGCTAGGCGCCCCCAGGGAAACCTACATTTAATCTTGCCGCTTTCTAGCTTACACAGTGACCTCTCTGACTTACATTAGCTAGCAAAGTGGGTGGGAAATGGGATGCAATTCAGTTACGGGGTTATAAAAGCCCAAATCTATTATGACTAGTTCTCCAGACTGAAATTTACTTTATTTCAGGTATTCCACAGCTACCACATTTTAATATATTTGGAAAAGCACACAATAATTAGGATAACCAATTTAAATTTTTTGAAAATTCCAAACAATCCAGATGCGGACTACTCAGTCCCTTTGCCTTCCTGCTATTCACATCTTATACATGTGGTTTGTGAAGGAAGCTAATCTGCTATTCTTTAGATTTTTAACCATTATTTCAGAGAATATACAGCCCAAATAAGGCTTCTAAACAGCTAATATTTTCCTGAACTATGAATTTCAGTTCTTAGGCTACCACTTGTCTACCACACAAATACAGATAAAGACTGGCTGTAAGTGGAAACACTTATTCATGTTGGTTTCCTAGATTAAAAATACTTATGTTCTGTCTTACTTTCATAATCAGAGGGGGAAAATATTCATGTTCTTCACCTAGCAGGTGAAGAGTATTTTCATATACTCTTTTCATTTACAGTGTTACCCCATGTTCAGCAATCCTGGTACAGCAGCCAATGTCTTTTAACCGCAGTTATTAAATAATTCAATATAAAGCCTGTACACTTGGTGGGTCACTATTTACGTTATTTCACCCGAACATAACATACACGAATTAGTCACTAGCACTAACATTTTAGGTAACCTAACCATTCTTACCTTGCTTCTGCAAATTCCAAACAGATTCCATTTCTGCAAAGAAAAAAAAAAAGATTATTTTATACACTAAGTTTTATAGAGCAAAATTTAAAGCTATGCTTTTCACTTTAAACCTAAAAAACTTAGACTGGTTATTGCTGGGCTGGAGGTAGGGTTGAAATTGAAATAGCACAGTTCTACTGAACCTTAGACAAAAACACTCTTATTTTCTTGGAATTCTCAAGAAGTGTCTTTCAGACTGCCTTAAGTTGATTATAGGAAGTGAATTATTGGGGCGCCTAGGTGCCTCAGTCGGTTAAGTGTCTGCCTTCAGCTCAGGTCATGATCCCAGGGTCCTGGGATCAAGCCCCGCATCGGGCTCTCTGCTCAGCGGGAAGCCTGCTTCTCTCTCTCCCTCTGCCTGTTGCTCCCCCTATTTGTGCTCTCTTTCTGTCAAATAAATAAAATCTTTAAAAAAAAAAAAAAAGTGAATTATCATCTGAAATCAAACTACCAAGAGAGCAATTCTATCTATACAAATAGCAAAGATATGCTTAAGCATGCTGTAGATAAAATGGTATTTCTTGTAGAAGCTCATTGTTATTAAAAAAAAAAAATGAAGTATTTTTTGGCAACCCACCATAAGCCACTGTGGTACTCAAGTCTTCTGAATGAAGCATTCAAATTTGATTAAGCACTATGCTTAAAATGCCTTACTAAAATTTTACTTAACTCAAACCACACCTACGCTTATTTTTAACCCATAAGTCAAAATGCCAATCCATACCCATTTATTAGTAAACACAATCCTCATTTGTCCCAATTCTACTGAAATGTGATCACAATGTGCTTACTTTGATAACTTACGGTGAAGAAAATATGTACATGACGAAACTATAGTGACAGTACAGGGAAAAGGCAAGAAAAATTCTATCTGGAAGCATTCCAGAAAGCTTCACAGAGGGCTTATTTGAAGGTCTGATGAATAAGACAATAGATGACTACTATACCACAAGAACCAAAGAACAGGAAAATAGGAACTACAATACCTTGAAAGGAAATACTCTACTAGGGTTACAATGTAAACACAAAGACCACACAGTAACAGGAATGAACTATAACTATGACTGAGAATAAGTGCTCTTTCCATGGCCATACAACTGCCATTTTGAGAAGACAAAAAGGTCTGTATAATTGGATTTTGTGTAACTGTATTCCACATAATTTATCAGCAGTCAATTATAGTTAAAGAAAAATACAACTGGAGCTCATTAAGATAGGATATATCTGGACATGGGTTATAGTTAAGGTACAACATAATCTCTCCCCAGGCTAAAAGTGTAAAAATCTCAAATTATTACTTTTTCATGTTTATAGTTGGAGGAAGAGAATGGTAGATCATACTCTCCCTGCTCCCCTCTATCCCCCACCAAATTCATTCCTAAAAAACTTCTAAGTTTCGAAAATTTGTCAGAATTGGATATTTGGAACAACAGGTTAATTATTCAAACTAAAGTAATTCTAAGTAAAATTGCATTCAAGGTATCACAATAAATGCCTGATTAAACAAAGACTGGGAAATAATACACTAGCTGTCACTTGGTGCAAGAGCATAGATGGATGCTATGGGCTTTAAATCACTGGACAGTGGCGCCTGGGTGGTTCAGTCAGTTAAGCACCTGTCTTGGGCTCAGGTCATGATCTCAGGGTCCTGGGATCAAGTCCCCCATTGGGCTCCATGCTCAGCGGGGAGTCTGCTTCTCCCTCTCCCTCTGCTTCTCCCTCTCCCTCTCCCCCCCCCCATGTGCTCTCTCAAATAAATAAAATTTTAAAAAGAAATCACTGGACAGAGAGCCATCCAAAGACTGGCAGGAAAATCCCCATCTCCCAGGTCTAAGAAGGGGAGAGAATTGTGATCAATCTAATCTGGAAAAAAGAAGATATATCAGGAAGGTTATTCCAGTCATGGCACTCATAGCTATCCCTCTAATTTCTACTTCTATTAGTTTCGGACAATTAGAAATAGCTGAAATAGTCATTAGAGCCATTATCCTGCACATTTCTGTATTTCAGAATGGCTTATTTTAAGAAGTCCAAACATAAGCCTTTCTTGGTTGACCTGACTTCAAAAACATTAATCCAACACAAAAATTTTTTCTTTTAGTGAAAGTAAAGAAATCTCACATTTTGCAACAAATAAATTCCTGAGTTCTGTATGTACTGATTACTTGGTGCTCATTATTAAGTCTATTTAATGTAAAGATAAATGTGTACTTGGCTGTATGTTGAGAAAAACACAAACTTTTCATTTTGACCCCCTATCCTCTAACATTTCTTTTTCTCTTCCCTACCACCAACCTCAATCTGCCTCTTCCCCTCCACCCTTTCTTGGTGGGGAAGACCGGGCAGGGGGAACTACACTCAGGAGTCCATAAAAACTAAAGTACTTTAAAGGCAAACATGTAAATTTTAAAGACAAAAATAACTATTTGCAACCACCCAAGGTCTTTAATGGATTGAAGACATTTCCTTTAGCTTAATCCAGAACATTCAGCTTTAGGTTTTAAACACAGATTTTAAATGATTTCTGATAAGAAAGTCTTATTACAATTAAATAAGGGGTAGTGAATTTGATCATGCTTTTTGAGAAGAAAGGGATGTGTGACCTAGCTAAAAAAAATTAGTCATGAGCCAACCTAGCTTCAAACCAACAAATAAATCAACATTATCTGAAGTGCTGAACTGAGAAATGAATGCAATTCCCCTTCCAGTTATTTAATACTAAATACTTCTGTAACTAGTAGCAACTTGATGTCCTTGATTAGAATTTCAAGTCCATGAAACTTAACTGAAGATGAGAAAGAAGAGGAAATAAATCAAATATTGTCTGCATGATTACATGCTATGCTTAAACAACCATACTAAGACTAACAAGAAGCTAGTAATATCTAGGAAAGGAGAAAATTGTATTTTTGCCCTCTTCTAAGTTACAGAAGCCTCCATGCAGATTCTAAATATAAAACAAGTTACTTTGTGTAACTGTTTTAACTACCCCACAACAGAAGCTGAACAAAATAAGGCACATTCAACTATACAAAATCATAACACAGCAATTAATCTTTCTACTTTTAATACTGCCCTTGCCCCCCCACTACGAGGTCTTTTACTTCCCAGTTCTTTTTAAAGTTTGAGCCCAGCACCCAATTATGCAAATAGTTATTGAGAAATGGCCACAGGACCAAATTTACTAATATAAGTGAAGGTTTCTGCTTTTAAAATATACCAAAGTAGGCAATTTTGTTAAAATTCTGCTATTTAGACTGCCACCATGCAAATGTTAAATTTTACTATATAAAATTTTTCAAATATTTAGTTATGCCTCATCAGTAAAGACAATTTAACATTCAATTTTCTAAAGCAGACTACTTCTACTTCCTACATAGCTCCCTACCACAATGCTCCCTGTAGATGTCCAATAAACTCCAAGTTCTAAATTCCAAGTGGATTAAAATGTACTACTTAGGGGCTAGAGATATAGATGTGAAACCAGAAAGGCTGTGCCTCTGTAAGCTCAGCAGAAGAGACAGCTTTTCTAGATAGAAGCACCAGCATGAACAAAGCTTGGTGATAGTAAAGTACAAGGTTTGCTAAAGCAGGGGTCAGCAAACTGATTTCTACCCACTGCCTGTTTCTGCAAATCAAGTTTTCTTGGAACAGAGCCACACCCATTTTATATATTACCCATGGCTGTTTTTGCGTACAAGGCAGAACCATGTAACTAGAATTGCAAGGAGACCGACCCCATGGCTCACAAAGCCTAAAATATTTACTATCTGGTCATTCATATAAAAAGTTTACTAACCTATGCTTTGGTGGTCACAATTATTTAATAAGGCTGGATGTCACTAAGACAAAAAGATTCAGACAACAACACTATTCAGGGAACAGAGCTAAAAGTCACTAAGAAGGAAAGATTCACACAAAGATAAATGCTACTTTGCTACTCATGGGATAGCACAAAGGCACATACAAAGGGAAGTTTACTATTTAAATCATCTAGGGAAAGGAAGTCACTGAAAATATGAGATTATTGTTCTAAATATTAGTAATAACTGAGGTAACTGAAGAATATGGATGAAGAGATAATACAGTAGTCCCCCTTATCTGCAGGAGATAAGTTCCAAGACACCCCCCCCCAGGGGATGCCTAAAATTGCAAATAGTACCAAACCCTACATATACTATGTTTTTTTCTATACATATATGCCTATGATAAAGTTTAATTTATGAATTAGGCACAGTAAGAGGTTAACAATAAAAAAGAACCATTATAACAACACACTGTACAAAAAAGGTTATATGAGTGTGGTCTCTCTCAAGTATCTTACTGTACTTACTTACCATTCTTCTTGTGATGATGTGAGATGAAAAAATGCCTACAAGTGAGATGAATGACAATAGGCATTGTGATGTAGCATTAGGCTACTACTGACCTTCTGACGATTCAGAAGGATCATCTGCTTCCAGACCGCAGCTGACCGCGGGCAACTGAAACCGCGGAAAGCAAAACCACGGATAAGGTGGGACTACTGTACAGAGAAAGAGCCCAGTAAATGTTACTGCAAAAGTGAAATTAGGACGGTTGTATTAGAGATAGAAAGGAAAAAATGGGTATGTTAGAGACAAGATCCATATAACCTAATAATCAGGGTTTGGAAAAAAATGAATTTAGTTTTATATATAAAGAATTAGAGTGGTTATGTTGAATATATGTGGTCTGAACTCAGAGTAAAAGCAGTTGAAGTTTTGAGCTTTAATACACAGCGACAGAATTGGATGAGATTACTCAGAGTTTGAGTAGCATGAAAAGGAGACTGAAAGAACACCAACATTTGAGAAAAAGAGAATGATACCAGGAAGGTTATGCTGAAGATGTAAAAAGTAGGAAAGTAGATAGAGTTAAGGAAATGCAAATTAGAGAATTTAGGAAGGGAGTGTTCAACTACTGCAATTTTTATTCAAAGTTAAGACACTTTTAACTTTCTAGTCACCCTCTTTTTCTCCAGCCAAATGTCACCGCCTGGTTCAAGCAGTGGTACCTTATGAATATTTCTGCAGTGTAATCTTTTAACAGGCCTCTCTTGCCCTTAATCAAGTCTCACTTTCTATCTTCTACACCATGACTATCATTCTCTTCCTCTAAAAATATAAACCTGAAAGGGACCAAAACATTTCAATGGATTCCCACTGCCTACAGGGAGACTAGATCGGTTTGTCTTGTATAAAATTTCTAGCATCTGAAACAGCTGTACATCAATAAGTAAACTGGATGACTAAATTAAAAGATTTTTTAACTTGCACCACTCACCTTCCTTGAATCACTATGAATGACCAGCATGTTCAAATACTATTCCATTTCCTCCACCTAAAATAATTTTGACTTTCCTTGTACAATAAATAAGCCAATTTCCACTTCTCTTTTGAATACTGACTAGCCTTCCCTGACTCTCCCATTCCCCCTTAGGGGTTTCTCTATGTTCCAAACACATTTTATATATTTTTCTAAAGAGCAGTCACACTAGTCACGTACTTCTTTTCCATGTATGCTTCCCTACTACACTGAACTCCTTAAAGACATGAATCCTCTCTTTTCATCTACTTATCACAACTGCTTCACACAGAGCTTAGTGCAATTTATGTAAACATTTGAACAAACACTACTCATAAATCAGTCAGAAAGTAATACTATAACAAAGTAGTATTAGGCCCGTTTGAAACTGATATGCAACCTTTTCTGACCTACAAAAACAGCAACTGCATACGATCCAACCAAAATTTCAGCATTTAATTCTTCAAAGAAAAAGACTAATAGTAGCTAAGACGGTTAAACCCAACTTGAGGCTTAACTTTTTTTTTTTAACTTTTAAAATTGAATGACAGTATTGTCCCAGTTTAACGTAACATTTAAGGGGCACCTGGGTGGCTGCTGGTTCAGCATCTACATCTTGATTTTGGCTCAGGTCATGATCTCAGGGTCATGAGATCAAGCCCCACACTGGGCTGTGCTGAGTGAGGAGCCTGCTTAAGATTCTCTCTCTCTCTGCCCTTCCCCACCGTCCCCGCCCACACAATCTGTCTCTCTCTCAAAAAAAATATTAGTATCTTAAAAAATCCTTTGAAAACATTTAAACATTTTAAAAAGCACATGTCTCAGGGCAGCTGGGTGGCCCAGTCAGTTGGGCATCCAACTCTTGGTTCTGGCTCAGGTCATGACCTCACATGGGCTTGAGCCCTACATCCAGCTCTGTGCTGGGGGAGTCTCCTTGAGATTGTCTCCCTTTCCTTTCGCCCCTATGCATGCACTCTAAGTAAGTTTTTAAAAAGTCTAAATAACAAAAATAAATAAAAAGCATGTCTCCCCACCAAAAAAGGAAATAAATCAAATATAAGGCCAAACAAGGGGACTACCACAATTGAGAACCCCCAGATCAATTTACCACTGATCTTGCCTTCCAATCCCTTATCAGGCCATTACTGGCTATCTCATCACCATGTTTTGCTATTCTGATTTCCTTCCCCAACCAATTCACAGAACCCCCCTATTCCTTTGCAAAGATGACTCAGAATCTTCTCCCCACCCTTTTCATTTCCATTTTGACTATACCAGAGAATTAACAACTTATTTTCTTTTTTTAAAAAAATGTTAGGGACATCTGCCTGGCTCAATCAGTGGAGAATGCGACTCTTGGTCTGGGGTTTGAGTTCCAGCCGCATGTTGGGGGAAGAGATTACTTAAAAATAAAATCTTAGGGGGAAAAATGTTTAAGTAACCTCTGCCCCCAATGTGGGGCTCAAACTCACAAGCCCTAGACTGGCTGAGAGTTGCATGCTCTACTGACTGAGCCAGCCAGGCACTCTGATAACAGCTTATTTTCAAGTAAATTTTACTAAAGTCGTTAGAAGTCATTACCTTTTCAGGAATACCTAAAAACTCTTCATTGCATCAATTCCAATCTTATATTCCCGATTTGGAGCTACACCAAACCAGACTAAATAGAACTGTCTGGACCACCTCTAAATACATACATTAGAAACTTGGAGCTTAAGGTTTTGTTTTTGGTTCATTTCTACTTCTATGCTTATTCTAATCCAGTTTACTTTTAAGGTAAAATATCAAATTCAAGTTGCTTGGAACGGAAGTGCTACTACTAAGATAGCAATAGACCATTTCTGCTTTTATAGCATGGGTGGTTCTTCCCTTACCTTCAGGAGGTAAGCTAATAAAATCTGCAGGTGAAATTTTACCTTCTATAAATTCCTTACAAGTTACCTTTCAGACTAATACCAAAGTAAATTCATTACTATTGCACTCATAAAGTAGACTTAATGAAAAATCAAGCATCCATGCTCAAATGGTAAGTCACTGGGGAAAAAAAGGATCTCACAACCACATTAAATTACTTGTTACAAATATTCCTGTATGTCCCATATTATAGAGGGGGACTAACGGATCCTTCACCAATCTAGGAAATTCAACTAGGGCTGAAACCAAAGTCAAATCTGTAGGCACCTGCTATGTTAATAAATGTTAATAAGATTATGAGAAAGACAGCTGTGATGCCATAAGCAATCACGGAGAATAATAAAATGCAGTACAGGTGAAAATACTTTTTCAGCGTTCTGTTAAAAGGAGAAAATTTAGTACTCAGATCCTTCTGTAAACAAAAGTCTGAACTGTATACATGGTCCCCCCCCTTCCCTTTGATGGATTAACTATAACTTGCCTCCTGCCTCCTCGTACCCTGTAGATCAGCTTCCTCATTCCCAAACCTAAAATGCTTTTTAAAAATATTTTCAGGGGCGCCTGGGTGGCACAGCGGTTAAGCGTCTGCCTTCGGCTCAGGGCGTGATCCCAGCGTTATGGGATCGAGCCCCACATCAGGCTCTTCCCCTATGGGCCTGCTTCTTCCTCTCCCACTCCCCCTGCTTGTGTTCCCTCTCTCACTGGTTGTCTCTATCTGTCGAATAAATAAATAAAATCTTTAAAAAAAAAAAATAAAAATATTTTCAGATAAATAATACATTCATATGACTGCAAATACAAAAGGGAAATCTTGTTAACCCTCTGCCTAGACTATTCCAAGAGTTCATCAGAGAAATGGCTTCCAACCTACCTTACAAATTGGTGCCATACTAATCTACCTGAATGCAAGTCAATTAACAACTCCGTTTTTAAAGCACTTCAGCACAAGAAACACATGCTGATATGCTATTTTATACGTTTAGAAGCCCAGGCTTAATTAAAAACGACAAATGGTTTTTCTCAGGTACACAGGAATTAAGAATACGTCAGTATTCACCCCCGTCTTCTGTGCAGTTTAAGTCACTTCCATTCCACCAGCCCACCTCCCTGATATTCAGTGGCTCCCCACCTACCTCCAGACTGATCTGATGGATCTGGCAGCACTTACCTTCCTTCTCTTTTACGTCCCCTCACCACATCCAAAGCAGAACCCTTTCAATATTTACATTTACTCAGGATTCTCCAACTTAACTCTTCTTTATCTTCCTCTTCTCTGCATTTCCGTAAGTCAAAAAATCTTCCCCATCCATCAAAACTCAGTTCAAATGCTGCTGCCTCCATGAAAACATACCCTGCATTTACTCCTCCCACCTTTACTCCATTAGAAATTCTCCTTCCACTGAAGTCTTCTAGTTATTTATATCTGTATGACACTTAAAATCTTGCCTGATAAAACTTGTGTATTATTTTCGCCTCTACGTAAGCTCTTCAAAGAAAAAGACTCACCCTTTCAAAATAAGTCTTCCATAACTAAGCTAAGTGCTCTGCCTGTAAGTACATCATAAGGGAAAGGAAAACACACACACACACACACACATATATTACTACACAACTGTGACAGAGAAAAGAAAAAAGGATTAAACTGAAGAACGCTCTCTAGACTTAAAGAGTTCCCAACCATAGCTGGCAATGAGAACCACCTAGTGAGTTAAAATACATTTTTAATTCCAGGGTGTAGCCCAGATCTAGTGAATCAAAGCATTTATGCCAATAACCTATGGAAGTAAGAGAAACAAATTCTTAAAGCTTCATACTGTAGACTAGTGTTCCCTCGAGGATATTTTATACTAGATAACCGTCATGTTGACTCACTTCAACCATCAACAACTACACCTTACTTGTTCATCTCCCCTTGCATCTCTACATGCTGGGTAAAATTTACCTTATCAAATTATTTTTTCATGAGTACTCCAAAATATCAGCATTTTGAATGCTTGATAACCTTCAGTGCAGTATTAGGCAAGATAAATCAACCTAGTTTAAATGAACACTGACCAAACACACAACTCACACCAACCTAATTTCAACAGATTTGGCTTCAAATGACTTTTTTGAATCAAATGACTTCAAATGACCATTTCAAAATCAAAGATTCACCACAAAAAGTTAGGGTCCAGTGTTACAAGCCTCTGAAAAGTAAATGCTTTAAAGGAGGCAACAGTTATATGTCCTGCGTATGTGCATTAAAAGCTATCACTCTAACATAACACAAGTATCATCTAGCAAAATGTTAGGATACCTGCAATTTGCTCTTGACACTCCTAGCAAAGAAAGCCTGAAGGCAGATAGGTTAAACAAGAATGACTGTGCTTTTTAAATGTTCAGGCTGGACGATGGTACACTGGGGTTCATTACAGGTTCCACTTTTCCAATTTTTTCATAGTCAATTTAAAAACATATCACTTTAAAGTTCTACCCTTAATAGCCACTTGAGAAAAACAGAAAATAGGACCTATGTCTCACCATAAATATTAATACTGCTATGTAATGATACAATATCCCCCCAGATAATATGAAGATTAACCCTCCTGCTTCTTAAGAAAAGTTAATAACATAGTATGTATCACAAGCTGAAAGAAAAATCCCAAGAACTAGAATTCCCACCAATCCTTTTTATGCCTCACTGTATCTTTATTTCGTATCCTCAAATGTACTGAACATTCAGATTTTTAAAAAATCTGCAGTACTTCTAAGGCTGTAAGTAATTAATGTTTAATCTAAAAAATGCACCATTCCTACTGAACTGACACTAAGCACCCTCTTACCTACTATTTCCAAATAAAGTTGTTGAAGAGCTTATTTTTGAAGTTAGGAGGTATGTATAAGAACTTCTATTCCTGAGCCTAACTTTAACTCAGTAAGTGATTGCCTTTGAATGTTTAAAGAGAAGACTACACTAAAGAACCAAGAAAATACAGGTGCTCTTTTAAAGAACAAGCCCAACTGTGATTATTACCTCTTTTAGAGTTTAAGACAACTTAAAAAAAAAAAAAAAAAAAAAGCCAGCCTTCACTTATAAGATCTTCAGATCTTCAAAAGGTTGTAATTCAAAACAAATTCAAAGAAAAGAGATATTAGTGACCTAACGAACCAATCCACATTTGGCAGTAATTCAAAGAACCTGCCACTTTGGAACTAACTGAACTGAATGTTATCCATTGTTGCGGGGGAGGGGAGGAAAACAATCAATACCAATTTAATCTCAATAATATCTAACTACAAAACTCAAATTGATGCACTTTACTAACGCAAATCATTTGGTAATATCAGCAAAATTAAATATTACTGCATCCATGTAAGGGTATTCGGCTCATCTAAATACTGCTGACTTCATATCTACTTAGCCTACACGTAGGAAAAATGCATACAGAATACCTAGAAATAAACAGGAGTTAACACTCCCATTTAAAAAGGCTTACAATTCTCCATAATAAAAATCTATATAAAACCACCAAACAACAACCACTTAATGGAACAACCTGTCCCAGACTTTTTCGCAGGTTGTGGAAGAACATAACGAGATAGCCTCTCAGGTTCACACAACGACCACCAATACAAAATACTCAGTAAAGATTTTCCCAGTAAATGTCTCTGGAGGGCAGATGGCACAGAAAATACCACCAAAAGCACAGAATTTAACTTGTAATTAACCACAAGTCTTAAGAAACTAAGCAAAATTTTTGCCCTAACTTTCCTAAAAACATCCACTTCCTGGTTAATTCATTTACTTCCAAACAGCAGTGCTGGAGAAAAAAGAGAAGACAGGTAATTTTATCTGCTAGGATTACTACTCCTAAACTCCCATAAGGCAATACTACTACTTACTCCCATTTCTTAAAGGAAGAAAAATAGAAAAAGGACATCTGTTCATTTTACTAATGTCTTCCAGTTTGCAGATAAGGAAAGGTATGCAGAGGAAGCAATTTGCTTAAAAGTCACATAAATAGCTTTGTTATTCATCTCTGAGGCAGCGATTCTTCTAGGGAGAATATGGGAATTACCTCATCCCCACTATATGATATGCTGCCCCTTTCCTGCAGTTCCAAGTCACTGCCTAAACGAGCCAACGTTAAAAATGGGAATGTACAGCATATCTTACTTAGGTGTATGCATGCATGAGGTATAGATTTCTGCTAGGGGAGGAGGGGAATATGGAAGACTGAAAACCACTCTTCTCAAAAGCACCAAGGTTGTAAACATCATTCACTAAGCCTCATTTTATTTGCTGTAGTGATTTAAGTAAGTTACCATATACAGCAAATTTTTCTTTAAGACACAAAGAGGGGCACCTGGGTGGCTCAGTCGGTTAAGTATCCGACTTTGGATTTCGGCTCAGGTCATGATCTCAGGGTCCTGGGACTAAGCCCTGTAGTGGACTCTCCACTCAGCAGGGAGTCTGCTTGTCTCCCTCTCCCTCTCCCTCTCCCTCTGCCCCTCCCCACACTTGCTTTCTCTGAAAGAAAAAAAAAAAGACACAAATAAACCATATTCTAAAAAGGTTATGAGAATGGAACTTGAAAGATATTGTATTCCTCCATAGGCTTTGGGGCTATGAAAAGTACAGACTCTAAGAGCCTGGCTCCTATGATGCTAATTGGGCTTGCTGTTGCAGTTATTGAAATTATTTTCCAGTTACCATTCAGCACCCATTATTCCTTCGTATAAGAGAAAAAATAGTTTGACACTCCATCTTTTTGGACTCCTCCTCAAAAACACTGCTCCTACTCATTTTACACAAATTAGAACTATCAAGTGAGCTCACTAATAAGGAAGCATATGATATAAAAAGCAAAGGCGAGGGAACATCTGTTCAAAGAAAAATTTTAAAAAGAACGCAAGAGAAAATATAATGTCATCCCTTTAGGCACAACCTCACCCCTCTTCACTCTCTTCACGAAGTGCAGGAAGTCAAATATACTTATACATATATTTTTTTTAAAAATGCTTTTATGTTGAAAAAATGAACATTCCTTCTAAATAGTACTATTTCCAAAGACCCTGAATTAGTTTATCAGCTGCTTATTCACTGTTATTCTCAACTTAGTTCCCAAATTCTTGAGAATCTCAAAGTAATTTCCAAAATTCACCCTTAATACACCACCTAATAAATGTATGTTTAATCGACCAATAAGAATCTTTATATAAGAACAAATGAGTTACCTTTAGTGTGATATACAATAGCAGCCCTCAGGTCAAAAGAACCCCAGCTATCATTTCTTTCTAGGCCTCTCTGGTATCTCTGTTCTTTGGCGGAGCCTAACAAAGTGTTCGTAGGAGACGCCAGAGGATTTTGATTTTCTATCTCGTAGTCCTTTGAGAGAAACACTAAAGCACCTTGACTACTGGTGTCTGCTTTTTGCAGGTCACCTATATGACTGGGTTCCAAGGATAAGGCTCCACTCTCACTAGTAGTCCCAGATTTTAGAATGCTACCCAGAACTTGAGGACTAGTCCGTTTTTCCAGCTCATAAGCCTTGGGAAACACAGGATGCTCAGTTCCTGAGGGGATTATTTCAGCACCCTGTGAAACCAAAGTGGCAGGATATTCCCCTTGAAATGTCACCTCCATCACTTTATGATCTGATGACTTCCCAATAACAGTCTCAGGGCCAGCACTGGGCTCATTTATAAATGATAAACCCCACTGATTCTGGAAGATATCCCCCAGGTTTTGCTGATCTGTCTGAGAGGGTAGATCCACTTGTGCTGTGCTCAACAGCACAGTTTGCATATTTGAAGGATAGATAAAAAGGCTAGATTTAATTTGTTCAACAGCTGCTGAAGTCAGACTCATGTCCTGGAGAACTGAATCAGTCCCAGAAGAGATGGGTGTTAGAGTATTAGCAGCAGTAGTTAGCAGTGGCTGACCCCCTGGAGAATACACACTTGCATCAGTCCCTGCTAGAACAGGCCCATTAGAAAAGTTGGCCGAAGTAACAGATTTCAGCGCTGACATAGGGACCTGGGATAACCGACTTGAAGATTGGGTCTGAGTTTCCCCAGTAGATGACGAAGAGGATGAAGATGAAGATGGCGACACAGAAGAATTCTGTACAGTTTTGTTGAGGTTTTCCTTAACTTTGCTTGCATAACTTATTTTAGGAACTATTTTAGCACTGCTATTGTCCACTGGAAAAACTGGGGGTGGTTTAAATAGGGTCCACGAGTCCTCTTTGGAGGTAACAGCAGAAGCATGCTTTCCTTTGGGCCGATCATCAAACTTTTTGCTGCTCACACCAGGTTTAATATCAGAGCTTTTCCGCAGCGTATCACCCACAGCAGGTTTTCCTCGATTTGTTCCTCCAGGCCCAGTTTCGTACTTCCAAATGGGCTTCGAACCATCTACTCGATTTCCCTTTTGTTCACTGTAGTCAGGCTTGAAAGTTTCAAGTCCCTGTTTTAAGGTTGGGACACTGGTCTCTTGTTGCATTATTTTGTCCTGAACTAAATTAAGGTTTTCACAACCCTTGGCACTATTGCGCCTAGCTTTCCTTTTTTTAGGAGTGGTATATCCACTCTCAGATCCACTACCATCATTATCTGCTCCTTTGCCCATATAACCATTAGTAATATAGCCAGAATTATTTGTTACAACACCATTTGGAATGGCTACCGTATCGGTCTTGTCTACAGACTGGTTCTCTCCAGATTTATTTTCATAAGATTTCCCATTCTTTTTGTCCATACTGTTTTTCTGAATGAAATTCCTGGTTTTAATTCCTGCTTTCCCAAAGGTGCTGGCCTTTACAGTCTGCTTCAGATTAGTGTCTACAATTTGTTGGTTGCCATTGAGGACCCTGGAAATAGGGTTGGTAGTTTCATCAGAACCCAGGCTCTTTAGAGATATTTCTCGTTCTCCAGCATTACCATTTAGTTCACCATAGCCTAGAGAGGGGGGAAAAAAAGGTTTTTTTACAATCAAAATATATAAATTACAATAGTACCTAACATTTAAAGACACTGCTATGAGCATAAGCTTGACTATGTTATTATTTCACAACTACGATAAAACAGTTTCTGAGCCCCTTATTACTGATCCGAAGTCTACCAAGCAAGAGACTGAACCAAGCTGGGATTCAAACCAAAGTCTGAGGTCAGAAAGAACAAGATCTCTTAAGCAGTATGCCATAATACCTCTCATCTAACAGAATCAACTTCCCCATTGTTCTCACAAGGCTGTTATAAAATTTCCTTTACAATTAAGAGCGCAGCTACCTTCTGGGCAAAAATCAAGTTATGTCGATACATTAATTGTATGTATTACAGGGAAACTAAAGAATCCCTTTCTAGGGGCGCCTGGGTGGCTCAGTCAGTTAAGCATCTGGCTTAACTTAGGCCCCGATCTCAGGGTCCTCGGATGGAGCCCCCACATCATCAGGCTCCTTGTTCAGCAGGGGGTCTGCTTCTTCTTCACTCTCTGCCCCCTCCCCCCTGCTCGTGCTCTCTCTCAAATAAATAAAATCTCAAAAAAAAAAAAAATCCGTTTCTATGAAACCGTAAGTGGCTGGTAGTCACCATAAGCAGTTTCTACTGCATTCTACTGAACAAAAATCTAATACTCGTGAACTTTTTCTATAGTGGTCTTGAATTTATTTTGGTATTTCCTAAACAGTAGATCATATTGTTAATGTATGAAACCAAAACACCTATGTACCGATGTTTCTAACTCTTTTAAGATATATTTTCTTCATTTCACATCTGGGTAAGTAGACTCTCAGAGAAATTAACCTGCCCAAGTCACAAAGCAGAGAACTGGAAATCTGAACTCCAGTCTGCCTATAACACAGTTTCCTATCACTATGTAATACTGCCTACAAGTGACGCAGTATTATTTACTAACAAAACTACAATGAAAGGTATCTAATTTTAAAAAGTGTTATTATGTTGTTCAAGTTTAAGACCTTCAACTGCCATAAACAATTCATTACTATATGTTATTCAATTAGGATAACGACAGCTTTTCCCATTTCCTTACCAGTAAAATAGTGATATTAGTTATCCACCGTTCTATGAAATGTTCCCAAAAACATTCTGAAGTAATTAGAAACAGATACATAATAGAAGGATATACACACATTCATTTAAGGCAGCTTTTCAGGGAATTGGGGGAGGGGTGTCCAATAAGAATACCAAATAATCTGCCTTTGTCACTTTCCTTCATTCTTGTAGGCCTTAGCCTGTGAAGTTGGCTAAAAGAATTGTGAGCTGTATATTCTTGTTCTGAAACTGTTTTAATTCCCAATATGGTAAAGATCAATAGATAAAACTAACAGTGAAATCTCTTTGTGAATTTTAAAAGCATAAGGGATCTAAGTTTTTTTTTTTTTTTTTTAACAAGTGTGAGAACCATTGTTTTAAAAAGAATTTGCTGTGGAACAGAACATAGTCTGGGAAGATGCACAACAGGATTTACTATAATTTTAAGGCACTCATTCTGTATCAGAGAAAAAGATAAGGACCCTGGGATGAACAAATAAAGGCATTTTCTTCTACTGTATTAACTTTCAGAACATAACTCAAGACTATAATTGTTCCTAAGATTGAGTGCCACAAAACTTGTACCATAAAAAATTTATTTTGTTAAAGCTCTTAACTTCTGTAGTTATATTTTCATTTTTTTGACTTCTGAGTTTTTTGTGTTTTTTTTGGATAGCCAATCAAATCAAACTTTTGGTGGAAAAATTCTTAAGTATGAAACTACCAGTCAAGAAGAGATCACTGCCTAGGATGTTTTCTGAAAGGTTCTTTTTTTCCTTAGGAAAGCAGCAAGTTCCTAAATAGAGGTTCTCAACGTTTTTAACAGATCCAAGTTTACCTGTGTACAACTCTAGACTAAAAACTACATATACCATTTAAACATGCTAACAAGCTAAACAAAGGTTTGTACTCTTGGGCTCATTAGTCACAACTTTCTCAAAGGTAAGCAAGCAGTCTTAAGAAAAAAAAAATTCCAATGTCCAAACTAACTTGGACCAAAGCCAAGACTTCTAAGTGAACCAGAATAATTTTTCCTAAAATTACTAGTATTTAGTGGTTCCAGCATCAGGAATCACCAAACAATTTAATAACAGCTCAAAAGCCACTATACTTCCACTCCCAAGTTTTAGTAACAAAAACCATTTCTCATTTAACTGAAGTTTTTTCCAGGGGCACGTGGGCGGCTCAGTCGGTTAAGCGTCTACCTTATGCTCAGGTCATGATCTCAGGGTCCTGGTCTCTCGGGCAGACTGCTTCTTCCTCTCCCTCAGTGCCACCTCCCACCCCCGTTGTGCTCTCTCTCTTTCCCTCTCAAATAAATAAAGTCTTAAAAAAAATTCTATGGTAACTTTGTTGGTATGCGAAGTGGACCAGAGACATTTTCTTTTAAAAACTTAGGTATTTAAGAAAAATGCAAACACCACAGAATTACTGAGAGAAATCAAAGGACTCTTTGCACTTTTATTACTCAGGTTTGCCACGCTAAAGCACCTAACCCTACTTCAAATGGACTCTGCAAAACTTCAGTCCTGATAAATCTAGCTTTTGGATTAGAAACCGAAATTACTAACACATTTGGCCCTCTCTTGCGCCCTCTTCTGGAAAAAGAAAACAGGTTCCTCTTTATAGGTTTGTGGGTAATGGGTCATAAAAGCCCGCTTCAACATGTTACAGATATATTTCAAAAATGCTTTTAGTTTTCTTAGTAAATTAGTATTATACATTTCGAAACAACAGTACTGTGACCACGCCACACATGGAAAATTGTTCATCCCAAATTGTTTACATTCTCTCAAAACTGCTAAGCCCAGTTTCTCCTCTTTATTCTCTTCCTGGTAAGACCAATTTGAAGAATGCCACCTTGAATGGTTCAGGGGCTGCTTCCATATGTAGAGACGATTCCTGCAGGGGTATGTTAATACCTGACCAACAAAATAAAATTTTCCAATCTGAACAGTAACACTCCTTCATATTCCAAGCAATCATAATAAAGTAAGATTTTCTTCTAAGTTGAAAAAGACCTAAGGTTAAAACATTTAGTGTTGTATATTTTCTAATAGTTTTCGACCTGTTCCAAATCCGTTAAGATTAAATACTCAATACATTTATATGTTCATTTCTACTGCACACCTGATGTCCCCACCCCCCAAAAGTGGAAAATCTGGCATTGCAATTTCAGTCTTCAAATTACATTAAGTCTTCAATAGAACAGCAATTTTTCTCCAGCTCTCAGTAACTGCTTATATCACATTTGATATGCTGGGTTTAACATCCATTTTCCTACCATTCCCTTCATTTCTCTTCAATTTATAAAGAACCTTTAATTTGTAAAAATTTGCCTGGTTACAAAAGTTCATTTCTTCTCAAACGTTTTCTAAAACGACTTTTACCCTCAATTTAACATTTGTCCAAACCAAGAGTATGGGGATCGGCATCAATTCGAAAATAGGAAAACACCTTTCCTTTTAACAGGGAAAAAAGCCTCGTCCGAGGCAAGATGGTAGTGAACCAACCTCATGGATGAGCCACCTCGTTTCTCCTTTAAGGACAAGAAATAGGGGTCAAAAAAAAACTCGCCCTCTCCCCCATCCAATTATTCTTCTAATCTCTCTCCTCGGAATCACTACCCAAGCCCAGAAGGTAAATGCTGGGGGGCTTGAGGGAGCTAGAACAAGCTTTTTTTGTAAAAATGAGCTGCTAGAAGGAAAGGGCCCGAGTGAAAGCCTGAGAGGCGGAGTCGTGAGCGAACCTGGCAGGAGACGAGGTTCCTGTGGCAGAGAAACTCGTGACCGGGGAGCCTGGTTCCCGCTGGGTACCCCACCCGGCCTTCAGGCACCGCCTCTACCCAAAATGTACCCCCCCCCAGCCCTCTTGCCCCAAAGAGCGCCGCGGCCGCCGCCCGCGGCCTCCTGCTCCCGACTCCACTTCGAGGCCGGCTCCCCGCCCGGGCCGCCCGCGCCTCCCGCCGCACCCGGGAGCGGGAAACGCGGCCGCCGGCGCGCGGGGCCCGGTGCAGGCCGCTCCCCTCGTGGCCGCTTCCCTCCCCCACCCCAACCGCCCCCGCCCCTCACCCCAGGGACCCGCCCGGGGCCGCGCGGCCGCCACCGGGTTACACAACCCGGCCGGCGACGGGGGGAGGGGTGGCCACGGGCCGGGGGCGACGGCGCCCCCGCAGTGCCGGGGGCAAGGCGGCCGCGGGTGGGGATCCCGAGCCCCCCAGCTCCGCCGCGCCGAGCCCCCTCGACACCCTCCCCCCTCCGCTCCTCAGTGGGCCAGAGTCGGTGACAGGAATCGGCTTCCAACATGGCGGACAGGAAGCGGCCCCGCGAGGAGGAGAGAACATTCCAGCCGCGCCGGCTCTGGGGGGAGCGGGCCCGGGGCGCCGGCCTCGGGAGGAGCCGCGAGGGTAGACTGCGGGGTCCGGTGTCCAAAAGGGGCGTCTAGAGGTGGAAATGACTCGAGAGACGAGGGGTCCCGGCCGCCCCCCCAGACGGGGAACCCCAAGGCCACAGGTGGGCTTGGGGTGGCGGGTGAGGGAGGACACTTCCTCAACTCTGCCCACCTACCCTCGCCTCGCCGCCTGCAAAAGGGTCTCGCGACACCACCCGAGTCGGGATTCGCTAGGCCTTCTTGAGATACACCCCGAAGGCTTTTGGGGGGGAGTTATGTTCACCCCAACTCAGGGCTGCCAAATTAAGGTTCCTGCGGGGCCTCAGGAAGGTAAACGGGAAAGGAATAATGAGGCTAGACTTCCAAGGCCGACCCTCCGGGTCTCCCTCCAGCCCGGGCGGGGGCCGGGAAGGTCACACTGGCCTGGTTGGGGGAAGGAGAGGGCGCTGCAAACCCCGCGGCCCAGCCCGGGCTTTGGGAGAATGGAAGGGGGCTTCCCCAGAGCCGCAGAACACAGACACACACACACACCACTCCGACCGCGTCCGCGCTTTCCACATCCAGCCCCACCCCCATCTCCTCTACCCCCCACCCCCATTCCCCTTCCCCCACTCGTCCTCCCTCCCAGACCTGTTTTCTTCTTCGGCGTTTCCTGGTGCTGCTGGAGGGCGTGTTTCTGCTCATGTTTCAGCGCCTTAGGCTGGGCCTTGGGGCTGCCCTCGGCTCCATGCTGCAGGTATTGGTGAGGCTGCTGGTGATGGTGGTGGTGATGGTGGTTGTGGCTGTGGTTGTAGAAATAATAATGGTGGTGGTGGTGCGGCGGCGGCTGCTGCTGCTGCTGCTGCTGCTGCTGGGGGTGATGGTGCGGATGGTGGTGGCTGTGATGGTGCTGAGGCTGTGGCTGGCCGGGCTTCTCCTCCATTGAAAGCGGCTGGGACTCCCTGGCTGAGGCTCCGGGCTGCTGCACCGTCAGGATCTGAGACTGCTTCTCAGCGCTCACTCAGTATATCTGAGCGCGTCTAGCCAGCGCACTGGTTAACCGAGCGATTCTGCGAGATTGGCAGCGGCGCTCCAGCAATCAGGAGCCACGCTGCGCCGCAGGCCCCGCCCCTAGCCCAAATCCTCTTTCCTTCCCCTTCGCCACTGCCTCCTGGCCAACGCCACTTACCCTGTGCAACCTCACAGGGCCGGGCCTTCAACGTCAGCACTATGGCTCTCTCTTCTGTCGCTTTCTCTCCCTCACCGCGCAGTCTGCGAACAGCACTTTCTACACTCCTCACCCGCAAGCAAACTCACGTCGAGTGTAGCAGATTCCACTGGCGATTCCACTGGCAGTTCTACTGGCTCTGGGAGCCATCTGTTGGTTTTGCACCTCCTAGATCTGTTGGCTTTTTTTTTTTTTTTTTTAATCCTTTTCCGGGTAACCAGAGGAGAAGCTCAGTTCCCTTAACCCTGAGACCACTAAAGGGGCAATACAAAAAGAGGAAATAAATACATTTTTTAAGAATACAAGAGCTTCACAATCCAGTAGATCATTTTGTATTCTGGATTCATTTTGCTTTGTATTCATATGCTAATCTCTTCCTTTCCACGAAGGGATTATAGGGTTCCACAATGGGGTATCTGTGTAATTTTCTAAAAGGGCACAAAGGGTTTAAATCATTGTTTCTTTGTAGTTGGAGGCAAGGGAGAGCGGGAGGAATGAAAATCTAAAATCTACAGTGAAGTAATTTTGTTGTTGTTGAGTTGTTGTTGTTGTTAACTCCAGGTGAGGTCAACTGTAGAACCAAGATAAGTTGTAGAATACGAAGAGTTTCAAGAGGAAAAGACAGGGGAAAGGGCACTTAAAAGTTATTAAGTTTAAAAAAAAATTGCGTGTATGGAAAATATTGGAATTTAAATACTCTTGCTTTTGTAATGTTGGTTTAATTTATCCTACATGATCACATCACAACCTGATTTTTTTTTTTTTAAAGATTTTATTTATTTATTTGACAGAGAGAGACAGCCAGCGAGAGAGGGAACACAAGCAGGGGGAGTGGGAGAAGAAGGAGCAGGCTCTTAGCAGAAGAGCCTGATGTGGGGCTCCATCCCAAATCGCCGGGATCACGCCCTGAGCGGAAGGCAGACACTTAACCGCTGTGCCACCCAGGCGCCCCCACAACCTGATTTTTAAAAGCAAATGTTAGTCAGGAAGGTTGTGAGTGAGAGTGATGACTCAGGAAAGAAGAGAAGTGTTGTGTTGGGGAGGGGCACAGGGGTACCCTTTGATAGTACTTTATTTCTTGATCTAGATGGTGATGATACATGTATTTGCTTTATAATTACTTCTTAAACCGAATATATATATATATATATATATATATATGTATATATGTATAATACACTATTCTCGGTGTATGTTATATTGGGATTTTTTTTAATTTAGCATAAAACGTGTAATTTTCCACTTTAACCATTTTTAAGTATACAGTTCAGTGGCAGAAGGTACATTCACATTTTTGTGCAACCATCACCACTGTCTATCTCTAGGACTTTTTTTTTTTTAATAATTTTTTATTATGTTACATTAGTCACCATACAGTACATCCTTAGTTTTTGGTGTAGTGTTCCATGATTCATTGTTTGCGTATAACACCCAGTGCTCCATGCAATACGTGCCCTCCTTAATACCCATCACCGGCCTAGCCCAATCCCCACCCCCCTTCCCTCTGAAGCCCTTAGTTTGTTTCCCAGAGTCCACAGTGTCTCATGGTTCATTCCCCCTTCTGTTTACCCCCCCTTCATTCTTCCCTTCCTTCTCCTTCCGATCTTCCTGGTATTTCTTATGTTCCATAAATGAGTGAAACCATATGATAATTGTAGTGAAGAGAAGGGCCATATGCACCCCAATGTTCATAGCGGCATTGTCCACAGTAGCTAAACTGTGGAAGGAGCTGAGATGCCCTTCAACAGACGACTGGAATAAGAAGATGTGGTCCGTATATACAACGGAATGTTACTCAGCCATCAGAAAGAACGATTACCCAACATTTGCAGCAAAATGGACAGGACTAGAGGAGATTATGCTAAGTGAAATAAGTCAAGCAGAGAAAGACAATTATCATATCTCTAGGACTTTTTAAACATCCCAAACTGAAACTCTGCACCCATTAAACAATAATTCCCCCATTCTCCTCCCCCACATCCTTTTATTTATTTTTTTAAAGATTTTATTTATTTATTTATTTATTTGATAGAGAGACAGTGAGAAAGAGGACACGAACAGGGGGAGTGGAAGTGGGAGAGGGAGAAGCAGGCTTCCCGATGTGGGGCTCAATCCAAGACCCTGGGGATCATGACCTGAGCCAAAGGAACGACTGAGCCACCCAGGCGCCCCTCCCCCACATCCACTTTTAACCAATATTTTCTTTTCTGTTTCTGTGAAACCTCATACAATTCGAACCATACAGTATTTGTCCTTTTGTTATTTCACGTAACACATCTTTGAGTTCGTAGTATTGTGGTACGTATCAAATGTTCCTTCCGTTTTAATGCTGAATGACATTCCATTGTATGTATATGCCCCATTTTGTTTATCCATTCATTTGGCAATGGACATACGGATTGTTTCTTCAATGTATATTTTACAGTTTTTAAAATGTGGCTTGCGTAGCACCTAGCTGGCTCAGTCAGTGGAACATGTGACTCTTTACCTTGGGGTTGTGAGCTTGAGCCTCAGGTTGGGTGTAAAGATTATTTAAAAATAAAAATCTTAAATAAATAAATAAACAAACAACAAAATGTGGCTTGATTTAATACAGCAGGACAATATTAAAGGAATAAAGAAGCTTTTAGGGAAAAGTTTGTGCTCTGAAATTAGTGAATATCAACACAAATCATAATTAAAAGGTAAAAGCCTTTTTACAACAGCGTGTATCACTGAATCCAGACAACCATGACCAGATCTTGACTCGTTCTTTTTTTTTTTTTTTAAAGATTTTATTTATTTATTTGATGGAGAGAGAGACAGCCAGCGAGAGAGGGAACACGAACAGGGGGAGTGGGAAAGGAAGAAGCAGGCTCATAGCGGAGGAGCCCGACAGGGGGCTCGATCCCATAACGCCGGGATCACGCCCTGAGCCGAAGGCAGACGCTAAACGACTGAGCCACCCAGGCGCCCCTGACTTGTTCTTTACAGTGAGGATTTGTGTTGCCTCGCTAAATTTTGAAGAAAGACCCCTTTTAGGGTGTGGTGGGGAGAACATTTACCCAATTTTGAGAGCTAAAACCCCAATAACATTGTGACAAATAAGTCTTTACCATTGAGTAGTATTCCACCACTTTCTCATCTATTAAAGAAGAAATAAAAGTGCATGTACAAGTTAGAATTATGTTGATAGGGCTGTATATTCCTTTCCTGACTTAGACATTTAGTTGGAAGGCAAGAATTCCTGAGTTCTAAGTTTTCTCCATTTTCTCCGCTATAGTTGCAGGCAAACCAAAAGCATTTCCTCTGAGCTGCTGACTTACCACACCTTAGCCTACCTTACTTTCTTCAGATACAGTTGTACGAATTTTAGACAATTAAGACTTGGCTTCAGGCGCTTTGGTTACTATGGATGTTGCCTTGGTAGCATGCAACAGTATGGAGAAAGGCTTGTGATATAATGTAAGAAAAAATGCAGAATATTAAATTCAATGTATGCTAGCATCATAACCTTGTAAAAACATGAATATTTTAAAAATAAGTATGGAAATACAGCAGAATACGTACTTTTTCTCCCATCTGGTTTTTCTAAAAGTTTTATGTAAAATATATTTGAGATCTGCCATGTATTTGAAAACAATGATGCCATAATATTAAACCTCTGTGAAAAGAGAATAATTGGGTATACTTATTTCAAGCATTTTTTAAATAGCATCTGTGCTAAGGAGGAAGACACAGCAAGAAAATATAACAAGTCTGGTAAAATTATGGATGCTTTTTTTTACCTTCTCTCTATTTTCCAAGTGTTCTGTTATGTAGTTATTACTTTCCATAATAACATTTAAAAAAATTAAAGTAATAAAAAATTGAATCTGTTCAATCCTTTGAAAGTCATCTTACAGCTTAATTTACCTACAGTCAAGGTGCGAAGTTACAATGGAGAGAGGAGTTTCCTATATGTGGTAGGTTAATGTTTTAACTATTGCTATAACTATAGTTGTTAATATTTATTGAGCATTTACTATGTGCCAGTAACTGTACCAAGTATTTTCTTTGCTTTCATTTGTAAGTCTTTAGATACTAAGCCCATTCGACAGATAAGGAATCTGAGGCCTGAAGAAGTTAAGAGACTTGCTTATAGTGAAAAGCCACAAAATTTATAACAGGGCCTGAAATAGATTCCAGGTTGGCTGGGTAGAAAGAATTTCTAACATGATCAAAGTGATCATTTCGAAAATTTTAGTAAACTTCTGAAACCATCTGAGCTGCATCATAATCTAATGAAGATGGTGTCTGGTTATTAACAGAGGTGGGTATACTGTGAAGCTAATGAAGATTCGGGGTCCTTCTCTGCACAGGCCCCTTCAAAGCCCTAGAAATGACCTTTTGAAAGAGCCAAATGTGTTTTCATTATTTTGTAAAATTTTTTTAAGTAATATATTTTTGTATTTTATTCCTTAATGAGGGAGGGCTCCCCAGACTGAGGTTCCCCCTGGTTAACAGTCACCCCTTGTTTTGTTTTTTAAAATCCATTTCTCGCATTGATTCAGTTTTGGAACTTGGTTAAATATATTTGCAAGACTGTCTTAAATATCAAATGAAATCACTTTTTACACACCTTTAATCTTACACTTTGGGTACTATGACAACTTAAGAGATACAGAAATATTTAACTCTCTGGACCTCAGTGTTTTCTGCTCTAAAATATGGAGAATGGGCAAAGAGGCCTCCAAATTTCTTCCCATTCTGACATGTCATGATTATATATCTCTGCTCTTTCTTCCCAGATTAGCCCTTTGTGTCATTATAATAAAACTATACAACAGCAGGAAATTTAGCTGATAAAAGTTGAGTTTTTCAACCGTAACAATTGATTATAACTTTACAGAACTTATAATCAGAAACAATAGTATGTAGTTCTATGTAAATGGAAATTGGCTTTCTGATGATAGTTCCAGTTTCAAAATGAGGCAAGTCACTAGTAGCATCCACTGTTTTATTTCAGCAGGGAAAGAATTTTATTCATGTATATTTCCTTTAGATCTTAATATTTTTGCCTAGAGACACTAACTTCAAAAAACTTTCAAAGGAATTGAACGGAGGTATGAGTAAATTAGGTTAGTCTTTTAATAACCGGAATATGACAACTTTTCTAAATACGAAAGTTTTAAAAAATGACATTTTGCTTTTATGAAAAGTATTATGGGGAAAGTTTGAGGGAGAAACTACAGCAGAGTGGTATAAGTTTTGTAGTCAGAAATGAGATGGGATCTCTATTCTGAAAATGCTTAGCTTAATGACCTTGTTTGGGCAAATTATTTAACCTCTCTAAGCCTTAGTTTACTCAGCTGAAAAATGGAAGTAATACTCGTGCCTAAATCACAAGGTGTAGTGAAGTTTAAATAATATAAACAAAGTTGTTGAGTATAATGTTATCATATTAGTAAGTGGTACCAAATATGAAATGTTAGTGATGCTAAATTATTAAATATTAGATATATAAAGGTAAACTCTCCAATACATTTCATTAAAGAAACCGAGTTTCAGAGAAATCAATTAGCAAGTTAAGCAAGAACAGCCCCAGTTTTTGAAGGGATAGGCAAATAGCCTTTTGGCGGGCTGAGCAGCACCATGGCGGGAGGCACCGAGCACTTAATGAAAGGTAGCAAAAAGGTTGCCAAGACGAAAGTGGCTAATCCATTCTCTAGAAATATGGTATGGTGTGAAAGCACCAGCTGTGCTCAATGTAAGAAATAAAAACACTAGTCTAGAGCACTCAAGGAATGAAAATTGCATTTGATGGCCTCAAGGGTAGAGTTTTTGAAGTAAGCCTTGCTAGATCTGCAGAATGATGAAGTTGCATTTAGAAAATCCAAGCTAATTACTGAGGATGTTCAGGACAAAAACTGCCTGACTAACTTCCATGGCATGGATTTTATCAGTGATAAAATGTGCTCCGTGGTCAAAAATAGCAGACCATGGTTGAAGCCCATGTTGATGTCAAGACTACTAACGGTTATTTTCTCTGGCTATTCTGTTGTTGGTTTTACTAAAAATCTCAATAATCAGGGGCGCCTGGGTGGCTCAGTCAGTTAAGCATCAGACTTTTGATCTCAGCTCAGGTCTTGATCTCAGGATCGTGAGTTCGAGCCCCACATTGGGCTCCACGCTGGGCATGGAGCCTACTTAAAAATAAATTCTCGATAATCAGATTTGGAAGACCTCTCCCGCTAAGCACCAACAGGTCTGCCAAATGTGGGAGAAGATGATGGAAATGATGACCTGAGAGGTGCAATGAAATGACTTGAAAGAAGTGGTCAATAAACTTATTTCAGACAGCACTGGAAAAGACATAGAAAGGGCTTGCCAATCCGTTTCTCCACTCCATGATATATATATTTTTAAAGATTTTATTTATTTATCTGACAGAGATAGAGACAGCCAGCGAGAGAGGGAACACAAGCAGGAGGAGTGGGAGAGGAAAAAGCAGGCTCATAGCGGAAGAGCCTGATGTGGGGCTCGATCCCACAACGCCGGGATCACGCCCTGAGCCCAAGGCAGACGCCCAACCGCTGTGCCACCCAGGCGCCTCCACTCCATGATATTTTTGTTTGAAAAGTAAAGATGCTGAAAACCCTGAGTTTGTACTGGGAAAACTCACGGGGCTTCATGATGAAGGTGGTAGTTCTGAAGAAACGACTTAGAATGAGACAGGGGCTGAAGTGGAAGAAGTTGATAGATATGAGCCACCAGTCCAAGAAGCGTTTAAAATTTAGACATTTAATGGTGACCAAACGTGTCATTGGAGACGTTGAAGGAAAAAAGATAAGCAAATGTCAACGAAAAGCAAGTGCATTCAGTCTCAATAGCAGTCCTCTCCGAGTAGCACGTGCAGAGTCGACTCTACTTTCTTTTCTTTTGCTTTTCTGTTTTCTCTAAATGTTGTACATCAAGCATTTATTCCTTTTATAAAAAGAAGAAAGTATTTTTAAAAAATGAATGAATTCAACATCTATCCGGTGAACATTGTTCCAAAAAAAAAAAAAAAAAAAAGACCGAGAGAATTAATCTGACATTTTGGATTCCTTTTTGAGGCCCTAGTAGATAAAATGAATTTGTTTGAATGAATCAATAAATATTTAGTTGTCAGTATGTATGCTCAGTTTGTTGGAGTCCATAATTAGATGCATCCAGAAGTTGTATAAAAGGTCACTCCCTAAGAATAAAACTGGTAAGACTCCACATAAACTGGATGAAATTAACCACTAATAGGGAATCTAGTCAGTGTGATTAGAATGCCTAAGAAGCTATAAAAAAAAAATAGTATAGCCATGAAAACTACAACGTATCAATTTTATCCCCCCCCCATTCTCTTTGGGTGTTTTACTTATGTATTGCTGTGTAACCATTTACCCAAATCCTAGTGCCTTAAAACAACAAACATTTATTATCTCATCATTTCTGAGGGTCAGGAATTTCTGAGGCTCAATTGCTGCTTAGGTGGGTGCCTCTGGCTCTCATGAAATCACTGGGAGCAATCTGTTTCCAGTCTCACTCATGTGGTTGTTGGTAGGATTCAGTTCCTTATGGTGTGTTGGACTGAGGACCTCAGTTCCTCATGGGCTGTTGACTAGAGGCCTCTCCATAGGCAGCACACAACATAGCAATTGTCTTTCCTTAGAGTCAATAATAGAACAAGAGGGAGCACTCGAGGGAGCATTACTCGGTCGCCTGGGTGGCTCAGGTGGTTAAGCGTCTGCTTTTGGCTCAGGTCATGATCTCAGGGTCCTGGGATTGAGCCCTGCATCGGGCTCCTTGTTCAGTGGGGAGTCTGCTTCTCCCTCTGCCTGCTGCTCCTCCTGCTTGTGCGCTCTCTGTCAAATAAATAAAATAAAATCTTTAAAATAAATAAATAAATAAATAAATAAATAAATAAATAAATAAAATCTTAAAAAAAGAAAGGCAAAAGGGAGCACTCAGGATGAAGCCACAGTCTTTTTGTAATTTAATCTCAGAAGTGACATCCCATCACTTCTGCTCCATTCTATTTATTAGAAATGAGTTCAACCTGTGGTGCCAGGGTGGCTCAGTTGGTTAAATGTCTGCCTTTGGCTCAGGTCATGATTCCAGGGTCCTGGGATGGAGTCCCATGTCCGGCTCTTTGCTCAGCAGGGAGCCTGCTTCTCTCTCTCCCTCTACCTGCCGCTCCCTCTGCTTGTGCTCTCTCTCTCTCTCCCTATCTCTCTCTGTCAAATAAATGAATAAATAATAATAATAAAAGCATATATATATATATTTTTTTTTAGAAAAGAAAGAAAGAAGTCCAACCTACACAGGAGGGGAGAGATCACAGGAGGGTGTGAACACTACACTCTCATCGACGACGGTCATCTGGGAGGCTGCCTACTGCAGAGATAAAAACATTCATCAGACTCATTCTGCTTGCTATGATGTCACCACCCAGCTGTATTCTGAATATAATTTCATATTATATATGACTTGCCTGTAAGGTTAGAAAGTAGACTGATAGCATACACAAGTTCCTTATTCTTCATTAAATCAGTAAATATTCTTAAACAGTTGAATTTTGTCATTTACCAGACTTATGAATTTGGTTACTGTGTTTGAGTGTTGCTAACTCTGGTCATTACTGAACCAAAACTTGTGACCAGGCCCAGGACTGTTGTCCCATCTTGAGAGGGCCCATGTGAGCTGCCGGGAGGCCTCCTTGTACAATAGGAATGGAACTATAAAATGCCTACATGGGCCAGGCAGGTAGCTTAAGTTGTGTTAAGTTACTTGGATATAAGCAAACTTAGAAGTAAGAAACATTTCTCCCAACACAGCATCAAATTCTACAGAATACATATCTATTTATCTTAAGAACTGGGTAACCCAATTTCTCAGTCTAATATTTGCATTCAGCTCAACTAAAAGATAATCTGATATACACTTTCAAAATCCTTAATCCTATCTTTTCACATAAGGTAACATTTACTCTTTTACCATATAAGATGCTTGTCATAGGTTCCAGGGATTAGGACACGGACACATCTTTTGGGGGGCAACCATTCATCCCACAACAGGGCCATTGTCTATAAAGAATTTTAAAATAATAATAAAACTGACTAAATGTCAGTCTACTTTTTATTATTACCACATGCAGGCAATTTTAAGCAACGTCAGTGATAAAATTCTCCCCATAAGGGCAGACCACTGCCAATACCTCCCCTACCCTGGGTGTGCCACTATTAAATATTCCAACATGAGCTATTCAGCCTGCCTTAACTTCTCAGGACCAAATACTGCATAAAACAATTTGGTGGATCATCAGTGGCCAGCCACACCCCCTAATCTTGGTATGACTGACTCCTGGTCCTTTAGGAGTCAACTTAAGTAAATGTCACCTACTCAAGGAACATTTCCCTAGACGTCTAGATTGGAAGTGGCACCCCCCACTTATTTCCTGTGTTTGTTTCTTCCACGGCACTTGCCACACTTTGTAGTTATTTTATTTGTAAGTTAATTTTTTTTTCATCTCCTTTATTAGTCTGCAAGCTCCAAGTCCTGTAAATCTTATTCTTTGAGCTATCCCCAAAGCCTAACACAGTGCCTGGAACATGGTAGGGACACACTATATGCGTAGTGTCAGTGCATTCTCCTCAGCTTGCACACAACCAGTAAAGTACACTTACTAAACGTTGAACAAATTATTCTTTCTTCATCTCATGTCCATTAGAAAAAAGAAATGGCCACTTGTCTAAGACTGGTGACATAGAGAACTATTTATCTCCATAATTCAGAAACAGCTGCAGCGTCATGGATCTTAGTCTAGGAGTTTTCTCCTCTTCCAAACTCCAATTCAGCCATGATTAGGAATGTTTTATTCTGAAAATTCGCAGTTATCCTAAGACTGAATTTCAAAATAAAATATAAATAGAGCATTAATGTTACAAAGGGGACCTATACATTTTGTCCTGGCACCACCAGAAATGACAAGAATCCAGCAGTACCCCAAACGTCTCAAGTGCCAAAGATAAAGCATCAATTTACTCTTCAACCCTCTTGCTCCTCTTAATCGCCCTCAGTATTTCTTTTAGTAGCCCAACTCTTCACCTGGCTAGTTCTCCAGACTTAATCTTCAGCTCTCTTTTCTTCTCTCTTTACACTGTCTTCCTAGGAGATCTCACCCATCTCCAAGACTAAAATATTATCCCTCCGGTGTTATTCCTTATGTCTGACCCCAGTCCTCTCCTCTGAGCTCAGACTCCCAACTGTTACTTGTTATACTTTCTTCCTTATACCACAGGCATTTCAAATTTATCATGTCTGAAAAGCAAACTCCTATTTTTTCCTGCAAACCCTTTGCTCTCTGACCCTCTCCATCTGTAATGACACTGCCATTCACCAGTGGCTTAATCCTGAAGCCCGGGAGTCTTCTTTGACTCCTCTCTTTCTCTCATCCCCCACAGTTAGTTCATTCACAAGTCCTATCCGCTCGACGTACAAATATATTTGAATTGCATTTACTTCTTTCCATCTCCACTACTTCCTAGTCTAAGCTACTGGTCTCTCTACTTCCATTCTTAGCAAAATAGGCGGGGTTACCTTAAAATATGAATCCCATCAGGTCATTTCACTCCATACTCATGTTATGTCACTCTGCTCAACCATCATGTTAGACCATCCGTTGCGCCTTTCGCTTCTTTGCACAAGTCAAGAACCGTAGCACATTCTGTTTCTTCTGGTGTAATATTTCTCCTCCAGCTTTTCCCATTAGCGGGTTCCTTCTCATTCTAAACATTAATGTCAGTGTCACTTCAAAGACTCCCTTCCTGCCCTATTTAAGCAGATCCTTCCTCTTCTACTTTGATTTGTGTTTACTGTATTCCATACATTTCCTTCATAGCATCTTATCCCAATTAAAATACCTGATTAGGGAGCCTGGGTGGCTCAGTCGGTTGAGCATCTGCCTTTGGCTCAGGTCATGATCCCAGCGTCCTGGGCTCGAGTCCCGTGTTGGGCTCCCTGCTCAGGATGGAGTCTGCTTCTCCCTCTCCCTCGACGCCCCCCACCTCGTGCTCTCTCTCACGCTCTCTCTCTCAAATAAATAATAATGAAAGTCTTAAAAAAAATAAAATACTTGACTAGTCTTCCCTACTAGATGTGAAGCTATGTGAGGGCAGGAACTATGTCTTGTCCACTGATGTATCTCTAGGTCCTAGTGCAGGGTCTGGTACGTGGCAGGGGATTAATCAATTGTTGAATGAATGAAGGTGCCCTGTTCTATTTTAGCCCATGTTACAAGTGTAATTTGCACAACATTGCACAGAAGGGAGACATTCTCATTTCTCCATTTCATGTCCATTACATGTCCATTTGTCTCAGACAAATGACACAGAGAGCCATTTAGCTCCATAGTGCAGAAACAGCTGCAGTGTCATGGATCTTAGTAAAGACAGTATTTTTTCCCATGATTAGGAAAATTTCATACTGAAATTTACAGGAATTTCATAAAGAAATTGAATCATAAAATATAGAAGGACTTACTAGTTGTGAAGAGGTAGAACCTGGAAAGTTTTCCCTGGCGGCAACAAGATATTTTCTTCAAGCTTCCAAGGTAACTGTACGGATGTTTCTCTTTGCACACTTTCAAATCATCTCACAAAGACAGACATGTGCCGCCTTTGCTGGCCAGAAGTACTAAAGTGGTTTATTAAGGCATGATTCACCCACCCAGAGGCTTTCATTTTCATGAAAAGGAGAGGCAAATTAATTTCAGATAAGCTTTGCATAGTAATTTGACCTAACAGAAAAGCGGGTCCACTTTTACCACTCTTGTGGGTCTTACACCGCACGACAGCGTCCAAAGCAGTGTTCCTTCCCAGCTACACTTCAGAAATGCTTCACGTATCTGGGCTTCGCAGCAAGCGGACCTCTTTTGCTATCCCCCCAGCAGACACTGGGCTAGCTTGAAAGTGCCCAAAGCTATAAGAGCATTCAGACAATAACCAAAAATCCTCAGATTTCTTTAGTGTCTGTCTTTGAACAGTTCAAAGAGCTTCCACATTTGTTTCTTTCTGGTGTTTTCCCTGTAACACTATGACGTAAGAAGATCTGAGATTAGAGAACCTGACGTTCAAATTGTTTGTTTAAAGCCACAAGTGAAATTACCTATCACAATCAGATTCCATTCTCCTGACTCCCACATGGGGTTTGAGACCCTTTATGAAACATTTCAAAACCACATATAATTATGAATCTTGAGCATTTTTTTTATTGCTCTCTTAACATAGAGGGGGAAAATGTTATTTTGTGGGTTTTTAAATAAAATGGCTTTGTGAGGACAGGCTTCTAAGTCACCTCATTCTAAATTTACATAGAAAAGATCAAAGGAGTAAACATAGAGGAGAAGTCTTCCGCATGCCAGGAACTTTGAGGAACTTCTGTTAGTTAGAATGTAAAAGGACTCAATTAGAAGGAAGGGCTAGTTCAAGATTCCACTTCTGTAAAATCTATTATCATCCCAATAGAATTCCATGAGCATTCTCTTATTCAGGATTGAAGGCTAGGTGAGAGCGTGAGAGCAGGTGGAGAGATAGTCAAGGCACACACTCAGACCCATTTCAATCTCTAACAAAACCCACTGTAATTCCTACTTAAATATTAACCAAAGCTGGACACACAGAGACCTCTCTCTGTTAAGATGAGCAAATGGAGAAAAACCATAGGAGCGTTCAAAGATGCCTCATTCAGGGTGCCCGGCTGGCTCAGTCACTAGAGCCTGTGACTCTTGATCTCGGGGTCATGAGATCAAACCCCATGTTGGGGGTACAGTTTACTTAAAAAAAAAAAAACAAAACCACAAAGATGTCACAGCTCAAAGTATGAGGTCCCCTTGAAAAATCAGAACAAAAGTGGGTGATACGTAGAGCAGATTCAGGAAATCCAATCAACAAAATGTAAGCATTTAATTCCCCAATGATGTTTCCCCACTACTGAAAACAGTGCCTAGCGCAGAGTAGGTGCTCAATAAATCTTTGTTGAATAAGTTGGCTGAATACATTAGGAATCTCAGAAGGTGGGGGGAGACACCTGGCTGGCTCAGTTGGTGGGGCATCCAACTCTTGATCTTGGGGTCATGAGTTTGAATCCCACATTGGGAGTAGAGATTACATCAAAAAGATGGGGGAAAAAAAAGGGATCTCAGAAGGGGGAAACAGGGTAGGAACAGAAGGAATAACTAAATAATTATCCTAAGACATACGCCTGCTGGCAAAATGAACGAAAAGAAACCAATGTCTAGACTAACCAAGGTGACGTTTTTAAATATTTCAAAGAGAAAGAAAAAAACCTTCAAGAATCCAGCCAGGGAAAAGACAAAAACAAAAACAAAAATAAAACAGATCATCTCCAAAGGAACTAAACTCAAGCTGGCCTCAGAATTCTGCAACTCTATAGGACAGAAGTCAAAGCACATCGTACAGAATTCTCAGGGTAAATGTTTATAACTTAAGAATTCTAGGGGCACCTGGGTGGCTCAGTCGGTTGAGCGTCTGACTCTTGGTTTCGGCTTGGGTCATGATCTCAGAGTCGTGGGATTGAGCCCTGCATCGGGCTCGGTGGGTGTGGAGTGTGCTTGGGATCCTTCCTCTGCCCTTCCCCCCATCAAAATAAATAAATAAAACCTTTAAAAAAAAAAAAAGGAATTCTACACTTAGCCGAGTTGTCATGCAGTTGTGAAGACATCAAAAATAAGTGTTCGGGTGTAAAGGCTCAAAAATTAAACCTTCCAGGTTATCTCTTCTGAAAGAAAAATCTGTTCAAACATATACCGCTGAATTAGAGCTCAAGAAGAAAGAAAAAAAGTCATGGCATGAAAGGACTTATGCTTAAAAGATCTTTATTTGAGTGTCTAAAATAACTCTCATAAGAGAAAATACATAATGTAAAAAAAAAAAAGAAAGAAAGAAAAGAAATTTCTTTTTCCAAGAAGAATAATCAAGGTGGAAAAGGCCAGATTGTGCGAATTAAAATCAAGCTGGGAGGGGTGGACAGTGGGAGGTAAAGAATGAGGGTAAAGAATGAGGGGAGGGGCACCTGACTGTCCAGTCAGTAGAGTACGCGACTCCTGATCTCAGAGTCATGAGTTCAAACCCTATGTTGAGTGTAGACCTTACTTTAAAAAAAAGTATGTGAGGAAATAAAAGTTGCCACAACTTGCACTGTAGAAATCAAGAGCTATTATTTCATTGTGGTATTGAAAAGAGGATGTTTTTCTTTTTTCTTTTTTTTAAAGATTTTATTTATTTATTTGACAGAGATAGAGACAGCCAGCAAGAGAGGGAACACAAGCAGGGGGAGTGGGAGAGGAAGAAACAGGCTCCCAGCAGAGGAGCCTGATGTGGGGCTCGATCCCATAACGCTGGGATCATGCCCTGAGCCGAAGGCAGACGCTTAACGACTGCGCCACCCAGGCGCCCCGAGAGCATGTTTTTCTTTAATTTAAAAGTAGGCAATTTTATTTTTTAAAAGATTTTATTTACTTAATTGAGAGAAAGAGAGCACACAAGGAAAGTGAGAGGCGGAAGCAGACTCCTGCTGAGCAGAGAGCCCGATGCAGGGCTTGATCCCACGATCCCAAGATCATAACCTGAGCCGAAGGCAGATGCTCAACCGACTGAGCCACCAGGTGCCCCAAGGTAGGCAATTTCAGAATAAAAACAGGATATATGGGGCACCTGGGTGGCTCAGTCGGTTAAGCATCTGCCTTTGGTCCGGGTCATGATCTCGGGGTCCTGGGATCGAGCCCTGCACTGGGCTCTCCACTCATCGAGTAGTCTTTTTCTTCCTCTCACTTACCCTCTGTGCTCTCTCTCTCTCACTATCTCTCTCAAATAAATAAATAAATAAATAAATAAATAAATATCTTAAAAAAAGAGTCTGCTTCTCATTCTACCCCTCCCCCTGCTCAAGATCTCTCACGCACTTTCTCTCAAATAAATAAAAATCTTAAAAATAAATGAAAAAAAAGCAAAGAATACATAGCTCATGTAATAAGAGATAAGAAAAAGAGAAAATTATGCAGAATATGAAAAAAAAAAGATTGAGAAAATAAGATGACAGAAAGAGTCTGAAACATCAGAGCATTTACCCAAGCTGTCCTTTACCAAAGCAGTGTATGATAAATAATATTTCATTCATTCATTTATTATTTCATAATCTTATGGAATATCAAAAAGCCATTAACATTAGGTTAGTAAAGGATATGAAATGTTGTAGAAAATATAATAAAAAGCAGGATCAAAATGATTTCTACAGTAATTCCTAGTTTTGAAGAGGCAGAAAGGGACAGGCAGCCCTGCAGCATAATGGTTGATTACAGACTTTAGAATCGGATCTAGATTTGTGTCTCAGATCTACCGTTTACCGACTAATGACCTCAGGCCAACAAATTAACACTCTCATCCTCAATTTACTCACCTGTAAAGTGAGAATGATAATATCTTCTCAGAGAACCCCTGAGAAGATTATAAGAGACAATATGCATAAAAAGAAAACCAAAGTATCTGGCATACTCAGTAAATGATAACTATTATATATATGTGTGTGTTAAATATAAACAGATTGTAGATTATATAATTATATATATGTATGTACACATATTGTATATATGCGCCCAAATATTATATAATGTATATATATATATGTTATGTATAGTATATTATGTATAATATGAGTGTTTGTGCCTGCACACACATAGACATAAAAACAGGCCCGAGAGAAACTATACCCAAGTGTTAACAATGGTTATCTCTCGGTGTTGGAATTTTGAATGATTTTTGTTTGTTTATACTTTTTGTTTCTCCTTCCTGCTTTTCTGCATTTTCCAAAATTTCTACAGAGAATATGCTTGCTTTTTTGCAATTAGAAAAAAGTTATTAGTTATAATTAAAATATGTAGTAAAATGTTTGTAGGGTATCAATATAAATAGAGAGAATATACTATAACCACCCAAAAGCAATATCCTTTCTTAGATACCTAAAAGGCACCAAATTATTTGTAAACACAGCAGTGTCTTTCATATAGCCTGAGTTCAGTTTTAGCAAAGCAAAACAAATATCTTTTTCTCTGAATGGTGAATGCCTTGGAGTTACTCCAGAATAATATTGAATTATTCACATTGAATGGTGAATGCCTGGAGTTACTCCAGAATAATATGAAATCAAACTTTATTTCAGTACGGACTTTTAAGCCTGAAATCCTACAAATTGAATCAGTCCTGGTACATGTACCCGTTCCAAAAACCAGTCTCTAAATTGACAGAGACCAGGTCTGGCATTAGGAGATTAAGATGTATTAGACAATTACTACTTGATGGTGAGGATAGAGGTTTGGGAGAGAAGGTGAGAGTAGAGGGTGATGAAACCCACCACCAATCATTAAAGTATTACTAGTAACATCCATTTTCACTGCAAGCTATCCTTTTACCAGAATAGTGTGTGAAACATGACATTTCATCCATTCGTTTATTCTTTCAACGAATATTTATTTACGAGCCTGTTGTTACACACACAGCCCTGTACTACACAGTGGCTCTGCAGTGGAGGATGGGTTCCCTGCATGCATGGGGCTGAGAGCCTAGTGGAGAAGACAGACAAATACTTGTACAAATAGACATATAATGGGGCACCTGGATGGCTCAGTCGGTTGAGCTTCTGACTCTAGACTTCAGCTCAGGTCATGATCTCGGGGTGGAGAGATGGCATGCACAGTGAGATCGAGCCCTGCATGGGCTCCATGCTCAGCGGGGAGTCTGCTTCTCTCCCTCTTCCTCTGCCCCTCCCCCTGCTAGTGCTGTCCCCCTGCCCCCCCTCAAAAAATTAAATAAATCTTTTAAAAAAACAAATAGACATATAATTGCAAATTGTGACGAGCCCTATGGAGGAAAATACGGAATGTTATGAAAGAGAATTGGGGGAGGGGACGTTTTAGGGTAGGTGAAGAGAGTGGTTAGACATGACCTCTCTGAGTAAGTGACATTTCACCCAGAACCCAGAAGATGAGTAAGAGTTAGGGGAAGGATGAAGAAGAGTATTCCAGGAAGAGAAAATGGCATATGCAAAGGCCGTACGGTGGAAACAAAGTCTGGAGCCTTGGGGTAATCAGAAGGCCAGGGCAGGCTCCTATGGAAAGGCATGTCCAGGCTCCACGGTTGCTCATGTCGGTAGTCGCAGAGCACGGCGCCGTGGCACAACGCACAGGTCTTACTCAGGTCTGCCACTTAGCTGTTCTACTTTATTGGTGGGCCTTGTTTCAACATCCTTGAAAGGAGAATTAATGGGTTTCCTTCTGGAACCTCCTGTGGAAATGCATTATATTTCATCTGTAAAACACTTGCCCTTTTTATGGCCTTACTTAAGCATATGTGTAACGGAATAATCAACAAAATGTGGCGTTTTTACTCTTAAAATGCCCATTCTGAGGAAAAGAAATTGGAACTCTCCACCAGTTTAGGAGAGTGAAAGAGGGAGCTGTATTTGCTCATTTGCAGTTGTCCTTCAGTTCCAGAAGTCTAATTACGATCGTGAGATAGGTCATCTGTTTTTGTAGAAGTAAACTCTTATGTACAAGGAAATGGTCTAGTTGAAGCTTTGTCAAGGGGAACCCAGTGGCTTAGCCTGAGAGTTTCATTGTGAAGTTTCTAGATCTTCATGGCTTTAACTCAAATATAATCTTGCTTTAAACCATGTGGTGCTTAGGTAAGTGTCAGGATCAAACTGACAAGAATATATCTAAAATCTCTCCCCCCGACCATCCCCTCCTTGCGCTGGGCCTAACCCCCATGTGCCAGGCATAATGTTGAATATGGACACACAATAGTTCAATTAAGCCTTGCTCTGGCAACCCTATGAGATCCAATCAGTTCTCATTATTTACAGTAGCTATTCTATGATGTGACCCTGAACACTTAATTAGTGAATAACAAACCATTGCTCCTAAGGGAAATACCAGATTAGGCTCCCATGAGCCTCTGGTCATAACATTTTTGTTATGTGTGTTTCTGTTTCAAGACACCATATTTAACATATACTGACTCCTAACATTGAGCTCATAGCCAACAGCACTGTAACTCAGGCCGGAATGAAGCTTACCTAACACGCATATTTTCTCCATCTTCATGGCAGCCTTCCTGCACTTAGCACTTCGGCGATACGCTTGGAGGCCATTTTACTTGGTGAAATCACCAACAGAAAGTGTAAAAATACAAAAAACATAACAGCAAATAGACCACTAAAAGGACACTCGTTTAAGGTATGAGAGCTGAAACAAGAAGGCAGAGTGTTGCTTTTTCTCATCCTCAGCCAGGAACTTGCAAGTGGGACACCTCAAAATTTTCACCGCTCTGCCCCCATCTACAAAGAGGCACAAAAGCACCCCAGTATTGATTCGGGAATTACAAAGGAAGTTTAGCAAATAGGTAAATTCACGAACACAGAATTTGTAAATAATGCGGACCTACAGTAGGTTGATGAAGAAATTGAAGATCAGAGAGGTAAAGTCATTCCGCAAGATCATTCTAATAAAAAGTGGTGAGGGGGGGCGCCTGGGTGACACAGTGGTTAAGCGTCTGCCTTCGGCTCAGGGCGTGATCCCAGCGTTCTGGGATCGAGCCCCACATCAGGCTCCTCCACTGGGAGCCTGCTTCTTCCTCTCCCACTCCCCCTGCTTGTGTTCCCTCTCTCGCTGGCTCTCTATCTCTGTCAAATAAATAAATAAAATCTTAAAAAAAAAAAAGTGGTGAGGGGCGCCTGCCTGGCTCAGTCAGTGGAGCATACGACTCTTGATCTCAGGGTTGTGAGTTCAAGCCCCATGCTGAGTGTAGACAGTACTTCAAAATAGAATCTTAGGGGTGCCTGGGTGGCTCAGCTCAGCCAGTTAAGCAGCCAACTCTTGATTTCGGCTCAGGTTGTGATCTCTGGGTGGTGAGATGGAGCCCCGACATCGGGCTCCGCACTCAGTGCCAACTCTGCTTGTTCCTCTCCCAGCCCCTACCCCAGCTCTCTCATTCGCTCTCTCAAATAAATAAAATCTAAAATAAATAAATAAATAGAGGCCCCGAGGTGGCTCAATCGGTTTAGCGGCTGCCTTCAGCTCAGGTCATGATCCCAGGGTCCTAGGATCCAGCCCCTCATGAGGTTCCCTGCTCTGCGGGGTGCCTGCTTCTCTTTCCCTCTGCCTCTCCCCCAGCTTGTGCTGCGTCTCTCTCTCTCTCTCTCTCTCAAATAAATAAATAAAATCTTAAAAATAAATAAATAGGGGCGCCTGGGTGGCTCAGTCATTAAGCGTCTGCCTTCGGCTCACGGCGTGATCCCAGCGTTCTGGGATCGAGCCCCACGTCGGGCTCGTCTGCTGGGAGCCTGCTTCTTCCTCTCCCACTCCCCCTGCCTGTGTTCCCTTCTCGCTGGCTGTCTCTCTCTGTCAAATAAATAAATAAAATCTTAAAAAAAAAAAAACTTAAATAAATAAATGAATACATAAAATCTTAAAAAGAAAAAAAAAAATACAGGCGGCCTTTAGAGTCTTCCAGGACCTGCAGGCCCTGAGTGGTGAACCCTCCTGGTGGCGGCCTTGGAGGAGGTGAACCGTGCAGCTCGGAGGACTTCAGACCGGCATGGAGCAGCATGATGGCAAGAGCATCCAAAGATGCTGCAGGCAGGAGCTGGCCCCGACCGACGACCGCGGCAGGTGGAAGCAGTCATAGGAGAGGGGCTGGAGCATATTAGCGTATTAGTGAAGGGTGTGTGTTCATCTACTGCCAAGGAGGAGAAACACCTTATGGAAAGATCCAGATAATGACTTCAGAAAAAACCTGAAAGTAACAGCAGTGCCTACACTCCTTAAATAGGGAACACCTCAAAAACTGGTAGAATCCGAGTGTCTTCAGGCCAGCCTCACGGAGATGATGTTCTCTGAGGATTAAGATTTGGTGATGGCAAGTGTCTCGATTTGCTCCAGTATAAAAGCGACCGTATACTTGCTATGAATTCACGTTACCAATAAGTAAATAAATGATGATGTTAACAAATAGTTCATGTCTAACTAGAAGGTGTTATTCAAATGCTCATGAACCCTCATAAATAAATAAATAAATAAATAGTGATAAAGATGGGATTCAAACATTTCCGCTCAATTCCAAAGCCAAATGTGCCCAACCACTGTTATCTCCTGAAGTCTATTAATAGAGAACTAGTTAAACACATTATAATAAATAAAATTCTGCAGAAAGTTATGTAAGGTGATGTGTAGATGATACTTTAGCACTTCATTCCTATTATTTAACGAGTTACCAAATGAAGGCTTAGGTGTTATACAAAGATCTTTCTATTCATTTTCTCACTTGATTCTAACAATCACCCTGTGAAGTAGGTGTTGTCTGAATCCCCATTTGCTGGATTTGAAAATTGAGGCCCCGTGGAGTGACATAACTTGTTTAAGATCATCAAGCAAATAAGAAAAGCCCATCTCGAGCTTTTAAACCATCATATTATTCTAAATCCAAGAATAAACATGTGACCAAACGAGTAACAAAAAGACAGAAATTGAACATTGGGAAAAATCTGATAAAACAAATAAAGATTATTTGAAAAATAAGACAGAAACACAAAGCTTATTCAAGCACTTCTAGTATGTGACTAAGAAGGAAGGGCAAGGGGAGGATGTGCTTGTGCAGTGAGAATCTATTTAGTATGCAGTTAACAGAGATTCTCGCAACATTTTCATTTCTGCCCCTTAAATTAAACTTTGTTACTAGATAAAGAGATGAGAAAGAATAAACAATAGCATATATCATTGGGATTATGCTAAAGAATGGAATGTTCCATATGAATCTTTGAGGAAAATTTATACTCTATCAAGCAGACCGGTCCAGATGGTGGGAAGTGTCAAATCAAAGGCCTGTACTCCAGCCTGTGCAACACCACTGGGTTTCCAGAAACATTATGTCAAGCTTCATGAGTGAGCTAAAGGAGCGTTTAGCTCACTGTCTTCTTCCATGAGCTCAAACTCCATCCAAATTTGTGGAAATGCGGTACACGTTATCTTACCCAGGCAGAGGGCTATTCCTCTTAGGGGAACTAGGCTTATCTTAGAAAATGTGTGTACTAAAAATTTCTCTGGGCTGTCTTTCTCAATTAGGCTGCTTTTGGTTGCAAGTAACAGAAAACTCCAGCTCAAATTATTTTAATACGGAAAATTTACAAGTGCTGGGCTGGCTCAGTTGGTAAAAAATGCAACTCTTGATCTCAGGGTTGTGAGTTCAAGCCCCTTGTTGGGGCTTAGAGTTTACATAAAAAACATAAAATAATAAAAAAATTAAATAAATAAGGAAAAATTATTATCTCACATAATAGGAGATAGGGTGGTTATTAAATTGGTTAATTTAGCAACAAATGACATTATCATGGATGTAGGAGGTTTGGGGGGTTCTTGCTCCCCCCCCCATCTTTCTCCTCTGTCATCTTTAGCATGTTGGCTTTTATCCTCAGGCTTATCTCCTCATGGTTGTAAGATGGCTGCTGCAGTTCCAGGGTGTCTCATGTAGACATGATCACGTTAAGCGGAACTGTTTCATTCTGTATGTCTTATTATTAGCAAGGAAAAGTCTTTCCCCAAGGGTCTCCCGCCCATCCCAGCAGACCTGTTTCATGTATCATTAATTAGAATTATATATATATATTTTAAGATTTTATTTATTTATTTGACAGAGAGAGAGACAGCCAGCGAGAGAGGGAACACAAGCAGGGGGAGTGGGAGAGGAAGAAGCAGGCTCCCAGCAGAGGAGCCAGATGTGGGGCTCGATCCCAGAACTCCGGGATCACGCCCTGAGCCGAAGGCAGACGCTTAATGACTGAGCCACCCAAGCGCCCCCTAATTAGAATTATATTACATGCCCATGCCTAAACCATGAGTGGCTTAGACCAAATTAAAATTCACCTTCAGGGGATAGGAAGGACTGAGGTATCCATATCTCAATAAAATTGGGGTTCTGTTAGCAATAAAAAATGGGAGAAGGGAGCAGCAGTTGGGAAGGCAACAAACAGGGTCAACCACACTGCTAAATAGCAATTATTTAATGTCATCATGCCCATAGGCTAGAGTCAGAAAATACACTGCTTGGATACTAATATCCTGTACACTTAATAGATGCTATTGATAACGGAGCTTCTTAATGAGTCACTTCTTCAATGTCATAAGTTTACTTTTTTCTTTTTTTTCTTTTTTTTTTTTTTTTTGGCAAGCATAATATGAGTAACCCCTCCCCATCCCAATCCATTTGGGTGAAAGTTGTGAACATGATGTCCCATTATCCACAAATACGTTTGAGTGTAATTCCTACAAACATGGATATTTTTCTATATAGCCACAAATCAACCATCAAAATTGATAGAGAACTTCCATATCATACTCAGAATCTATTCACGTTTCACCCGTTGTCCCAATAACGTTCTTTGTAGCTACGGAGTCCATCTAAGATACGTGTTGCATTTAGTTGTGACCTTCACTCCGTAATAGTAGCTCTTTAATCTTTCCATGATTTTCAATACCTTACGTATTTGAAGACTATTAGCCAATTATTTTGTAAACTATCTCTCTTTTTTTTAAAGATTTGTTTATTTGTTTGAGAGAGAGGGTGAGAGAGCATGGGGGGGGGTGTGCAGAGGGAGAAGCAGAGTCACCCTTGAGCAGGGCGTCGGTCATGAGGCTCAATCCCAGGACCCTGGGATCATGACCTGAGCCGAAGGCAGATGCTTAACCGACTGAGCCACCCAGGGGCCCCTAGACCATCTGTTAAGTTGAGTTTGTCTGATGTTTCCTTTTTTTTTCTTTTTCCTTATTGAGCAGGGGCTGGCAGGCCCTTGTCTGCTATCTCCTAATGATTAGATTCAGGTAATGCATTTTTGGCAGAATTATCACAGAAGCAATGCTGTATTTTTCTCTCACTGCATCCCATCAAATGGTACACAATTTCAACTTGTGCTATTACTGGTGATGGTAACTTTGATCACTTGATTAATGTTGTATTTGCCAGGTTTCGCCGCTGTGAAGTTTCTCTCTTTCACTTTGTAATTAAGTATTTTGTGGGGAAGTATTTTGAGACTATGTAAATATCCTGTTTCTCATCAAATTTTCACCCATTAATCTTAGTATTCACTATGTTTCTTGGCTGAATTAACTATGACTACTATGGTTGCCAAATGATGATTTTCTAATTCTAGTCTTCTTTCTGCAATTATTAGTTACCATTTAAGTGTAAAGAACATCTTTCTAGTTTTACTGTTTGTTTATTCATTCATTTATTTATACCAATATGGACTCATAGATTCCTATGTTGTATAATCTATTACTATCATTATTTGTTTTGAGGCTCTAATTGTCCCAGATTTAGCCCCTCTGAGCTGGCTTCTGTGTCCTTTTGACATAACCCATTCTTTTGAGTACTGCTTTTTTTTTTTTTTTTGGCACAATAAGATATACCAAACTTATTTTGTATTTTCCATATCCCAGCCTTGGAATATGCTGTTTCTCTCAGCATCCCCGATAGCTCTCTCCTATTTTTTTTTTTTTATGTAGGCTCCACATCCAGCATGGAGCCCAATGTGGGGCTCAAACTCACGACCCTGAGATCAAGAGTCGCACACTCTCCCGACTGAGCCAGCCAGGAACCCCTTAATGAGGATATTTTAACTCAAAGAATTGTGAGTGAAAACTGTTGGACGCTGTGACAGGCCAGTGGAAGTTTTATTTTGGAGGAAGCAGATCCTCATGACGATCTTTAAATAATAAGGTAAGTGTAAATACTTACAGTTTAATGTGGATTTGGTTTTTTTCTTCTACAAATTTATGTTCATCATTTTTACATTAAAAAGAGTCACATCACTAGAGCCTTGCTACTCAGTGTGAACCACAGCCAGCTGCATCAGCTTCTTCTGGCGTCCTGAATCTCAACCCTACCCTAGAGGACTCGGTCAGCATCTGCACTTAACAAGATCCCCCAGGTGATTGGTCTGTACATTAAAGTTTGAAAAGCACAGAGTTTGAACATTCACCAGTTAGGAGCAAAATCCATCCTGGTCTCACCACAAAACGTATGTAATGAAAGTCAGTCTTCACTAGGTCCAGAAGTTAAAGATAAAAATAAATACTCCCTCTATCTCCCTTTCTTTACTATTATTTTTATTCCCACACTCCCTTTTCCCTGCCTAGCTGCCTGTCTGCTCCCTTCCTTCTCTCCTTTTAAATGTCTAGTTCCCCTAAACAGGTGGTAAACACCTTTAGAATAGGAACCATTTGACCCATAAGTCTACAGTTTAGTAGCCTGATACCAAGAAGTCCGGCTAGTGATTCACAAACTAACTTCTAAGGAAACTATATTTAAAGAGTACAGTGGGGGCGCCTGTGTGGCTCATTCGGTCCTGGCTCAGGTCATGATCCCAGGGTCCTGGGATCGAGCCCCAGTGTTGGGCTCCCTCCTCAGTGGGAAGTCTGCTTCTCCCTCCCCCTCTGCCTGCCGCTCCCCCCACCCCGGCTTGTGCTCTCTCGCTCTCTGTCAAATAAATAAATAAAATCTTTTAAAAAAAATTAAAAAACTAAAGCATATAGTGAAATAAAATCCAGTTCGATGACTCTGCTTTCAGAGTTAGCTTCAAATGAAAGAACGGAATTATTTTCGATTATCTTCCTTATAGTGAAATGTCAGCATTTCAATTGTGGAGTCGACAAACCTGGATTGAGATTATCAATCTGCAACTTGCTGGCTGTGTAAATTTGGGCAAGTCTTCTAAACTCTCCAAAATTCCACTTCTGTTTTTGGAGTGCTTCAATTCATGGGCTTTGGAATAAGAAAGCCTAGCTTTGAATCATGCTTCTTCCTATACTTTGCTATATAGACTTGGGCAAGCTATTCAACCTCCTTGGTCCTCAGTAAAACCTAGAATCACTTCCGAGGTTCGCCACGGGAAAGTGCATGCCAAGTGCATGCCAACACCTTGGCACATCATCTGTATCCAATAATTAAGCCTATGTTCTTTTCTCAATTTTGAAATAATGATTATCATCTGCAACAGAGGTTGTTGTGATAGTTTAGATGAGATAACACAGGGTCTGAACAGTGTCTGGCACAAAATAAGTGCTCAGTAAATATTGGCTACAATTGGCTCACAGGGTTACTGGGAGGATCCACTGGAATAAGACGATATGAAACTCATAGCCATTATCATTTCCTCCCAATAAGGGATAATTCCTACTCTGGGTATTCAAGAATTTTGACTAGTCCGTCTGTAACTTGCAAGTTGTTGTTGTTGTTGTTGTTGTTTCCCCAAGCCAGTCTACATTTTACTTAGTCCCTATACTTCTCACTTATTTATTCACTGGGACGCTTCAGAAGGCAGAAGTTGGACATTTCCACTAGGATCTGGCTGGGTAAAGCTCCTCTGTTTCTAAGATCCTGCTCCTGAAATGGTCACACCATCCAGTTCTTTCCAGGTGAGTGGCTGGATTTGGACTATTAAAAGGGAAGAGGCAAAGCAAGTGGAAAGAAATGTTCCAAAATCTTGAAGATAAACGGCAAGGACGACATCTGTCTAGGAAATGACTTCTTTAAAGACCGTGCAAAGGATAAAAGGAGGAACAGTGGAAAGAACAGCATCCAATTGCTATGGCAACTGGAATTTTGCAAACAAATACTTCAGCATAGCTTGTTTCTCAAACAAACTGACCTATTCTTTCCGTTATTTGGTCCCCCTCCTGTTTCCTTATTCTCCCTTCATTATCGTACGCCCATTCCTATCATACCTTGGAATAAAAGGAAAAGTACTCCTTTTTGAGCCTTTTAATCCCCCCCCCAAAAAATTAAATCTGGCAACACGTTGTTTATACACCGAGACAGGAAGTGTCCCTATTATAAATCAGGAGCTCGGTCCCTTCACGTGTGTCATCATACTAAGGTCCTGGGAGGTTTGGTAAGCCAGGAACCTCCCCCAAATCCTGACAGTCAAAACAACAAAAGTCTACTAATGACTCGTGAGTCACCAGATTTCTCCAAGCTTCCCTTTCCCGGTGTGCATGAAGGAAATGCTGCTCTAAATTATAGGAAATGTGGGCAAGATCTGGGTCATTTGTATTCATATTCAACTGACCCAGTTTGGACTCAGACTCCCTTCCCAGCCTAAGCGCTCACTGGTCTCCTGTGCTTTAGCCAAACTCGTCTACTTGTTCCTGGCACACACGCTTTTGTGCCTTGGCCCTTGCCATTCTCTCTGCCTGGAATGCCCTCTCCCCTTCTCCCCTTTTCCTCCTTCTATTTTATCAAACTCTCATCTGTCTTCTTATATGTCTAAAATCAAGCAACACCTCTTCCACAAAGCCTTCTCTGATTTCCCTAGCTGGTGCAGATCTTGCTTTTCCGGTTTGTGTTCTTTTCTAGTGTTTGTACTTGTTTGGTTGCATCTTTGGTCCACACCCCCACCCCTGGAAGAGATTAAGTCTGTTGAGAGCAGAGACCATATAGTCTCCTTAATTCCCCACAGCATACCAAGCTATACATGACCTTTTTACTTCTATGTATCCCTCCTCAATCAACGCTTGACTTCTTTTTTTTTTTTTTTTTAAGATTTTATTTATGTGACAGAGAGACAGCCAGCGAGAGAGGGAACACAGCAGGGGGAGTGGAGAGGAAGAAGCAGGCTCCTAGTGGAGGAGCCTGATGTGGGGCTTGATCCCAGGACTCCGGGATCACGCCCTGAGCCAAAGGCAGACGCTTAACGACTCAGCCACCCAGGCGCCCCTAAAGCCACTTTAAATAGGGTGTTATAAGTAGGCTTTCTCGACCTCCGTACTTATTGTCATGTTGGCCTGGATAATTCTTTTGTGCAGGGGGCCGTCCTGTCCATACTAGAATGTTTAGTAGCATCCTTAGCCTATACCCGTTAGATGCCAGTAACATACAACCCCTCTAGTTGTGACAATCAAAAATGTCTCTAGACATCGACAAATCTCTGGGGGAGGTATGCAAAATGACCCCCAGTTGAGAACCATTGTAAACACCTCTTTGAGCTTGTGACATGAGTTGAGACCTGAAAGACAAGACAAAAATATGCCTTCAAAACTAGTGAAGTGTATTCCAGTTAGGAAAGTAGACCATCGCACGTGCGCGCACACACACACGCACACACACACACAAATAGTGGTTGAAGATAATGAGTGTGGGGGGAAAGCGATATATGATGTGATTGGAAAGGGAGGCAAGAGCCCAATCATACAGTTGCTTGAAGCCATATAAGGAAGCTTAGATTTCATTTTAAAGCAATAGAGGCCATTAAAAATTTTAAACTGGGTGGCTTAGTCGGTTAAGCGTCTGCCTTTGGCTCAGGTCATGATTTCAGGGTCCTGGGATTGATCGAGTCCGGCATCAGACTCCCCGCTGATCAGGCTTCTCCCTCTCCTTCCGCCTCCCTGCTTCTCCCTCTCCCTCTGCCTGCCACTCCCCCTGCTTTTGTGCTTGTTCTCTCTCTGACAAATAAATAAGTAAAATCTTTTTTAAAAAGAAAAAAAAAGAATTTTAAACAGATGTAACATGACCTACTTTATGTTCTTAAAGCTCACTCTGACTATAACATGGCAAGTGGATTGGACAAGAGTGGAGCAAGGAGACCAATGAACAGACTTTCGGAACAAGGCAGGTTCGAGATGATGAAGCTTTAGTCTGGGGTCGCAGCAGTCATAATGGAGATAAGTTAACAGATTCCTGATACTAAAGACATCTAAGGCAAAGACTACCCCGTGAAGTTAAATGCTACCAGCTCGGAACAAGACAAGCTATGAAGTGGTAACAGAGGTTTCTTGCTCCACGTCTCCTAGCACTGCTTGGTCTATTGTCTCCTTTTTCCCTGCAGTTGAGCTTCTGTGCTTCCCCAAACTTTAGCCTTCACATGGCTTTGGTTTGCTATGGCCTGACCTCTACAGTCCCTTTTTGGTCAAGCACACACCATCCACCAATTACCTCAGTCTCTCAGCATCTCAATTCCAAATTCCTGGGAGAGGGAATCTGATTGGTCCATTTTGCTTCAGGTTACCCCCTCTCCTAGGGAACATGGAAAGGACAAGTTCACTAAAAAATGGGATCTGAGTGAGAAGACAATGATTGAACATCTACTGAACGTGGCAGGGTTTTTTTTCTTCTTTTTAAACGGTGCTAATTTGGGGGCGCCTGGCTGGGTCAGTCAGAAGAGCATGTGACTCTTGATCTCAGGGTTGTAAGTTTGACCCTCACACTGGGTGTAGAGATTACCTAAAAATAAAATATTTTTTTAAATTCTAAAATGTATTTATTTTTGCGAGGGGGGAGGGGCAGAGGGAGAAGAAGACTCCCTGCTGAGCAGGGAGCCCGACGTGGGACTCGATCCCAGGACCCCAGGATCATGACCCGAGCCGAAAGCAGACGCCTAACTGACTGAACCACTCAGGCGCCCTAAAAATAAAATACTTTAATAAATAAATAAACTGTACTAATTTTTTACACATATTTCTTATTGTGGGGGTGGAATATACCTAACATAAAATCTGCCATTTTATCCATTTTTAGGTGTGAAAGTGAGTGGAATTAAGCACATTTATACTGTTGGGCAATCGTCACCATTGTCTGTTTCCAGACCTTTTTCATCTCTATACCCATTAAACAACAACTCCTCTTTCTCCCCTCCCCCTAGCACTTACTAATCTCTATTATATTTTCTGTCCCTATGAATTTGCCTACCTTACTTACCTCATATAAGTGGAATCATAGAGTATTTGTCCTTTTGTGACTGGCTTATTTCATTTAGTATAATGTCCTCAAGTTCATTCTTGTTGCAGCATGTATCAGAACTTCATTCTTTTTTAAGGCTGTATAATACTCCATTGTGTGTGTATACCACATTTTGCTTATCTGTTCCTCTGTTAATGGGTTGCTTCCGCTTTTTTGGCCATGGTGAATGATGCTTCTGTGAATGTGGATGGACAAACAGCTGTTGGAGTTCTTGCTTTCCATACTTTTGGGTATACACCGAAAACTGGAATTGCTGGGTCATATGATAATTCTAAATTTAACTTTTTGAAGAACTGCCAAACTGTTTTTCACAGTGGCTGCGCCATTTGTAATTTTTGCCACCAATGCACCAACACTTGTTTTCTTTTTATATAATAGCCACTCTAAGTATGAAATGGTATATCGTGATCCCCAGATGGTTAATTATGTCAAGTGTCTTTTCATGTGCTTCCTGGCTACTTGTATATCTTCTTTGGAGAAATGTCTATTCAAGACCTTTGCCCAATTTTAGGGGCGCCTGGGTGGCTCAGCGGTTAAGCGTCTGCCTTTGGCTCAGGGCGTGGTCCTGGTGTTAAGGGATCGAGCCCCACATCAGGCTCCTCCGCTAGGAGCCTGCTTCTTCCTCTCCCACTCCCAGTGCTTGTGTTCCCTCTCTCGCTGGCTGTCTCTATCCCTGTCAAATAAATAAATAAAATCTTAAAAAAAAAAGACCTTTGCCCAATTTTAAATTGTTTTTTGTTGTTACTGAGTTGTGGGAGTTCTTTACATATTCAGAATATATTTATCAGATATATGATTTGCAAATATCCCATTCTGTGGAAAAGATGGCAGGTTTTTTTCTTAAACCTTTTAAAAAGATTTTAGACCTAGTGTCTGCTTAGGCAACTGCTGTGAAATAAATTCACCCAAACCAGCTCTAGTCTTGTTGCAGCTTGGTCCAGAAGTCGGGGTCACGGTGAGACTGCACAATGGCTTTAAACAAATTCAAATCTAGTCCAGAGAATTCCCCGAGAATCTGGTTGTGTTTCAGATTTACCCCCAAATATTTTCTTTTCTTCCTTTGAGGATCAGAGGATCTGGACACAGGAAGCCATGCACGAGAGCATCAAAGTAAGACTAGAAATGAAAGACTGTCTTATTCTTATCACAGGCTACACTGGATTATTCTGTCTTATTTCCTCAATTTGTCTACAAGTTTCTTGATGGTAGATTTAAAACCAGTACTCTATTCAACACCTAGCACATCAGCCTTTACATAGTAAATGCTCAATAAAATGTTGTTGATTAACTTACTGATTGATTAGCTTCCTATTGTAGCAGATTATTACAAAGTAGTCTAGATTTTCTCATAAAAAGAGTAACAGTTTGAATTCCTGAGTATTTGATATCAAATAAATTTAAAAACATTTGATTGACCACACTATGACAGGAAAGAGAAAATTATGAAATTTAAAATAATTTCTCAAGACATAGTTATGTTATATAGTTTATAAAAATTTCTTAACAGAATCCTAATATGGCCTCCCAAATTCCTAGTTCCTAGTACATTTGCTTTTAGGTAAGAGGGTAGGAAAACCAAGCTGTCATAGGTTTTTCACTAGTAAGGCACTTAGGAGTTTTTTAAAAGATCAGAGGGAGAAAAAAGTCTCAGAAATTTGTATATCTGAACAGCACAAATAATTTAAACTGAGAAAAAAAGGAGGCTAAAGTCATCTTAGAGAGACGAGTGGTTGGTAGGAAGGTAATTTCCAGAAGGATATTAAAGCTAATTAAGGGGCGCCTGGGTGGCACAGCGGTTAAGCGTCTGCCTTCGGCTCAGGGCGTGATCCCAGCGTTATGGGATCAAGCCCCACATCAGGCTCCTCCGCTAGGAGCCTGCGTCTTCCTCTCCCACTCCCCCTGCTTGTGTTCCCTCTCTCGCTGGCTGTCTCTGTCTCTGTCAAATAAATAAATAAAATCTTAAAAAAAAAAAAGCTAATTAAAACCATATTTTAACTAGAAGTAAGTTTGAACAGAAAAAGGGGTAGAAGTTCTAAGTTCAACCTAGAACATGGGATCAGAAACTATAAAATAGCTTGCAGGAGCCACTAAGTGGAAGGAGTGGATGGCAAATGGGCAAAAAATTCTGACTCCTAATTCGTGAAGATCTTAATTGTATTTCTGAAGTATTATTTTGCCCGCTTTTTTTTAAAAATTGAGATATAATTGACATATATTAATTTCAGGTGTGCAGCATGATTCACTATTCCACATATAAATGAGATCATACAGTATTTGTCTTCTTCTAACTTACGTTACTTAGCATAATACTGTCAAGTATTCCTGAAGTATTAATTTGCCTGCTTGTTTAAAGATTGAGATATAATTGACATATATTAATTTCAGGTGTGCAACATGACTCGCTATTTGTATATATTGCAAAATGATCACCTCAATAAGTCTAGTTACCATCTTACAGTTTTTTTCTCCTGATGAGAGTGTTTAAGATCTACTCTCTTAGCAACTTTCTAATATGCAGTATGGTATTATTAACCACAGTCGCCATGCTGCACGTTACAACCCAGGACTTACTTTATAACTATGTTTGGTTTTATTTGCTTGTTTTGGATTCCGTATATACATGAGATCATACAGTATTTGTCTTTCTCTGTCTAACTTACTTTACTTAGCATAATCCTGTCAAGGTCCTTCTATGTTATCGCAAATGGCAAGATTTCCTTTTCTGTGGCTGAATAATATCCTATTGTGTGTGCACGCGAGCATACCTGAGCGTGTGCACACGTGCGTGCATGCATGTGTGTGTGTGTGTGTGCCACATTTTCTTTACCTATTAATACATTAACGGACACTTAGGTTGCTTCCATCTCTTGGCTGTTGTAAACAATTCTGCAATGAACATGGGGGTGCAGATATCTTTTTGAAGTAGTATTTTCATTTCTTTTGAATGAATACCCAGAGGTGGAATTGCTGCATCCACACATAGATCTATTTTTAATTTTTTGAGGAACTTCCATTCTGTTTTCCACGGTGGCTGTACCAATTTACATGCCCACCAAGAACGGGTTCCCTTTTCTCCGCATCCTAGCCAACGCTTGTTATTTCTTTTCTTTATGGTAATAGCCATTCTAACAGGTGTAAGGTGATATCTCATTGTGGTTTTGACTTGCAGTCCCAGGTGATTCGTGATGTTGAGCACCTTTTCACGTACCTGTTGGCCATCTCTATATCTTCTTTGGAAAAGTGTCCATTCCGATCCTCTGTTCATTTTGTAATTGGTTTTTTGTTTTGTTTTGTGGCTACTGAGTTTTATGAGCTCTTGATCTATTTTGGATATGCACCCTTTATCAGATATATGGTTTGCAAATATTTTCTTCCATTGCATAGATTCCCTTTTTGTTTTGTTGATGGTTCTCTCTGCTGTGCAAATGCTTTTTATCTTGATGAAGTCCCAATAGTTCATTTTTGCTGTTGTTGTCTTTGCTTTTGGTGTCAAATCCAGAAAATCATCACCAAGACTGATGTCAAAGGGTTTATCATCTACATTTTCTTCTAGGGATTTTATAGTTTCAGGTCTTACTTCCAAGTCTTTAATACATTTTGAGTTGATTTTTGTGTGTGGTGTAAGATAGTGGTCCAGTTTCATTCTTTTGTGTGTGGCCGTCCAGTTTCCCCAGCACCATTTATTGAAGAAACTGTCCTTTCCCCACTTAATATTCTTGGCTCCTCTGTCATAAATTGATTGGCTGCATATGTATGGGTTTATTTCCATGCTCTCTATTCTGATCCATTGAGCTATGTGTTTTTATGCCAATATCTTAGTGTTTTGATTACTATAGTTTTGTAATATAGTTTGAAATCAGGAACTATGATGCCTCCAACTTTATCCTTCTTCCTCAAGATCGCTTTGGCTATTCATGGTCTATTGTAGTTCCATACAAATTTTAGGATTTTTTATTCTATTTCTATGAAAAATGCCATTGGTATTTTGATAGTGATTGCATTGAATCTGCTGATTGCTTTGGGTAATATGGACATTGTGGTTATATAAATTCTTCCTATCTGTGAGCAGGGATTATCTTTCCATTTATTTGTGGCTTTTTCATTTCTTTCATCAGTGTTTTATGGTTTTCAGTGGACAGGTCTTTCACTTTCTTGGTTAAACTTATTCCTAGGTATTTCATTCTCTTTGATACATTTGTTTTTGTTTTGTTTTGTTTTTTAATATTTATTTATTTCAGTGACAGAGAGCACGCAGGGGAGGGGGCAGAGGGAGAAGGAAAGAGAGAATCTCAAGCAGACTCCCCACTCAGTGCGGAGCCCAACATGGGGCTTGATCCTAGTACACTGAGATCAGATCTGAGCCAAAACCAAGAGTCAGAAGCTCAACCAACTGCACCACCCAGGAATCCCTCTTTTTGATACATTTGTAAATGGGATTGTTTTCTTAGTTTCTTTTCTGAGAGTTTGTTATTAGTGTACAGAAATGTAGGGGTGTCTGGGTGGCTCAGTTGGTTAAGTGTCTGCCTTCCTCTCAGGTCATGCTCTCAGGGTCCTGGCATCGAGCCCCACATTGGGCTCCCTGCTCAGCAGTGAGTCCACTTCTCCCTCTCCCTCTGCCTCCCCTCTCTGCTCATGCTCTCTCTCTCTCTCAAATAAATAAATGAAATCTTTAAAAAAAATAAAGACTTAAAAAAAATAAATGCAACTGATTTTCATACATTGATTTTGTATCTTACAACTTTACTGGATTCGGTTTTTAGTTCTGACAGGTTTTGTGTGTGTGAAGTCTTCAGGGTTTTCGATATATAATTTTCATATAATTTGACACAAAATGACTGATGAAAGTGGAAAATCCAGAGACTTGGGGTTTGTAAGTTTTGAGTATTTTTAAAATGCTCAGAAAGCCATTGAAGGAACAAACTGAAAAGTCCTTCATGGAAACCCAGTTTATGTTGGTGCAGCACAGAGCAAAGGAGAGAGAGTCTGAATTAAAGAACAAACCGAAAGTTGCTGGAGGGGAGGGGGGTGGGAAGGATGGGGAGGCTGGGTGACGGACATTGTGGAGGGTGTGTGTTATGGTGAGCGCTGTGTATTGTGTAAGACTGATGAATCACAGACCCGTACCCCTGAAACAAATAATACATTCTATGTTAATAATAATAAAAAAAATAAAGCACAAATTTGAGCAAATAAGACAGAGTAAACTCACCAGGTGCAAAGGTGCTAATCTTTATGTGAAAAATGTTGAAGACGATATTGATGATAAATGACTGGGAAGAGGATTCTCCCACTTGGGCACAATCACTCGTGTCAGGCTCATAAAGGAGGCTGGCTGCAGCAAAGGCTTTGGCTTCACTTGCTTTACGTCTCCCGAGGACGCTAACCAGGCCATCATGACAACGAACGGAAGAATTGTGATGGTCAAACCACTGAATAGGGCCATTGCACAAAGCAGGAGCCCCAGGCTCTCCTCACCGAGCACTAAATGGAGACAATGGAGAGTATGAGGACCGGAGGTGATGCTGTAATCCACTCTCATAGGCAGCAGCAACATCATCAGGTAACTTCATGCTAATTCTTCTTCAGCCTCCTCCTGGAAGTGCACAACTTCGCAAGCCTGTGGTCAGGGCCACACCTCATCTGTCTCAATATAAGTAGTGTGATCCCCTCAGACACAGCACCTAAACCACCACTGAGCACCTTCAGACCACTGAGAGACCCAGCTGTCCAGTCAGCCTATGAGATCACCAATATAACAACCCTTGGCTCTTCACATTCTAACTTCTGCCTCAAGACCATGTCTGACTCAAGGAGTCAAAAAAGTTGCAGGTGTTGCAGGTGTTCGCAGCCCTCTACATTTTAAAGTAGAAAGACCAGCATCCATCCAGAAGCCTAACCCTGTTCGTATGCAAGGTCATGACATGTTGAATGTGACTGTGTTGGCATCAGTGGTTACTCAGAAGATCCTGGGTGAAAAGCTGGTTCTCCTGGTTCAATCCAATCACCCAACTCTGGCTGGAGAAATCTCTGGCATACTGTTGGAGAGGGATGATGCTGAAATTCTTTTTTTTTTTGGGGGGGGGGGCTCGGGGGAGATTTTATTTATTTATTTTTACAAGAGACAGCGAGAAAGTGAGCATGAGCCGGGGGGAGGGGCACAGGGAGAAGCAGACTCCCTGCCAAGCAGGGAGCCCAACGCAGGGACTTGATCACAGGACTCTGGGATGACGACCCAAGCCGCAGGCAGATGCCCAATCGACTGAGCCTCCCAGGCATCCCTGATGCTGAAATTCTTTATATGCTCAAATATCCTGAGTGTCTCCATGCCGGAGTTGATGAAGCCATCTTTATTCTACAATCCAACCAAGCTCAAGATGCTGCCCTGAAATCTGCTAACAGCTCTCCCAGTATTCGACCCGCGTAAGATGAAATTCCTGCTTGCACAAATGAAAATTCCTAACAATGAAAAACAGAAATATTGGAGTAAATGATGAGAACAAAATATTTTATAAAGAAAACTAAACTGACACTTTGCCAAGAAATATCAAGACAATTATTGATTGCCTTTTTTTTCTCAATAAATTTCCTGTAGCAAGCAAGCAGAGGCAATAAAAATCAGTCTAACGACCTTCAACCTGTTTCTAAAATTAGAAGCTCCATAAATATTGTGGTTGATGACTATGGCATTTCTCCTATGGAAAGCATTTTTAAAGTAATGGCTGATCCAATATTCTCCTTTTCACTTCCCTCTTTTTGTGCATATGCAACTCTTGGATAACAATTCAAGCCAATGATCACATCTCATCTCCCTTTAACTCCCCTAATACCCGAACTGGTTCAGGAAAGGGCATATGTCCCAAGACAGGATATTCAGGGCTAATAAGACTAAGTTTTGGGACTCTTGTTCCAGCTATCAGGGAAATTTTTTCTACCAGATGGGTATATATACCTCCAGAACTTGTTAGCAGTCAGCTTGGCACCAAGAAAGGAGGGCCTGCCTGAGAAGGGAGTCATTACTAAGGAAGTAGACATCGTTTGAGTTCTGGGTCAAACTCCATCAGAAGTAGGAAACTGTTTCGAGTGGTATGTGAGTCAATAAATTTTTGTTTTGTTTTGTTTTGTATTTTTGTTTGGAAAAAACAAAAATATGGATTTTTCTACAATTTACAACATGGAGTCCTATGTGATACAATTTTTAACCTATGAAATTACAGTAACCATGTTTTTTAATCTAAAAGCCTATATTGCAACTTGGTATAGAAAGATACAAATTTTTAAAAAGATTTTATTTATTTATTTGTGAGAGAGAGAGCACAAGCAGGGGAGTACAGAGGAGGGAGGAGAAGCAGGCTCCCCGCTGAGCAGGGAGCCCAACGCAGGGCTCAATCCCAGGACCCCAGGATCATGACCTGAGCTGAAAGCAGATGCTTAACTGGCTGAACCACCCAGGCTCCCCTAGAAAGATACAATTTTAAACATTAACTCAGAATTCTTGGTACTTTTTTAACATGCCATCACTCCTTACTTTATTAGAAAACCATTAAAAATTTTTCCATATCATAAATAAAGATTTTAAAAATCTATTCAAAATTCTATTCAGAAACAATCTTGCCTTGGGGCACCTGGCTGGCTCAGTCCATGGAGTGTGCGACTCTTGATCTCAAGGTTGGGAGTTTGAGCCCCACATTGAGCGTAGAGCTTACTTAAAAAAAAAATAACAACAGATATTTTAAGTGGTACATTAAATCATTTGCTAAGATTGATATAAAATGGGTTTCTGACTTGCTATATAGTATTGTCCTTCCTTTACATAAAAACTAGAAACAAAGGAGGAAAAAGGTTAAAAAAAAGTGAGATATAGATAAGTCTTAAATAATAATCATCACTAAACTGGGTGGTATAATGTAATAAGTGTCATATAAGGGCTATGTGCAAAGTGCTTTTGGAAGCACAAAGGGTTGAATAATGCTGGCAGAGCCAGAGAAGAAGTGACATTTGAGCCGTGTTTAAAAATGAGATGGAGGGGCGCCTGGGTGGCACAGCGGTTGAGCGTCTGCCTTCAGCTCAGGGCGTGATCCCTGCATTATGGGATCGAGCCCCATGTCAGGCTCCTCCGCTGTGAGCCTGCTTCTTCCTCTCCCACTCCCCCAGCTTGTGTTCCCTCTCTCGCTGGCTGTCTCTATCTGTCAAATAAATAAATAAAAAATCTTTAAAAAAAAAAAATAAAAATGAGATGGAATTTGTCAGGCAAAAAAGAAAAAAAACAGCCATACTATGCATAACTAAAGGCATGGCATTTTGAAAGTCGGTTACAGGGTTAAACCTTCTCCTGTAGGTCCTAGAAGCAAACAGCAGAAAAATTACCTATTACTATTATTAGAGTCTAGGGTTGATAACTATAGCGGCAGTGTGGAAGATGGGTTGGAAGAGGGAAATTCTAAAATCCTGGAAACCTGTGATGATATTGTGGTCATCTAGGCAAGAGGCACAATGAATCTGTTGAGCTACAGAAGAGAACAAAGAGCTACGGAAGAAGTTGCCTATTGGCTGCAGCGTGAGCGATGGGGAGTGGTTGAAGATAACTCTCAAGTTTCTGGCTTCGCAACTGGATAGATGGTACTGCCATTCTCCAAGCTAAAACACATAAGAGGAGCAAGTCTGTGGACAATAAAGAGCCTAAATCCATCTCTTTTGTTTTTCAGCTACATCTAGGGAAAAGAGTATTTCCCTGAAAGTATTAACTCTAGTTTAGAAAGTTGACTTTTATCTGTAATATAAAATTTAAATTTTGCTTCTTCTTTTTGAAATTTTTAAATTACTGCATGATATTCCATTGCATGGATGTTCCATAATTTATTTCACAAGTGCCTTATTTATACTGTTTAAAGATAATTTTAAGGGGTGCCTGGCTGGCTCAGTCAGTAGAGCATGCAACTCTTGATCTTGGGGCTGTGAGTTCGAGCACTACATTGAGTGCAGAGATTACTTAAAAAAATAAAATCTTAAGAAAAAAAGATAATTTTAAATTAAAAAAAAAGAGTATCTCTTGTCCATATTTTCTTCGATAGACATGTACCACTAATTTAGTTTTTAAAGATTTTCTTTTTTAAGTAATCTTTCCACCCATCGTGAGCTCGAACTTTTAACCCCAAGATCAAGAGTCGCATGCTCCACAGACTGAGACAGCCAGGTGCCTCTAAATTAGGTTTTAAAAAGTAAAAGAAAAAGCAACCATGTTGGAATTTTGAGTAAGAGTAACTGGAATCATGGTGCTGTCATTTATCAGTAAGAGGGAAGTTGGAAGGATGAACACTTTTATTCTGGACAGGCTTGGAGGTGCTGAATGAGGAACTAATGTCTTCAGTTTGGAACAGGTTAAGTTTTATATATTCAGGAAAATCAAAACGTAAGACTAGAATGCAGGAGAGACACAAAATGAAACATACAGATTTGGTGTCATCCACAAAGGGAGAGTTGAAATCATAGAAAGAAGAGAGTACAGAGGGAAAGAAGAGAAGGTAAAGGAAAAGAGTACACACACACACACACAGAAGAGGGGGGAGAAAACATGAGGGTTGTTAGTTGAGTTCAAATCTAGTTCCATAAATTACCATGTATTCCAAAAATAGCTAGCTAAGAGTCTTTAGACAAATCAGTTAATGTTTTTTTTCTTTTCTTTACTTTTTGTTTGACCTGCTCGATGTGGTCTCCTCTCCACATTCAGCTGTAGAATATGTTCTGCCAGTCTTCGGGGTGTTCTCTGGGTTATTTACACTGATGTGGGTGCCAGCTAGTTGTATCCATGGGACAAGGGGAGCCCAGGATCCCCCCCACTCCGCCACCTTCCCAGGTACTGTTTTTGAACCTCAGTTCTCTCTTTAGCAAAATGGGTATAGATAATACCACTTACCTGAAGTGTTGTAAAAAATAGAGGAATTAGAGGGGTGCCTGGATGGTGCAGTCGTTAAGCGTCTGCCTTCGGTTCAGGGCGTGATCCCCGCGTTCCAGGATCGAGCCCCACATCGGGCTCCTCCGCTGGGAGCCTGCTTCTTCCTCTCCCACTCCCCCTGCTTGTGTTCTCTCTCGCTGGCTGCCTGTCTCTGTCAAATAAATAAATAAAATCTTTAAAAAAAATAGAGGAATTAGGGAAAGTATTATATGAGGTTTTTTTTTTTTTAATTTTTATTTTGTAGATGGGGGCAGGGCAGAGGGAGAGAGAGAATCTCAAGCAGACTCCACACCAGCATGGAGCCGACGACGTGGGTCTCGATCTCACAACCCTGAGATCATGACCTGGGCGGAAATCAAGAGATGGATGCTTAACCGACTGAGCCACCCAGACGCCCCTAGTTATTTTTTGTTGTGCAACAAATTGCCCTAAAATTTAGCAGTTGAAAACAGCCATCTATTGTTTCACCGATTCTGAGGGTCAGGAATAGGAATGTGAGCTGCTCGCTGGCTCAGAGTGCCTAGTGAAGTTGAGACCAAGAGGTCACTAGGGGCTCCAGTCGCCTGAAGGCTGTAGGAACCGCTTACAAGAGGGCTCATTCATACGGCTGAGAGCGGAAGGCTACAAGTTCCTCATCAGGTAAATTTCTCCACAGGGCTGTTGCGTGTGCCACCTCACACAGATGCTTCCTCCAGAGCGAGCGATCGAGAGAGAGCGAGGAGGAAGCTGTAATGCCTTTTATGACCTAGTCTCTGAAGTCAAACACCGTCACTCCGGCTATAGTCCATTCATTAGAAGTGAGTCACGAAGTCCAGCCCACATTCAAAGGGAATGGGATTGAGCTTGAAGAGAGGAGTATCGAAGATTCTGTGGATATATTTAAAAACCACAACAAATATCTAGCACACTGTTGCTTCTTGAGGCTTCGTCCTGGCCCCTCTTTTATCAGCCTTAATTTCCTTCCAAGCCTGATCTTCCCATAGCTTGCCCCTTCTTTTCTTTTTTTTTTTAAGATTTTATTTATTTATTTGAGAGAGTGAGAGAGAGAGTGAGAGAGAGAGAGAGCACGAGTGGTGTGAGGGGCAGAGGGAGAAGCAGACTCCCCGCTGAGCAGGGAGCCCGATGAGGGGCTCGAATCCCCAGACACTGGAATCATGACTGGAGCCACCCAGGCGTCCCCTGGCTTCCCCCCCTTTTTTTTTTTAAGATTTTTTTTTTTATTTATTTATTCGACAGAGATAGAGACAGCCAGCGAGAGAGGGAACACAAGCTGGGGGAGTGGGAGAGGAAGAAGCAGGCTCATAGCAGAAGAGCCTGATGTGGGCTCGATCCCAGATCGCCGGGATCACGCCCTGAGCCGAAGGCAGACGCTTAACCGCTGTGCCACCCAAGCGCCCCTGGCTTCCCCCTTCTTAGCAAACAACACTACCATCCACTCGGTTACTGAAAACATTTTTTTATCCTTTTCTTTGAGCTTCCATTCCCTAAGAAATTCATTAGCAAGTATTGTTGGTTCTACTTCTAAGATTATAACTTTCATTATATGAAAGTTGGGCAATTCAGTAGGGCTCTACTTGAGAGATAGCGAAGCAGAAGTTGGGTATGGTTCTCCTGCCTTCCTAAGGCAGCTTTTCAAGTGTACACATCTCTTTACATGTGAGTATAAAGGACTGGGAGAGGGCGATCAGCGTTGCAGAGCTGGAGATTGCTTGCTAGAAGAAGACCAGCCACATTTCCCCCCCAGCCTTGAGATATAATTCCCATATAATATTACGCAAGTTTAAGGTGTACAATGTGATGATTTGAGGGGCTCCTTGGTGGCTCAGTTGGTTAAGTCTTGGACTTTTGATTTCAGCTCAGGTCATGATCTCGGGGTCATGAGATTGAGTCCCATGTCCAACTCCATGCTTAGCAGGGAGCCTGCTTCTCCTTCTCCCTCCCACCGTTCATGCTCCCTCTCTCTCTCTTTCTCTCTCAAATAAATAAAATCTTAAAAAATATATTGAAAACATTTTAAAATGTGATGATTTGATACACACATATATTGTGAAATGTTTATCACAGTAAGGTTAGTTAACACCTTTTTCACTCCACATAATTACCACTTTGTTATTGTTGTTATAGTAAGAACAGTTAAGATTTAGTCTCTTAGCAACTTTCAAGTATATATTACAGTATTGTAACCATAGGTACCATACTATACCTTGGATTCCCAAAACTTACTCCTCTTATAACCAAAAGTTTATACCCTATGACCACCTTCACCATTTCCTCCACCCCCCAGCCCCTGGCCACCACCAATCTACTCTCTATTTTTATGAGTTCAGCTTTTTTAGATTCCACATAAAAGTGGATCATGAAGTATTTGTCTTCTCTAACTTATTTCACATAGCATAATGTTCTCAACTTTCCATGTTGTCACAAATGACAGGAATTCCTTCTCTTTTTATGGCCAAATAATATTCCATTGTATATATATACCCATATTTTCTTTTTTCTTCTTATTTTTTACATTTTAAAAAAGATTTATTTATTTATTTATTTATTTTTGAGGTAAAGAGAGAGAGAGAGAGAGGAAGAGGAAGAGAAAGAACAAGCCAGAGGGAGCCGCAGAGGGTGAAGCACACTCCCCATTGAATAGGGAGCCCTCAGGACTCGATCCCAGGACCTGGGATCACAACCCAAGCTGAAGACAGATGCTTAACTGACTGAGCCACCCAGGGGCTCCCCTTTCTTCTTTTTAAAGATTTTATTTATTGGGGTGCTTAGGTGGCTCAGTGGATTAAGCAGCTACCTTCGGCTCGGGTTGTAATCCCAGGACCCTGGGATCGAGCCCTGCAATGGGGGGGGGGGGTCCCTGCTCAGCGGGGAGCCTGCTTCTCCCTCTCTCTCTGCTACTCCCCCTGCTTGTTCTCTCTCTCTGTCAGATAATTAAATAAAGAAAAAATCTTTTAAAAAAGCTTTTATTTATTGTGAAAAAAAGAGAGGGAGAGGGGACATGTGAGTGGGGGAGGGGCAGAGGGAGACAGAGAATCTCAAGCAGACTCCATGCCGAGCACAGAGCCTGACATGGGGCTCAATCTCACAACTGTGGGATCATGACCTGAGCCGAAATCAAGAGTTGGACACTTAACTGACAGAGCCACCCAGATGCCCAGTACCACATTTTCTTTACCCATTTATCCATCAATGGATATTTAGGTGGTTTCCATGTCTTGGCTATTGTAAATACTGCTGAAATGAACATGGTGGTGAAGATAACTCAATGAAATAGCGATTTCATTTCCTTGGGATAAATACCCAGAAGTGGGATTGCTGGATCATATGTTAGTTCTATTTTTCTTTGTAGACCCCCCCATACTGTTTTCTATAGTAGCTGCACCAGTTTACAGTCCCACCAGCAGTCCACAAGGGTTCCTTTTTCCTCACATCCTCCACAGCATTTGTGGTATGTTTTCTTTTAAAGAAGAGCCATTCTAACAAGTGTGAGGTGCTATCTCATTGTGATTTTGATTTACGTTTCCCTGATCATTAGTAAAGTTAAGCATCTTTTTTTTTTAAGATTTTATTTATTTGCTTATTTATTTACTTGGGGGGGAGGGGCAGAGGAAGAAGGTGGGGGAGAATCTCAAGCAGACTCTGCACTGCCAGTGGAGCCCACTGTGGGGATCTGTCCCACAACATCAAGATCACGACCTGAGCCTAATCAAGAGCTGGATGCTTAACCGACTGAGCCACCCAGGAGCCCCAACTTAAACATCTTCTGGGGGCTCCTAGCTGGCTCAGTCAGTAGAGCACGTAACTCTTTTTTTTTCTTAATCTTTTTTTATTTTTAAGTTTTATGTATTGAAGTAATCTCTACACCCGATGTGGGGCTCAAACTCCTGACCCTGAGATCAAGAGTCGCACACTCCTCCGACTGAGCCAGCCGGTGCCCCTAGCATGAGACTCTTTTTTTTTTTTTTTAAGATTTTATTTATTTATGTGACAGAGAGGCAGCCAGCGAGAGAGGGAACACAGCAGGGGAGCGGGAGAGGAAGAAGCAGGCTCCCAGCGAAGGAGCCCGATGTGGGACTCGATGTGGGGGACTCGATCCCGGAATGCCAGGATCATGCCCTGAGCCGAAGGTAGACGCTTAACGACTGCGCCATCCAGGCACCCCCCTAGCATGAGACTCTTGATCTTGGGGTCATGAGTGTAGGGTGTAGGGGTTACTTAAAAATAAAAATTTCTTTTAAAAGCTAAGCGTATTTTCACGTATTTGTTGGCCATTTGTATATCTTCTTCAGTAAAATGTCTATTCATGTTCTCTGATCATTTTTAAGATTTATTTATTTAAGTAAACCCTACACCCAACATGGGGCTCAAACTCATGACTCCAAGATCAAGAGTCACATGTTCTACCACCTGAGCCAGCAGAAGCCCCATTCTCTGCCCATTTCTTAATCAGATTATTTGGAGTTTTTTGCTACTGAGTTTTATGTGGTCCTTTTATATTTTGGATATTAACCCCTTATCTTATATATGGTTTGCAAATATTTTCTCCCATTCCATAGGTTGCCTCTTCATTTTGTTGATTGTTTCTTTTGCTTTTTTGTTTGATGTAGTTGGTCCTTTTGTTTACTTTTGCTTTCATGGCTTGTGCTTTTAGTGTTGTATACAAAAAATCATCGCCAAGACCAATGTCAAGGAGATTTTTCCCTATGTTTTCTTCTGGGAATTATATGGCGTCAGGTCTCACATTTGAGTCCTTACTCCACTTCAAATTAATTTTTGCAACTGGTATAAGATAAGGGCCCAGTTTTATTCTTTTTTGTGTGAATTTCCAGTTTTCCCAACACACTTATGGAAGTGACTATTTTTTCCTCATTGTGTGTTCTTGGCTCCTTGTCAAATATTAGTGACCGTGTATGCCAGGCACCTTTCGTTAAGCATTTACTTTTTGCCTTGCAGTACACCAAGTAATTCACATGCATTATCTTATTTATTATCACACCTTTCTAAGAAGTAGCTGTTACTATTCCCCATCTAACACCCTTGCTTAAAAACCTATTTTTCGCCATTATAAAGATAATCTATCTTCACATACATACTTCTTTATTCTGTTAAATTGTTTTCTTAGGGTAATTTTCAGAAGCGGAATTACTGGGTCAAGGAATATAAAGATTTTAAAACTGTCAATAACTTTTTTCCTATTCTCCCTTAGAGGACGTGTCTACTCCCTTTCTGTGTATTTAACTTTTCTATTAAAAAAGAAATATAGGGTGCTTACAAGGCAGAAAACCTTGTTTTCTGGGGCAAAAAAAGAAAAGTGTGCTCCTCCACTTCCTGATGACCTGCCCAGCCTAGAGCCTGATAGTAAATGCTTAATAAATATTTATTTCATGACGATTAAATACATTTAGAGTATCTGATTTAAAGGCCCATCTAAGAAAAATGACTAGATCTGTCTTTAGTGGAAATTCCAGGATGGGGCTTTACAGAATCACCTTATTTTAATTGAATTCATTCATTCATTCATTCATTCATTCATTCATTCATCCATAGTTTGTCTTCTTGCAAAGAAGAACTTAAGGTGGCTTGGAAAGTTGTAAAAATAAATAGCAAGACAAACTATATATAAGAAAGGTGAAGCTAAAGGGAATATAAGGGGAGACAAGTAAAATAGAGCCAGGAATGAGGGAGTCACAGAAAATGCATACCAGGAAGTTCTATATACTTGCTAATAAGGTCAAAAAACAATATTTACTTTAAGCTCCCTGACAACTAACAAAAAGATGAGAATGTGACCAGCGGCAACAGTATTTGCACTGTTCACAGGCAAAAACAGCCTTGTTTTTAGGAAAATCACTACCCTTCTTGAAGATAAGACTTGACATAAATTTCTCTTGTGCTTTCTCTGATTGCAAATCTCGTGAGCAATGTCACCTTCATCAGCACCCTCCTTATGGTAAGCATGGAGATAAATTTTGAAGGGCTGTTTCTTATAGTGCCTATAGTAAAAGCTGAAAACATTACAGCCATCCACAGTTCAGTAAAAGCAAATTTTTATTATTATTATTATTATGCTGCCCAGAAGATAAGCAGCTCTCTCCTGGTTTTATTAGATCTATGCTTCTTTTATTTATTTATTTATTTATTTATTTATTTAAGATTTTATTTATTTATTTGACAGAGATAGAGACAGCCAGCGAGAGAGGGAACACAAGCAGGGGGAGTGGGAGAGGAAGAAGCAGGCTCATAGCAGAAGAGCCTGATGTGGGGCTCGATCCCATAACGCCGGGATCACGCCCTGAGCCGAAGGCAGACGCTTAACCGCTGTGCCACCCAGGCGCCCCTATGCTTCTTTTATTTAAAGGATCTAGTGTAAAAGTTCTTAATCTGGGGTTCATGAGGAAGAGCGAGGGTATTCTAAATTCTCTAAAACTGTATGCAAAATACCGCGTCACTTTGAAGGATTATGATGTGTCGATGTAGATTCATCAGTTGCAACAAATGCACCACTCTGGTGGGGATGTTGGTAATGGGAGAAGCTGTGCATGTGTGGGGGCAGGGAGTATATGGGAAATCTCTTATGTCTTCCTCTCAATTTTGCTGTGAACCTCAAACGGCTCTAAAAAAAGTAGTCTTTTTTAAAAAGGAAAAAAAAATGTGTCCATGAGTAGATGCATCTTCCTGGAGGAAAAGTCTAGAGCAGTAGTTCTCAAGTTTAACTGCACGTTAGAATCACCTGAGGGAGCTTTTAAAAAGAAAATTCCAAGGCCAAGGACTCTAGATATCCTGATTTAGTCAGTCTTGGGGAGCCTGGATCTGGTGTTGTTTCAAAAATTGGCGCCTGGGTGGCTCAGTTATTAAGCATCCGACTTTGGTTTGGGTGGTGATCCTGGGATCCTTGGATCAAGTCCCAAGTTGGGCTCCCTGCTCAGAGGGAAGCCTGCTTCTCCCTCTCCCACTCCCCCTGCTTGTATTCATTCCCTCTCTCTCTGTCTCTCTCGGTCAAATAAATAAATAAAATCTTAAAAAAAAAAAAAGTTCATGAGGTGATTCTAATGTGCAAAGTTAATATGAACGCCAAGCACCTAAGGGTTTTGTTTAAATGAAGATTCTGATTCAGTATGTCTGGGGTTAGGCCCGAGAGTGCATTTCTGACAAACTTCCAGGTAACACCACTGCTGATCTTCAGAACATCCTTTGGGTAGAAAGCCTCTGGAGCAGTCATATTCAAAGTGTGATCTGGGAACCCTTGGGGAGGGGGGGAATGCCTTCTATGCATTGTAATGCCAAGATGTTATTTGCCTTTTTCCATTGAGTTGACGTTTGCACTCACGGTGCTTAGCAGTGGTGGGTAAACAGGCAAATGCCTTCACACAAGTCAAGTGGTGGCACCAAACCATACTAGAACTCACTGTATTCTTTACTGCCATCTACTTGCAATTTTTTAAATTTTTATTTCTTTTTTTAAGATTTTATCTATTTATTTGTCAGATAGCGAACGCGCAAGCAGGAGGAGAGGGAGAGGGAGAAGCAGGCTCCCCACCCAGCAGAGAGCCCAGTGCGGGACTCGGTCCCAGGACCCTGGGATCATGATCTGAATCCAAGGCAGACGCTTAACCGACTGGGCCACCCAGTCGTCCCTTACTTGCAATTTTTTTAAAAAAAGGATGCTGTTTTACTTAGAATGTCCTTGATGAAGCAGTGAAAATTAGTGATTTTATTAAATCTTGACCCCTCAGTAAACGTGCTTTATTTCTTATGACACCAGTGCCACATGTGGAAGAAAAACCGACGGTTATCTTGAGGAAAAATATTTATGTGATTCATTGAGTTGTGACCTGAGGTAGGTGCTTTTCTCATTGACTGCCATTTTTACTTGAAACAATGACTAACAAACTATGGCTACTCAGACTGGTATATTTGGCTGAAATTTTCTCAAAAATGAACAAAATGAGCCTGCACTTCCAGAAAAATAACTGACAGGATTTGTTGCCAATGATAAAATTTGAATTTTCAAACAAAAGTTGGCATTTTAGAAAACTTATTTCTACCACCATGAGCTTGACAGCTTCCCCATACTTAAAAGACATTTCTGATGATTATAAATGTGATTTTTAACATACTGTATAATGAAATATGTCAGCATTCGGAAGATCTGCATAACTCAGTGAACCAATATTTTCCAATGACCAATGAATACGTAAAAGATCCATTCAAAGAGCAAGAAAGAACAATGGATTTTCATGAAACAAAACAAAAAGCTCATTGATATGGTTTCAGATTCTACATTGCAACTACCCTTTAAGAAATTACCACTTGTTAAAAAAAAAGAAGAAGAAATTACCGTTTGTTGAATTTCCATGTAGTATCAGACAATAACCACAATTTTCTGAGAAGTCTATTAAAATAATTCCCCCTTTTCCAACTGCATATCTATATGAGGCCAGATTTTCTTCATATACTTCAGCTGAAACAACATATTGCAACAGACTGAACGTGGATGCATGTATGAGAATCTAGCTAAAGCGGACATTAAAGAACTTTGTAGGGGCATCGGGCTGGCTTAGTCGGTAGAGTGTGAGACTTGATCTCAGGGTTGTGAGTTCAAGCCCCACGTTAAGTTAGAGATTACTTTAAAAAAAAAAAAGAACTTTGTAAAAATGTAAAACATTGACACTCTTTTTATTACATTTTTTGTTGTTTTGGAACATATAGCTACATTTTGTAAAAATATGTAATTTATGTTAATAGGTAATAAGTTTATTATTTTAAAATAAAATAATTATTTCTTTATTTTAACTACTAAAACAGTAGTTATTGATAGATAACCCACATATACAAAACTCATTGTTTTTTAAGGCTTTTTGGATTGAGAACTGCTACTTTCATTAAATTTCAAAGAGATCCAGGACCTCAAAAATACCTCGAAATGGTTAGGAACCACAGATCTTTAAAAAGAAACCAATGAGGGACCCCTGGCTGGCTCAGCTGGTTAGTGTCTGCCTTCTTCTCAGGTTATGATCCCAGGGTCCTGGGATCTGGCCCCACGTCAGCGCTCCCTGCTCAGCGGGGAGTCTTCTTCTCCCTCTCCCTTTGCTCTTCCCCCACCTCTTACTCTCTCTCTTGCTCTCTCTCTCAAATAAATAAAATCTTTAAAAAATAAAATAAAATAAAAAGAAATTGATGAAAATAAATAAATAAATAGAAAGGGATGAACTTATTTCATATTCTCCACAAAAATTATTTTTCTCAGTTAAGCTTTGGAAAAGTATGGAATGGCAGTGAGTTCTAGACTATATTTCTAACAAGAATGTGGACAACAACAGTTCTGGGCTGCCAATTAACTAGTTAGCCTTAATATAAATGGGTTGAAAACAACCCTTAGAAGCTCAGATCTAATTCCCTAATATCATATACAAAGCAACATTATGAACTGTGCTATATAGGAATTAATCCATTTAACTCATGACAACTCCATACGGTAGGTACTCTTACTATCTCTGGTTTGTACATTTTGTTGAATGAATGAATGAACGAATACGTGTGTGAATAAAATAAAGGGCTTTTAAAAAAAATTTTATTTTTAAGTAATCTCTACATCCAACATGGGGCTCGAATTTATACCCCCAAGATCAAGAGCTGCATGCTCTACCGACTGAGCCAGCCAGATGCCCCTAAAATTAAGTCTTTTTTACCTGTATACAAATCCAATTTAGAAAAGGGTTCTCAATACAGTTATAGTCAGCCAACTAGTGCTCATTTTCTATCTTTTTTACGCAACGTTTGCCTATCTGCAGTTTCCCTCTGCATTTTTATTGCCATCTAGCTCCCACAGTTAATTCCTTTCCTTATTGGGGTTGAGATCTATTCTTCCCTCTAAATCTCCATGTACTTTTTGAAAATAAATACAGGGGGCCTGGGTGGCTCAGTCGGTTCAGCGTCTGCCTTCGGCTCAGGTCATGATCCCAGGGTCCTGGGACGAGCCCTGCTTCAGGCTCCCTGCTCAGCGGAGAGCCTGCTTCTCCCTCTGCCTGCCGCTTCCCCTGCTTGCGCGCTCTCTCTGTCAAATAAATAAATAAAATCTAAAAAAAAAAAAAAAAAAAAAGGAAAAGAAAATACAAACACCACAGTGTCTATCAATTAGCCCCACCTCACTCACTGCACCCCAGCCCTTATGCCCCCAATGGGACCATGTGCTCATCCTATCAGGCAGATCCCCTCACCCATCTTCTGGTAACACTAATAATAACAAGAACTAACATTCACTGAGTAACTAGGTGCTACATGCTTTACTTCATGAACTTACTTAGTCTTCATTGGGTAGCGATGGTAATTACTATTTTTATCATCCCTATTTTAGAGATGGGAAAATAAAGATTTATGCAGCTGGAATAACTTATCTAAGTCTCATAGCGAGAAACTAGTATAGCCAGGATTTGATTTAAACCTGTGTCCTTCCCCACACCCCCACCTGTAGTTTTATTGGGGTATAATTCACAAATCATAAGATTAACCTACTGGAAGTGTACAATTCAATGATTTTTACTAAGTATATAGAGTTCTGCAACCACTGCCAAGATCTGCTTTTAGAATATTTCCGTCAGCCCAGAAAGTTACCTTGTAGTCAATTCTTGCTCCCTCTCCCAGCCCCAGACAATGACTAGTCAACCTTCGGTCTCTACAGAGTTGCCTTTTATGAAACATACATTAATGGAATCCTACATTGCATATAAATAGAATCCTTCGTTATCAGGCTTTTTTCACTTAGCATGTTTTTTAAGTTCATCCATGTTGGATAACGTGTCAGTAATTTGTTGCTTCTCACTGCTGAACGGTATCTGTTGTATGGATATACCATGTTTTGCTTATCCATTTACCAGCTGGGGTACATTTGGGTTGTTTCCACTTTGGGGACCTTATGAATAATGCTGCTATGAACATTCATGTGCAAATTTCTGAGTGGGCATGAATACTGTCATTTCCCTTGGGTGGTGCTTAGGAGTAACATTTCTGACTCCTAATTAAGTTTATGTTGAACATTTTAGGAAATTTCAAACTATCTTCCAAAGTAGCAATATCATTTTATCTCCCCATCAACAATGTATGAAGACCCAGTTTCTTCACATCTCATCAATCCTTGGCATTGTCAGTCTTTTTTATCATAACCATCCTAGTAGATGTGAAATGATATCTCATTGTGGTTTTAATTGGCATTTCCCTAATGATTAATGATGTTGGCTATCTTTTCCTGCATTTAATAGCCATTTATATATCTTCTTTGCTTGGAATCCTTGACTACAAAGTTACCACCACCCAGCCAATGCCTCCCAAATACGCCATATTCACTCTTGCCTCTTTGCTTTTGATTATGCTCTTCCTATAACTTAAAACGCCCTATTATTTTATAATCCCAAATTTATGATTTTAAAAATTCAGTTCCAGAGGCACTTGGGTGGCTCAGATGGTTGAGCATCTGCCTTCGGCTCAGGCCATGATCCCAGGGTCCTGGGATAGAGCCCCATGTCAGACTCCCTGCTCAGCTGGGAGTCTACTCGTCCCTCTCCCTCTGCCCCCCCCCCAATTCATGCTCTCTCTCACTCTCTCTCTCAAATAAATAAATAAAATTTAAAAAAAATCCAGTTCCACATTCACATTCACTATAAGACTAATCCTGGCCCAGCCTTTCATACATACTATCTCCCATCATTCTTGCATATAGTGAGAATCCAATTAAAAAAAGAACCTAGGGGGCCCATGGGTGGCTCAGTCAGTCTGTTGAGTGTCTGAGTCTTGATTTCAGCTCAGGCCGTTATCTCAGGGTCCTGGGATGGAGCGCTGCATCAGGCTCTGTGCTCAGCAGGGAGTTTGCTTGAGCATTCTCTCCCTCTCCCTCTCCCTCTGCCTCTCCTCCCGCTCTCTCTAAAATGGATAAATAAATCTTAAAAAAGAAAAAAAAAAAAGAATCTAGGGGCGCCTGAATGGCTCAGTTGGTTAAGCGTCTTCCTTCGACTCAGGTCATGATGCCAGGGCCCTGGGATCAAGCCTCGCTTTGGGCTCCCTGCTCAGCAGGGGAGTCTGCTTCTCCCTCTCCATCTGCCTCTTGCCCTGCTCATGCTCTCTTTCTCTCTCTCTCTCATATTTTCTCTCTCTCTCAAATAAATAAAATCTTAAAAAACTAAAAAGTTTTTAAAAAAAATCTAATAAATATTAAGTTTATGAATGGACTTTACCCCAGTTAAAACAGACAAAATTTATTCAGTATCTGATCAGAACAGATCCTCAACATATATTTTTTAAAAACTGATGCTGTGGAAGATATAAAGATGAATAGAGCAAACTAAAGATTATCATCTAGTTAATCATGTAGTATGATGCAAAGATACAGTCCCAAATAAAGCAAAAGTATATCTTCTGAAATTATATCTTTACTTCAGGTCTAAATAAAACCTAGTATCCATTTAAGCATCAATTTGTTTAGCTATCATTTCTTGAGTATCTCCAGTGTATCAGCCACTTCGTAACTGCTATTGTTAGAGGGAGAATACAGTTAAATAAGTTTTGATCCTTCAATTTGTTTATAGCAAAATAAAGGGAAGCAATAGGTAATCGAAAATTTTAATACAATGGTAAGTGCTATAACAGAGGTAGCTCCAATGTGGGACGACAGAGAAAAATGTTATCATATCACAAAAGAGAGGGCTTTGATTTGGTTCTTTATGAAAGAATATTAGCCAAGTGAAATGTAGGGCTTCCTGGTAGGAATCTGGCCCATCTCTGGGTTTTTCTCTCATCTCAAGGAAGTCAGACTGTCAAAAACCTGATCCAATTTTGGACTCAGTAAAATAATTAGGGCACAAAAAAATGTCCTGGACTGACCTGGGTTTCTGGGGATATTAGGATAACATTAACAATAGCACCTCTCCTCACCTTTTCCTTCTTCCGGACCCATTTCTGAGCACTATCCTCTGAGTTTTTAGGAAATGAACAGTCACAGAAATCAACAAGGGTAGAAGGGCATGAGTACTAGGTAAGAAATGAACCTCTAGAAAAAGGCTCTTTAACAATCTGATCTCTTCAAGCCTGGAGGGATAGCCTAAGAGCTGGGGGCTCTGTATAAGGTTAATTGTTAATTGTTACTGGGTGCAGCCATTGGGGTTTTTTTCTTTAACTGAAATATAGTTGAGATACAATATTATATTAGTTTCCAGTATACAACATAATGATTCAGCATTTACATATATTATAAAATGCTCCCATGTAAGTGTAGTTACTGTCACTGTGCAAAGTTATTAAAATACTATTTACTATATTTCCTGTGCTGTACTTTACATCTCTGTGACTTATCAGTTATTTTATAATTCAAAGTTTGTACCTTTTAATCTCCTTCACCTAATTCATCCATCTCCCCTCCCCACCTCCACTCTGGCAATCACCCGTTTGCTCTCTGTATTTATGGGTCTGTCTCTGTTGTTTTGTTTTGTGTTGTTTTTTAGATTCCACATATAAATGAAATAATATGGTATTTGTCTTTCTCTGTCTGACTTATTTCACTGAGCATAATACCCTCTAGGTCCATCCATGTTGTCACAAATGGCAAGATTTCATTCTTTTTTATGACTGAGTAATATACTGTACTATATATATATATACACACACACATACCCCCCACATCATCTTCTATTGATGGACACTTAGGTTGCTTTTATATCTTGGCTATTGTAAGTAGTGCTGCAACAAACATAGGGGTGCATATATCTTTTCGAGTTAGTGTTTTTGTTTTCTTTGGGTAAATACCCAGAAGTGGAATTTTAAAACTGTTAGGTATTTAGATCCAAAAATTCTGCCCACCTGTATCTGGTTCTAGACCATACTGACTTTTATATTAGTGTTGGAGGGCTTAATCTGAAAAAAAAAAAGTGGATAATGGCCAAGGAACCAAGTTAAGCATGAACGGTAATATTCATCTTGGGAACTGTTATTCTAAGTAACTCTAAATAGGAAACTGTTTCTCCTGTCATTTACCTTGTGTAGTTAAAAATATTCAGATTTCAGTCATAATTTCAATCCTGACTCTGAAACCTTGGTCAAACCACTTAACTCCTCTAAATCTTAATTTCTTTATCAGAAAAGTAATGCACTTTTAATTCTTTATTGAAAATTAAAGGAAGTATATAACAACCTGTGGCTATCTACTTAATGATGGTGATGGCAACACTAATATTGCCATAACTACTAATAGCTAACATTTATTGAACATTTTCTATGTGCCAGGCAGTGTTCCAAAATGCTTTGTATGACAATGATTATTTGTTGAAAATCAGTTCAAAGCTACATCCATATGAAAGACCAGTGGATTCTCAATTGTCTTTGTCAGCTCAGGCTATTATAACAAAATATGTAGACTGGGTGTCTTTTTTTTTTTTTAAGATTTTATTTATTTATTTGAAGTGGGTGCAGGGGAGGCACAGAGGCAGAGGGAGAAGCAGACTGCCCGTTGAACAGGGAGCGTGATGTGGAGCTCGACCCCAGGACCCTGAGATCATGACCTGAGCTGAAGGCAGACACTTAATGGACTAAGACACCCAGGTGCCCAGACTGGGTGTCTTAAATGGAGACACTGGTTCCTCACAGTTCTGTAGGCTGAGAAGCCCAAGATCAGGGTGCAGTTGGGTTCTTAGTGAGGTCTCTCTTCCTGGCTGTTAGACAGCTGCCTTCCTGCTATGTCCTCACATGGCAGGTAGGGGAAGAACTCTGGTCTCTCCCTCTTCTTATAAGGACGCTAATCTCACCATGGGGCCCCCACCTTCATGATATTTTTAAAGTCTACTTGGCACATGATTTTAGATTAGTTTCAAGTATACAATATAGTGATTTGACAATATGTATATGTATATGACAATATGTATATCTATATGTTATGCTATGCCCACCACAAGAGTAGCTACCATCTGTCACTATACAATCCACTATTACAATACCATTGACTATATTCCCTATGCTGTATCTTTTACCTTCATGACTTACTTATTCTATGAGTGGAAGTTTATACCTCCTACTCTCCTTCACCCATTTTGCTCATCCCCTCTCCCCTCCCCTCTGGCAACCATCAGTTTGTTCTCTGTATTTACGGGTCTATTTCTGCTTTTGGCTTGCTTATTTATTTATTTATTTTTTTAAGAGCCCACATATAAGTGAAATCATATAGTATTTATCTTTCTCTGTCTCACTCATTTCACTTAGTGTAATACCCTCTAGGTCTATCTATAATGTTGCAAATGGCAAGGTCTCATTCTTTTTATGGCTGAGTAATATTCCATTTGTGTATATATTACATCTTCTTTATCCATTCATCCACCAATGGATACTTGAGTTGCTTCCATATCTCGGCTATTGTAAATAATGCTGCAATAAACATAGGGATGCATATACCTTTCAAATTAGTGTTTTTGTTTTCTTGGGGTAAATAGTTAGTGGAATTACTGGATCATATGGTATTTTTAAAAATATTTTCTTTATTTGAAAGAGAGAGTGAGAGCGCGCACACACACAAGTAGGGGAAGGACACAAAGAGAGGGACAAGCAGGCTCCCTGTTCGGCAGGGAGCCTGACGGAGGGCTAGATCCCAAGACCCTGAGATCACGACCTGAGCCAAAGTCAGACGCTTAACAGACTGAGCCACCCAGGTGCTCCAGCATATGGTGTTTCTAGTTTTAATTTTTGAGCAACCTTCAATCTGTTTTCCACAATGGTTACACTAATTTGCATTCCCACCCAAAGGGCACAAGTGTTCCTTTTTCTCCACATCCTCACCAACACTTGTTATTTCTTGTCTTTTTGATGCTAACCATTCTGACAGGTGCGAGGTGATATCTCATTGTGGTTTCGATTTGCATTTCCCTGATGATGAGTGATGGTGAGCATCTTTCCATGTGTCTGTTGGCCATCTGGATTCTTCCTCGGAAAAAATGTCTATTCAGTTCCTCTGTCGTCTTTAATTGGATTACTTGGGGGGTTTTGGTGTTGAGCTATCTAAGTTGCTCATATATTTTGGATATTAACCCCTTACTGGATATATCATTTGCACATATTCTCCCATTTAGGAGGTTGCCTTTTTGTTTTGTTGATGGTTTCCTCCATTGTGCCTAAGCTTTTTATTCTCCCACCCTCATGACTTTGTCTAAACCTAATTATCTCCTAAAGGCCCCATTTCTAAATACCATCACATTGTTGGTTAGAGCTTCAAGATACGAATTTTGAGAGGACACAAACATTCAGCCCGTAACACCATCCTAGGAGTTGGTTCCCCCTCCTGGCTGCAAATTAATCATCTAGGGAGCTGTTAAAAATATCAATATCTATATACTACACCAATTAAATCTGAATATCTGGGGGTAGGTATTCATTACAGAATAAAGGAGAATTAGAAAGAAGTAGCATTGGGGTGCCTGGCTGGCTCAGTCAGTAAAGCATGTGACTCTTGATCTTGGGGTTATGGGTTTGAGCCCCACATTGGGTGTAGAGATTACTTAAAAATAAAATCTTAAAAAAAAATAAAAAGAAAGAAGTAGCATTCACTTTTTTTTTTTTTTTTTAAGTAATGAACTTAGGGATGCTTGGGTGGCTTATCTAGTTAAGCATCTGCCTTCGGCTCAGGTCATGATCCCAGGGTCCTGGGATCGAATCCCACATCAGGCTCCTTGCTCAACAGGGAGCCCGCTTCTCCCTCTGCTTGCCGCTCCCCCTGCTTGTGGTCTCTCTCTCTCTCTCTAACAAATAAATAAAATCTTTAAAAAAATAAATAAAATAAAGTAATGAACTTAAGTTGTAATGAACTAAGTTTCTTAAAGACCTGGCAGTCAACTCAAGGAGCCCTGATTTCACCCAATTTTCACTTCATTCCTGGATTTCTCTGTTTTTTCATATGGGAAGAAAATCCAAAAAGAGATTTCTTGAGGACTTCTGTGGCTTTTGAAGAAAAGATGTATCTGCGATATGGCTAACATAGCGCCTACCTTTTTTCAGAATCCTATCGGGTGTCTTTTTACTAGTTTCCGGGACAAGCTTTGAATTTCTTTCAGAGATGTTCTGTTCTGGCTTTATTATTTTGATTATTACATATTGACTGTATACCATGCATCAAAAGCTGTGCTAGATGGTGGGGATTTAAGGAAGAATACCGGGGCGCCTGGCTGGCTTAGTCGGTGGAGCATGCGACTCTTGGTCTTGGAGTTGTGAGTTTGAGCCCCACGTCGGCTGTAGAGATTTAAAAAAATTTAAAAATGGGACACCTGGGTGACTTAATCAGCTGAGCGGCTGCCTTCGGCTCAGGTCGTGATCCCGGGGTCCTGGGTTGGAGTTCCCCATTGGCTCCTTGCTCACTGGGCAACCTGCTCCTCTCTCTGCCTGCTGATTCCCGTTGGTACTCTCGCTCTCTCTCTGGCAAATGAATAAATAAAATCTAAAATAAAAAAATACAGAATAAAACAAATCCTTTATCTCTAAGGAATTCACTCTTTAGGATAAGAGACCCACAAAAATAACACAGATAAAACGTGGGAACTTTTATGTAAAAATATTGTGAAAGGCTTTGAGAATGCTTACACGGGAGCAGTTAATTATGGGCTATTAGGAAAAAACGGAAGAGGAAATGTGCCATTTGCACTTGGCTTTAAGAGCAAGATGATAACAAGGGATGGGAAGCGGATAGAGAGTGGGTATTTCTGGCAGAGAAATGGTGTGAATGACGGACTGAAAGTGTGATGGTTGAGTGTTTTAGGGGCACTTGAAAGTAGGGCATTTAAGGAAATCATAGAAAACAAGAATAGGATGACAGGGGCGCCTGGGTGGCTCAGTCAATTAAGCATCTGCCCTCGGTTCAGGTCATGATCCCAGGGTCCTGGGATGGAGCCCCAAGTCAGGTTCCCTGCTCAATGGAGAGCCTGCTTCTCCCTCTCCCTCTGCTGCTCCCCCTGCTTGTGTGCTCTCTCTCCCTCTCTCCCTCTCTCTCTCTTGCTGTCTTTCTCAAATAAATAAAATCTTTAAAAAAGAGAGAGAGAATAGGATGGCAATTTCTGATCAGATGTTAAGGAGGTGGAGATTAGAGAAGGTAGTTTGAAGAGAGTCTGTCATTTTACAGAATGAGAAAGGGAGTTCACTAGAAACAATGATATCAGCTACCATTTATGAGCACTTACTATATGCCACACGATGAACATGGTCCCTGCCTTCCTGGAGCCTCCTCCAACATAGTAGAGAAGCCAGACAACAAATAGGTATATTCTAAAAAGATAAAGCATTATCATTTGGGATAAATGCCAGTGAAGAAACACATGGTACCATGACAAAGAATAATGGTTAGAGATGCAGGCCAGGTTGGAGAAGGAGAACAGCTTCAGACCAAGGCTCAAAGGATAAGAAGTAGACCATACCAAGGGCAGAAGGAAGAGCTTCTGCTAAAGCCTCAAAACAAGAGTTTTGCATTTTCCAGGAATTGAAAAGAGGCCAGTGTGGCTGGTGCATGGCAAGAGAGTGGCATAAGATGAGAGTAGATGTGTGGGTAGAGGCCAGATCACTCAGGGTTTCTTCTAGGTTCCAGTAAGGAAACTGAATTATATTCTTAGGCAAACAGAAGTTGGGGACTGGTCTTAAGTAGGGGAATAACATGATTGGCTTGGTATTTAACATTGTTTTAGTTACTAAATGGCTAGTTGGATTGTGTCAGGGCAGTCAGGAGACGTAGGGAAATTTTAGAGAAAGGGTGCTTCTATCAGATGAAGTACTGAAGGAAATTAAGAACACAGTGTGGTTTGGTGAAGAAGGTGATGACATAGGTTTCGGTTTTGTTGGCTTTGGGGTGACAACACTAGTTATTTCTCCCATGACTCCAAGTTGGACTAAGACAAGATTTATAGCTTCAGCAGAGAGAATTCCAGACTGTGGATACCAGTGTAAGGATAAGGAGGGTCCGAGAGGTAATGCCAAGAGTGGGGTATAGAGAAGCCAAGGTACTTTCTCTACCTGGAGCAACTTTTACAGGGGTACCAGATGCCTCACATCATCCTGTCAAATATGTTCCACCAACACCTGGACTGGAATTTAGGAGAGATGTCTGACTGAACCTGTGCAATCCAGGTTGTAGCTTACAGCAAGAAGTTAATTCATGTTTATTGAACGAATAAGATTGATGTGGTAATTATCCATCTGGCAGGGAGAGTTGAAGGTATAGGAGTAGTTTAAATTACTGAGGGAGAAAAGAGAGAATATGAAAAAGAAACAACTAAGAACAACTAATTTCTGATTGAAATTGATCTGGCAGGAACTGAATGGTGTGGCCACAGAAAAATTTGGGTCAGACTCTGAGAGATCCTAAAGCTGGAATTTTTATATTTATGATTTTTAAAAAATTATTTATTTGACACAGACAGAGAGTACAAGCAGGGGGAGTGGCATGCAGAGGGAGAGGGAGAAGTGGACTCCCTGCTGAGCAGGGAGCCTGACATGGGGCTTGATTCCAAGATCCTGGGATCATGACCTGAGCCGAAGGCAGCCACTTATCTGACTGAGGCACCCAGGCATCCCTAAAGCTGGAATTTTTAATAAGAATGGGAGAATATCTATTAAAGAAAAACATTTAATTTCTGTCTCTTATACCCAAAGAGATTTTAAAAAATAGACAGACAGTTTACCAGATAAGTAGGATCCCAAACATTTTGTGACATGATTTTAGTAGACTGGCATATACATATTTTTATTTATTTTTTTAACTAATTAATTTTTTTAAAAGATTTTATTTATCCATTTGTCAGAGAGAGCACAAGCAGGGGGAGCAGCAGACAGAGTGAGAAGCAGGCTCCTCACGGAGCAGGGAATCCAATGCAGGACACAATCCCAGGACCCCGGGATCATGACCGGAGTCGAAGGCAGACACTCAACCGACTGAGCCACCCCAGCATCCCTATACATACTTTTAAATTAATTAATTAATTGAGTAAACTCTGCACTTAACAGGGAGCTTGAACTCATGACTCCAAGATCAAGAGTCACATGCTCTGCCAACTGAGCCAGCCAGGTGCCCCAGTAGATTTTACATAGGTCTCACCAGGACTAACTAGGAGTTTAGAAACAAAAAGATATTGAATAAAATGGCATTCATTCATTGGGAAATTGTTTCTGTATAAAATGGCTAAGTATGGTCTCTATAAAGAATTGTAATTAAATGGGAGTGAGAACAAATTCTTTGCTTACAGTTTCAGTGGCTTTAATTAAAATGTATTTATATGGATGCGCCAGGCCATTTCACATGCAGTATGGATCTAACGTACTTGGGTTTAGAGTTCTAGCAAACACACCCAAAGATGGGAGAATAGATCCGTTATTCGTCTGCTTTTCTGTAGGAGAGGCAGTATAACCCAATTGTTAAGACTGATAGCATTAGCACTAGACAGACCTGGTTTTGATTCCTGCTCAGCCACTTCCTGGCCCTGCAACCTTATGTAAGTTACTCAACCTCTCTAGGCCTAGTTTTCTCATCAGTGCTACATAGAAAATGAAACAACCTACTTCAAAGGGTTATTGTGAAAATTAGTTGAAAAAACTAAAGCTTTTAAGGGCCATCTCTGACACATTCCATTGTGGAAAGACATAACAGAGACAATATAATATCCAGTCCTTATTATACGGCAGCTACTGTACTTATGTGCTTCTAATACATTCTCTCATTTAATCCTTTGAGATAGATACTATTTCTTACCTGAATTTTACTCATGGGGACACTGAGGTTTAAGGAATTCCATGTAATCACACAGCTATACAAGCTCCTCGTTAGCACAATCACCTACAGGTGTACCCAATTTGATGCAAGACTATGCATGCATACACACATGAGGACATTTACATGCCACTGCTGCCAGTCCCACATTTCCTGGCACTCCTATCTGGAATGGGTGGTGCCGGAACAGTACGGTGGCGAGAGTGGAAATGGCTGACGGAACACCCACTCGACCAACACGAGTGTCTTCATGAAAAGGGTGATGTATTGCGAAGAGCACAGCTCTGTCTCTAACTTGCCCTTGGACCTTCAATTTAGTCATTTAACCCAAGTCTTCGGGCCTCAGTTTCCTCATCTGCCAAATGAGGGGGCTGGCTCAGTTCTAGAATCCTCTGAATCTAAGCGGTCCTCAAGACTACCACCGTGATAGGCAGTTCTATGCAAACACTCTCGCCCCCATGGCAACGGCCACCCAACTCTCAGAAGCACTGGTATGCGCTCCACTCCAGCCAGCAGTACTATTTCCATCGCAAATTCCTGGGTGAATAGAGGGCTTGAAAGGGGGAGGGAATCTGTCGGTCAAAAATCTTAAAGCCCCTGGCTTTAAAAGAAGTTCTGGAATAAATTGTCTCTGGGTGGTGTGTATCTGCTAAATCAGAAAAACAGCATCAGGGTTTAATTCCCAAAATCACCCTTTTAGCAGGTAGAGGAGCTGTCTTAGCCGAGATGAGATTTAAAGGGTCACTTTGCCAGTAAGTGCTGAGTCAATGAGTGGAGGAGACTGTGGCCCAGGTTCATTAGCACACAGGCAAGGATGCCAAAGGAATGCTGCCAGAGAGTGTTTAAATCAATCTAGGTTTTGAGAAGTGATTCCAGTATTCATTTCCAAAGTACATAGACTAATAAGGCTCTCATTATGATGGACATTATCAGAGCTTCATCTTAGAAGCACAGGGACTCTGGGATAAAGAGACAAGGATAAAGGTATGAGAGAAGGTGAACATATCTTTTCAGGAAAAGCAGGAGATGTCCTTGAAAAGGCCACCCTATATCTGCCCGCTATTTTCAAGGCTTTGAAAAGTTGTTTTCCGGGTCTGTTGCTGGTAATGGTGAGGATGACAATGCTGAATTCATGGAGAGGAGGAGCTCCTGCCTTTTCCTCCTCCATGTCGCTTCCTTAGATTTGAGCCAGAGAGTAGAAGGGGGTTCTATCCTTTTATAACTTGGTTGTAAATGAAGTGGATGCTCAATTAAATACAAGTTTGAAGAACTCACTTTCTAAGAGGGAGGGGTTCCAGGGGAAACGCAATGTGCACTTCACCAGGTTCCCACCTGAGGGCAGCAGTGCGAGCCTTTGCTGCCTCCTTAGGGATGCTAACTGAGATATGCATTGTAAGGGCATCAAAGAGAGGAAGAGCGCGGAAGTCCACATGGGAGGTGGGGAACGAGGCTGGTGAGAGTTCTCAGAAGAGAAAACAGAGTTGTGTCCATGAAGCTGGGGGGCTTCTGGAATGAATGGAAGGTCTGTGCTGAAGACAGCAACACAGCTTGCTGAGAGATTCGGGAGCTGTGACATCCAGGGCAAATCTGGCTGGCGGCTCCTTCCAAACCTGTGGAGTTGGAACTTGCTGATTTTTCTCTGGCCACTAGAGGGCAGAATGTGAAAAGAAGATTTCAGCTTTCTCACCCTCTCAAATTGGCTTATACAGCCCTGGAGGAATTCTAAATTTCAGAAGGCATAAATCTTGATCTTGCTAACATGTATATTTGGTCAAGCCATTTCCTTGCTTACACATTTTCAATGGCTCCAGAATAGAGTCTGAGCTGATGAGAATGGCACACAAAGCTCTTTCTTAACTGTCTTTGGTCTTCCTTCCTAACTCTAAGAGTTAGTGGCCCACCTCACCCCTGGCCCCTACCCCCGCTCCCCCACCTGAACATACACAATCCTAGTGGAGTAGTGGGGTGGAAAGGGGAAGGGTGTTGGAGCCAACCACAAACCAGCAAATCATCGCAGACTTTATCATGATTCTCACATTCAACTCCAGGAATTCCTGTCTATTCTCTCTCAGATAAACTCTGAGGGCAGAGACCACATCTACCTTGTTCATTCTTATATCCTTAGTGCCCAGCACTCTTATAGGAGCTCATTAAACATTTATTGATCAGAGTCACAAATGAATGAGTTCATTTACCTTCCCTAGTCCACCTTACTACCATCTCTCTCGGTCTATAATAGGAAACCAGGTGGTCTCCCTATGACCCCCTTTGCTCCTTGCAATCTGTTTTGTACTCCGCAGCAAGTGATCTTTCTGAAATTCAAATTTGTTTAACATTCTTCATGGTTCCCATTACTCCCATGCTTCCCATTGTTCTTAAAGACCAAAATCCTTAACACGACCCATAATATAAGTGTAACTTAGAAGTTTGGGTATGTGTTAGTTAAGGGATCATAAGAAAGTTACTAGATCTCACTGACACTTCGTTTCCTCATCTAAAAAACGTAAATGATAGGGATGCCTGGGTGGCTCAGTCAGTTAAGCGTCTGCCTTTGGCTTGGATCATGATCCCAGGGTCCTGGGGTCGAGTCCCACATGGGGTTCCCTGCTCAGCAGGGAGGCTGCTTCTCCCTCTGCCACCTGCTCGTGATCTCTCTCTCTCTCTGACAAATAAGAAAAAACTTTTTTAAAAATGTGAGTGATAATCATTCCTGCCTCACTCACTCATAGGGTTGTGGGATTAAATGACCTAATACACATAAAATAGCATAATGTTCAGGTCTATGTTCAGTAAGTGGGAACCACAACTTTTAGGACCTGAATGATGACCTGCCTGCCTCTTACCATCCCCTCTCATGTTTTGGCAGCCTCATTAAGCTACTTTCAGATTCTGGAATGTGTCATGCTCCTTTTAATTTCCACCCATCCTTCTCATCCCAAAATTGACCTTCCTTCCTCCAAGAAAGCTTTCTTTGCACCTCATCGTCTAGTTCAGGTGGCCCTGCAATAGGTTCCCATAGCAGCCTATGTAACATTTATCACAGTATATGTTATCTACTCCTGGCATACTGATTGGCATTTAACGATGCCTCAATAGGGGCGCCTGGTTGGCTCAGTCGGTTAAGCCTTTGGCTCAGGTCATGATCCCAGGGTCCTGGGACCAAGTCCCAAGTCGGGCTCCCTGCTTCTCCCTCTGCCCCTCCCCCTGCTTGTGCTCTCTCTGTCAAATAAATAAAATCTTTAAAAAAATGCCTCAGTAAATATGTTCAATCGATTCCACTGCATTTCTCTTTTCCATGCTCTTTGTATACATTATTATTTCTTTCTGTTCTAAACCTGACGTCATGGCTGCTACATCCATAGCTCTTTCCTAAGAGAACCCTTCCCACCTGCAGCCTCCGTGGAAGAGGCAGCCCTAGGTAGCCACAGTGCATGTGCGGTTCGTGGAGGTACCTCTGCCTGAGCTGACTGGACCGGAATTGGGATCTGGTGCAACAGTGGACAATCCAGAACCTGGCCAATAACTTAAAACATAACTGGCACCAACAAAGAAGTAGGTTGATCAGATTCTCACTCTCTAAAATTTGAAAGGAAAGAATGAGACTTTTAAGGACAAGAACAAGAGCTAAAAGGATACATAACGAGAGGCCGTGAAATAAATTCCGAGCCCTGAGGGGTCGAGGCAAGCTACAGCTCTGAGGAAACAGGAACTGTGAGGAAGAGAACATCAATACACAGCAAAGAAGAAGGAACCAGTTGGTATTGGTGAAAGAGGCTCTGCCAGGAGGAGAATAGCTAAGTCGTGCTAAGGATTGAGTGTCACGATGACACTACCTAAAATGCTGTCTCTTGCTCTTTTGGGCTGTTAGTTGACCTGGGTTTCTATGGCAAATACCTTTAAAAGAAAATTATTGAGATAAATGGAATGAGTTGTCCTTTGCAACGCAGAGTGCCTAACTGATAAATCATTTCTCTGATTTAGGAAATCATCCCAGGCATCCTTCAGGGCTGAATTTCTGGCCCCCTTCTCTGTTCTCTTTCTCCAGAGAAGCATTTGTCATGTGATCTATGATTGGTTTGTCTATCTCTACCAGGTGGATATCAGCCCGTGAACTCTTTGAGGACAAGGTAACTTGTCTGTTTCTCTGCAACATACTCATCTAGAGGCACACTTGATATATAAAACCAGGTACTGATTGAAGTACCTTACGTATTTTATTTAATCCTCATGAAAACCCTCTGAAGTGGATACTATTATCCTCACCCTTTCATGAAGGGGAAAGTGAAACAGAGACAGCCTCGCCAAAAGGGCAAAGTAGAGGATAAAGAAGGGATTCGAAATAGGAATTTTGACATCAGAATCCATGAGCTTAACTCCTATGCAGTATGGCCTTGAGCTAAAGGGTTTTGTGGACAGGGAATAGCAGTTAGTATGAATATTTGAACATTTCTATACAGAGTATAAAGTACTTTCACACATATTACATATGAGAATATCAGGAGTCTTCTCACCCTTTGTTGGAAACTAGCCAGCAGCGTAGCCCTGAAATACCAAATACCCAGATTCTTTCTACAGGCTTAGAAAAATGAAGTATAGAGGAACATAAGTCGTATTTTGTAAACTCCAGGAACCCTGAGAGATGCTAATACCTGGTAGGCTGGATAGATTACTAGGCTAGTGTGTAAAGAAAGGATTGCATTCAAATATGAGAACCTTTCATCTGGGGCAAAACAGTCACTTTCTTAGCTGTTCCAAGAACTAAATCTCTTCATAAAACCGACAACTGAAGGTGTGTACCTAGTGTGGTGGGGAGGGTGGAGAGTGGTGATTCCACTTCCTACTATTGTTTTCAAAAGAGTCTGAGTTTAGGGAGCTCTTGCAGATGCCTGTATTGGCAGCTTCAACCGGTGCTCCTGGGTTGCCATGACAACAGGAAGCCAAACTCTTGGGGCTATTTATTGGTGAGTGATAAGGAGCCAACGGAAAGGAAAACTCTTCCAGGAAGCCTGGGGTTGTTTGGAGATGGTGGTAGAGCAAGGTGTTTACGTCCTGGTAGAGGGTAAATCCAGATGCCTCCTGGCGTGATGCACAAGTGGCTTCCTCCCAATCGTGTGTACCTCAGAGATCTGAATGAGTGACCAGGGGAAAGTTCTGAAGGTGACAACTGAGAATGCTCTTAAGTATTAATGGTGCTGTGTAAGGACAGGAAGAGTCTTTGGTTTTTCTCTAAAAGTGAGGGAACAGCAGGAGATGCTTGTACCTGAGTAAAATTCACCAGCGGAGTGAGTGATATTCGTGTTTAGGCTGAATTCCTGGTGACACAGCCCTATGGCTTTTGCTGACTGCCGTACTCCAGAAGGTATATTCCTTTCATGGAGCAGCTAAAGTATGTCAAGGACTGTGTTTTCCTCACTGTCACCTTTAATCCCTCCCCCATCTTTATTTATTTATTTTCTTATTTTTTTAAAAGATTTTATTTATTTATTCGACAGAGATAGAGACAGCCAGCGAGAGGGAACACAAGCAGGGGGAGTGGGAGAGAAAGAAGCAGACTCCCAGCGGAGCAGGGAGCCCGATGCGGGGCTCGATCCCAGGACCCTGGGATCACGCACTAAGTGGAAGGCAGACATTTAACAACTGAGCCACCCAGGCGCCCCCTCCCCCATCTTTAAGCCAGAACGCTTAAAGACTCAGGAGCCCCTACCTATCCTTCCAGCCTGACCTCCTGCCCAAGATCAAGGATCTTGATACTTCTCCACATCTCTGATTTTTGTCCCTAGAGTAGGAGGCTCCAGGGGACCACAGCTGACTCTGCCAGGCACAGAGGGTTGAGTCATCCTGCAGGCGTCAGAGCTGTTAGCAACAGCTCTGCTGATCTGTATGCAGCTCCAACTCCCTCTCCAGTTCAGAGTTTTGGAGCCGTCTTGTTCGAAAGTAAAGAACAGAACACAGATGGCTGGTAACAGGATCCCACGGGGGCCTCCTTTCCCACTGAGCCCATCCTGCTAATCCTTTTATAGAAAAAGAGAAAATAAATCGTGAATGGAGCAAAAAAGGAGTATCAGCTTCTGCACCATTCTTGGGGTGTAGGTAGAAGGCCTCTGAGAACAACCTCCAGCTACCCATTACATTTCCCAGGCATATTCCCTTCCTGGTCCTTATTTCTTCTTCCACTTCTTTTCCCTTCCTTCCTCCCATTTTCCATCCCGGTTCCCTAGTCTCTGTAGCAGCTTTGAATCTGATGGAGTGTTCTGCTGAATGCCTTGTATTTAACCAGGTAATTGGAACCCATACATGTATAAGAAAATCAAATGAACTAGAAGTTCAGAGGGGCTGATTTTATCAGCTTTATCTCTTGGGAATCCCTTTAGTTTCTTCTCTTCTGAGGTTAGGCTAATGCATTACAAAGAATACAGACTTTGGAGCCGGAAAGAAGTGGGTTCCAAGCCCTGTCCTGAAAAAAAAAAAAAATTAAAAAAATTTTAGCCATGCCTGGCTGCCTCAGTCGGAAGAGCATGTGACTCTTGATCTCAGGGTTGTGAGTTTGAGCCCCACCTTGGGTGTAGAGATTATGAAATAAATAAATAAACTGTATTAAAAAAAATTTTTTTTTTAAATCTCTTCTGCCATTTACTAGCTGTGTCCTCTTGGGCAATTTACCTAACCACTCTGAGTTCCAGGTATGGCATCTGAAGTTGTATATAATAGTATTTAGATTGCCAGTTGCTTTATAGATTAAATTAGCAGCCATAGTATCTAGAACATAACAGATGTGCCCAATACATGTTAACTGTCTTTCCTCCCATCTCTTGCTGCTATAAGTAGTGGGTCCTTATTTTCAAGAATCTGAAAAAAAAATTTCCTGTTGAGAAAGTTAGCATCCTTGCTCAGGTGCTGCTGATACAATTGAAGAAGGAAAGACAAGCGGGAAGTGTGAGTGTTTTGCAAGACTAGAGGACCAAGACTTTATAAAAACTAGCATGTGAATACTCTAATGTTGCTTTCCCCCAGTGTAGGGATTCTTGGTGATGACTGCTGGTTTCCTCACATTGTCTCTGCAGCATGGTTGACACAAATTAATTTTCCTTGGAAGATAAGATGCTGGGTTGCTGATTGACTGTGACTTTAAGTAAGTTATTATCCTTCTCTGGGTTTCACCAGAACAAAGGATCACTGCTCCTCTTCACTCCAGGAAAGGAGGAGGATTGTTTGAAGTCTGTGTAAATTCCAGGAGAGGAGAAAAGTTAAGTATGGCTTGGTATCATACTTGGCACTGAGACTATCGGAAGTGCCTGTACAATCAGATCAAATGCCACTGTTCAATTTATGTGATTAGCAAAGACTCAGCTGACACAGGACTGTGGTCTGACACGGTTCCTTTGTTCCAGATAATAAACATGTGTAATGTCAATTATACTAATGTGCTGTGCTCTAGTTGAAACAAGAAGGAGGTTGATGACGGGGCCAGCACACTGTACCTCATTCTCTCTGACCAGGAGCTCTCCGACAACACGTTTTTCCTGTCTCTCTTTGTAACTGGTAATTAGGTTCTCAGCTGAGCTGTCAAGAGTCTTGACAGGTTTCACAGGCAGTCACCATCTGACAATTTACAACTATGGGCTTTTCACAGCTGGCATGTTCCCTCCCAGGGAACCAAAGTTTCTCAGTCCTAGGGTCCTCCTATCATTCAAAGAGGCTGATCCGAGAGGAAAGCCAGCTTTCTCAGTGCATTATCCAATTCCAAAGCAGAATGTTGTGGCCAGTGGTGGTGACGGGGAAAACCTCTGTATTCATGTTTGTCCTCAGCGGGAAGGCCTGGCTCTATGGTTGGCAGTAGAGTAGGGGAGAGTGGGAGTGACTGGAGCCGGAAGTGGCATGGGGCTATGGGGACTTAACAGAGCCTTTTAATAAAGTTGCTGTTTCTTCTATTCTTCCAAACCGCAACTCCTTTACACCCCCAAAAATGGAAAGCCAGGACTCAAACAGATACACCCATGTTCATGGCAGCTGCATTCACAGTAGCAAAAGGTGGAAACAACCCAAATGTTCATTGGCAGACAAATGGCTAAACAAAATGTGGTATGTACATACAATGGAATATTATTCAGCCTTAAAAAGGAATGAAATTCTGACATGTGCTACAACATGGATGAACCTCAAAGACATTATGCTAAGTGAAATAAGTCAGTCACAAAAGGACAAATGCTGTGTGATTCCTCTTATATGAGGTTCTTCGAGTAGACAAATTCACAGAGACAGAAAGTACAATGGAGACCAGCAGGGACTGGGTGGGTGGAGGCAGGATGGGAAGTTGTTGTTTAACAGGTACAGAGTTTGAGGCGCCTGGGTGGCTCAGTCGGTTGAGCACCCGACTCCTGGTCTCAGCTCAGGTCTTGATCTCACGGTTGTGAGTTCGGGAGCCGTGTTGGGCTCCATGCTGCGGGGGGTTGAGCCTACTTAAAAAAAAAGAAAATAAAACCCAAAAAACAGGTACAAAGTTTCCATTTTGGAAGATGAAAAAAGTTCTGGAGATGGACAGCAGTGATGGTTACACAACAGTGTGAGTATACTCAATGCCACTGAACTGTACACTTTAAAATGGTTCATTGGGGGTTGCCTAGGTGGCTCAGTCGGTTAAGTGTCTGCCTTCAGCTCAGGTCATGATCCTGGGGTCCCGGGATCAAGCCCCACGTCATGCTCCCTGCTCAGCGGGGAGCCTGCTTCTCCCTCTCCTGCTGCAGCTCCCCCTGCCTCTGTGCGTGCATTCTCTCTCTTGCTCTGTCAAATAAAATTATAATAAATAATAATAAAATAATTTTGTTAATTTTGTTATATTTTGCCACAACCCCATTTGGATCAGGGTAGTTGAGGCAACACAGTGGAAGTCCTAAAGATGAAACCAGGGCATTTGTGGGCATGGAACTAACTTTGCTTGAATTCAGACTTCACTCTGGACTTTTCAGTTTGTGTGAGCCAAAATATTCTCATTTTTCTTAAACTACTTTGGGTCTGATTCTCTGCCACTTGCAACCAAACCGTCCTAAATGATTTAGAACTGTTTATGTGTTGGTCTTTCTCACTAGGCTATGATCTCAAGAATAGTAATGGTATCTTATTCATCTGTATATCCACAGAGCCCAGCATAATGCACATAACTGACATCCTGTAAATGTTTGCTACCTATCAATTCACTATCCCATAAACATTTATTGTGAGTCGTCTATATGTCAGAAATTGGCTTAGGTGTAGGAGATGGAAATAAGAATGAGTGACTAGAGGCGCTGGCTGGCTCAGGAGGTAGAAAGACCATGTGACTCCCGATCTCAGGTTTGTGAGTTCAAGCCTCATGCTGAGCATAGAGCTTACTTTAAAAAAAAAAAAGAGTGAGTGAATAAAAACTGTTACCTTGGAGTATTAGGAAGAATAGCAACCACAAAGGCTAGTGTGATGGAGAACTCTCAGAAAAGATGCACACTTATGCTGGCGTTCCCAGGAAGTTGATGTCACCTTGGCACTCTGTGCCTGGCTGATGGGCATCTTCTGGGCTCCTGCACATGCCAGATATTCTCAGGATTGCCTAAGGCTTTGAGAATGTCTGGAAGGCGCCTCCCTCCCAAAATAGTGTACATACCAGATTTATACCTGGTCCTGTCATATGAACTGTTGTTGTTTTTTTTCTGCTGTGCTTCTCTGTGTTGCTTGAGTCTCAAAAACATAACCTGTAAAAGGAGTATGCCCTGCCCATTTCTCTGAGTTATGGTAAAGGTCAAAAGACCTCATCGACCTATGAAAGTTGCACTGTATCCAGGTGACGGTTGCTTTCTTCTACTTGGGCTTAGTAAGTGTTAATACATTCTACTCTAGCTAGCATGCCCACAAAACCGTATCATTTGGCCTCACCAGCAGTTCTATTCTACTTGTAGTGAACATCTGTTGTTTTTGTCTGTCCAGAATCGCTCCCTCTTCTTCTGGCAGAAAGTACCCTACATTCCTTTGGGGAATTTCCTCTCCATCTATTCCACTCCGTCGACATCAATTCTGGGTAGTTCTTGTGGAGCTGTTACTCTGAGCCTCTTGCCACAGGGTGATCACGGAATCCCAGCTAGGCAATCAAAATGTCTCATCCTTCGGTGAAGCTACTAGCCCACAGAAGAGCATATGACACAAGGCCCAAGCTGGGACACCTGCAGCTATTCCTTTGTGTTTTATAAACTCTTATGACAGAGTGAGAAGCTTGTCTTTGCCTTTGGGGTCAGTAAACTGGGACAATGTAAATCTGAACTTTTGTGGCCATTCCTCCCACTTTTTTCCAGCATTTTCATGTGGCCATTTTTCCAGCATCCCTCTGATGCGTGAAATAAACTAAGATGGAAGTCCACCTTAGTATGATCTATGTGAATTCTGCTTAAGCCTCTCATGGAAACATGTTCGTGGTCCATAAGCCCCAAATTCTGATCTGTTCAGCCTCACAAAGTCCCAAATGCCTTCAATTTCTACATTTGCCATATTTTAATATTTCGGTATTGAGAATATTTATGAGGAGGAGAAAGGACGAGCTTCATGATAACCATTTATATGGTACCATTTGATAACCGGACTAGACCTCTGTCCCCTGCTCAGAGGTTTTGGCAGCAGGTGGGAGAGAGCAGGTTACGCAGGAAACATCACACAGCAGGCAAGTGGAAGTGGAAGTATAAACCTGAACTTTGGGACAGGGGCTCCTATCACAGCGATCACAACACAACATATCAGTAAAGGAAGCATCTGGTTAAAACCAATATCAGAAAACTTGATTTGGGGCGCCTAGTTGGCTCAGTCAGAGCATGTGACTCAATCTCAGGGTTGTGAGTTCAAGCCCCACATTGGGCATGGAGCCTATTTAAACACAAAAACAATTCCTTGATTCATTTCCTATGTGTAGACAGTAGCAATGGCAGCATTCGGTGTTGGGGTATATTAAACTAGGTGGCAGCAGTGGAAAGCACCTGAACCGCCAGTTCATAGACAATCTCATAACACAGACAATCTCATAACAAAATCCAGTCTATAGAGAAAAATAACCAAGCAATTGGGAGCTGGGGATGGTATGTGGAGAGAGAGAAAAAGGGGAGTCAGATACCTAACAAAATTCTTTCAATTCCTGAGGCACTGCACTTTTCAGTTACATAAATTTCCTTCTTCCCCCCTTAAGCTGATTTAAATAGTCACTTTCAACCAAAAGACTTCTTACTAGTATAGTATGACTACCTAGTAAAGATAAGGCTAAGGAGGAGACCCAAAGACAATCCCAGGCCAATAAAATAGCAACTTATTTTATGTTTTGATTGCCAGCTGTTTGTTTCATATCCTATGTGGCACAACTCTGGTGGGAATTAATGTAGTGTCTTTTTTATTTTTTTGAATCCTGGCAAATGTCAGCCAAAGAGAACGGCATGACAAAATCACCAATTGGTCCTGAAGATAAATTCCAAAAACCTCTCAGTCCACAAACATGCTGCCCAGCCCTTCCCACATTCACAGATGTCTCAGACAATCATGATGCACTGATCATGGGGTGCTTGCCAGAGGGTGGTGCCGGAGCAGTGGGATGAATATTTACATCTTTAAACGTACACAGTAAGAGCTAACACTTGAAATAAACAACCTAATGCACACAACTGAAAATGTATTCTTGTTTGTTACTTCAAAAATCTAACTACATTACCCTTTATTTATTTTTTAAGATTTTATTTATTTGACACAGAGAGACACAGCGAGAGAGAGGGAACACAAGTAGGGGGAGTGGGAGAGGGAGAGGCAGGCTCATAGTGGAGGAGCCTGATGTGGGGCTCGATCCCAGAACGCCAGGATCACGCCCTGAGCCGAAGGCAGACGCTTGATGACTGAGCCAACCAGGTGCCCCACTATATTACCCTTTAAAGAGAGATCCTAAGCACAGTCACCTAACAGATTGCATTCAACCTTCTAATTCTTTTTTTTTTTTTTAAAGATTTTATTTATTTATTCGACAGGATAGAGACAGCCAGCGAGAGAGGGAACACAAGCAGGGGGAGTGGGAGAGGAAGAAGCAGGCTCATAGTGGAGGAGCCTGATGTGGGGCTCGATCCCAGAACGCCAGGATCACGCCCTGAGCCGAAGGCAGACGCTTAACCGCTGTGCCACCCAGGCACCCCTCAACCTTCTAATTCTTAATTTCCAGAATTCTCCTACTGAACATCTGATTCCCAACCATACCCCTACTTCCCAGGTTCATGAAAATTGTATCTTTGCCTCTTAGGTTTTTTTTTCTTTTCATCTCTACCTCTAGTCACAGAAATAGGTTTTGTAGTTCCATGTACTACAAAACTGAAAGTAATCAAACAATAAATTCTTAATATATCTCTCACTTAGACATTATATATTTAAATAATTCGCATTTCAACCTCCCTGGGAAGGGCATAAGTACAACACTGATAGCACCTCCTCTAGGAAGCCTTCCCTGACTGACTCCCCCACCTGGGTACTGGATTAGGAGAGCTTTCGTGTGCTCCCAAAGCATCCTGAGCTCACTCCTCCTGTAGCATTTGCAATGCAATATTTTAATTATCTGCTTCCTCACCTGTTTCTCCCAATTAAATGCGATCTCTTTGAGGAAAAAAAAACCCCACAAAACAGAGCTAATCCTTTAAATGGGGTAGGCACTTCACATATTACATTTAATCCTAAATACCTCTGAGGAAGGTAATGTTTATTTATTTATTTTTAAAGATTTTATTATTTTTAAGCAATCTCTATACCCAAAGTGGGGCTCGAACTCACGACCCTGAGATCAAGAGTCACACACTCTACTAACTAAGCCAGTCAGGTGCCCTTGAGGAAGGTGACGTTCGCCCCATTTTGCAGATAAGGAAAGGAACTCTGAGCCTGGTTATGACACTCACGCAAGGAGCATAGTGACGTACACTAGGAAGTGACAGAGGTGGGCCTCCACAGTCAGTGCCCGCTGCTGCACTTGGCCTTCTTTCAGACTCCGGAGCAGCTGCTTTAACTTATTCATGGCTTGCTGCAGATGCTTAGCTGATAGATACCTGAGACCGAAAGGTTTTTAGGTCAGAACTTTATTGAGCTGAATTGTATTCTACTCTCCTTAGGGTACCTTGGCCCAGCATTTTCCTATTCCTGTGGGTTAAAGTGAATGAATCTGGGGCGCCTGGGTGGTTCAGTCGGTTGGGCATTCTGCCTTCGGCTCGGGTCATAGTCCCAGGGTCCTGGGATCGAGCGCCCCATCAGGCTCCCTGCTCTGCAGGGAGTCTGCTTCTCCCTCTACCTCTGCCTGCCACTCCCCCTGCTTGTGCTCTCTCTCTGTCTTTCAAATAAATAAATAAAACTCTTAAAAAAGAAAATAAATAAATAAAGTGGGTGAATCTGCTGCCTCCACATGCAGGGCACTTTTCAAAGATGTTCACAAAATGAACTCGATTACGTGAGAGTGCGGAGCTCAAGAAACAACTTTATACATGATGAGCTTTATTTTCCAGCCTGTGGAAGCCATACTTACGTAAGACAGCCTTATGTAGACATGTCTGAGTGAGGTATGACAACCAGACTTAAACCTGCCTTAGTTGGTTGGTCTTGGAGCCTAAAGACAAAATCTATGGATGAACTGATAGCCCAGGATGCACTGTATGGGCTGCTGGTAACATACTGATTTATTTATTTGTTGATTATCAGTTTCATGGAGTGCCTCACCCCTGGTTTCTACAGTGAAAATTCTAAGACACATCCTTCTCACCAACTACCCTGTCATGCACTCAGCTTCAATGGTTTTTGCCTTCTAGTGTAAGGAGATAGTGGGGTAAAACACCCAAAGAAGCGTTTCTTCTTTGTTTCTAAATGTGCATGCTCGCGCACACACGCACACACACTTTGGAATTCAATTTATCTGTGTATGTTATTTGCATCATTCCTGTAATTATAGATTTTTGAACTAAAGGATTCCTGAGATCATTTTTAGTCTATTACACTTAGATAGGAAATTGAGGCCCAGAAAAGTATAAATTAAGGTCTGGTTCTGTGCATCATTTGCTAATAGATAGTTCTGCATTGTTATTTAAATTTTTTTAAAAAAGATTTTATTTATTTGAGAGAGAGAGAGAGAGACAGAGAGAGTACAAGCAGGGGGGCGAGGCAGAGGGAGAGGGAGAAGTAGATTCCTCCCTGATCTGGGAGCTTGACCTGGGGCTCGACGTGGGGCTCGACGTGGGGCTCGACGTGGGGCTCGATCCCAGGACATGGAGATCATGACCTGAGCCAAAGGCAGATGCTTAATCATCTTAGCCACTCAGGCGCCCCTGTTATTTAAATGTTTTGTGCATGCAGATCTAATCTCTCTAATAGGATTCTCTTTGGGGGTGGGGAGTGCAGAGGGAGAGAGCAGGAATCTTAAGCAGGCTCCACACCTAGTGTGGAGTCTGATGTGGGCTTGATCTCAGGACCCTGAGATCACGACTGAGCCGAAATCAAGAGTCAGACGCTTAACGGACTGAGCCACCGAGGCACCCCTCTGATAGGATTTTGAGTTCCTAGTATGGGGAGGGATTTGAGAAAGGGAACCAATAAGCAGTGGGAAAAAAAGCGGCTTAAAGTTCATGCTGAACCTGTACTGTACTTTTAGCTCTCCACGCTGAGTTGCGCAAAGTTACTTAATTTTTTTGCACTTTCTTTCTCTCTATTGGGAGTCACTGTCATCGACATCATCCTTTTTCAGGGTGTTGGAAAGATTAAGGGGATCATCAATGTAAAGCCCTTGCTTCATACGGTTCTTGGCACAGAGTAACTCTATAAACATTAGTTCCATTTGCCCCTTCTGTATTTTACTTAAGCCTAACATACAGTAGGAATTCAATAAGTATTTGTTAAATTGAGATGAACATGACTTGGTCTTTTACTAAGTGACAACACTGAAAAGATAGTTTAATCAGACAGATTCCAGATCGGTCAGTGCACCCATCTGCACATTGACAAGCTGCCTTGTCACACATAGATACACGCATGACAACAAATATAGTGACATTACACATGGTCAGGCATCTCCTACACACAAAAAATATGTGCATGACATCAAGCTGTCCTCGGTTGGTGGTGCCAGGAGTAGACATAGTGGAAGGAGAATGTGGTTTAGATTCACTCACCGCCAGGTTCAAATTCTAGCTCACCACTTATTAGTTGTGTGATCTTGGGCAAGTGACATAACTCTCTGAACCCTAGTTTCCTTACCTATAAATTGGAAGTAATAATAATAGAACTTACTGCACAAGTTTGTTGTGAGGGTTAAATAAGTCAGTGTATGGAAAAAGCTTATTCTTGGTTTTGTCACAGCTTAGGTAACTTTTTTATTGAGGCCAAAACATGTTTGGTACCCATTCTTCACCCCACAGCTTGCTTGCTTTCTTTTTTTAAAAAATTTTTATTTCAGGTAATCTCTCCACCCAATATGGGGCTTGAACTGAGGACCCCAAGACCAAGAGTGGTGTGCTCTACCGACTGAGCCAGCCAGGTGTCTCTCACCCCACAGCTTTCTGACCCCTATTTGTAGGCTCAAGGAATACCTAATTGAGATATGAGAAAGCCTCTCACAGAGGTGATATGTGAGCTAAATCTTGAAGGATATTAGCCAACCAGCAAAGGCCTTTCAGGCAGAGGAATGCAGTGCCACATCCTGAAGACAGCGTATTAGCAGTTAGCAGAAGAGTGAATAATAGTTCAGGATGGTGGGAACATCCTAATTAAAGTTAGAAAGGTATGCAGGGGTTTTATCTGGATTTTATTTGGAGGGTTTCGGGGAGCCATGGAAGAGTTGTTTTTTGTTTGTTTCGTTGGTTGGTTTTTTTTTTTTTTTTTTTTTTTTTTTTTTTTTTTGCCATCGGAGAGTTTTAAGCAGAGAAACGACACATTCAACTTTTAGAAACTGCACTGTAGGAAGATTAAAACCATTCACCTCGGTATAGAGAATGGGGCACCCTCGGGGTAAGGAGAGTAGTTGGAAGGCAATTACAGCACCCGAGGTTAGAAACTGAGTATGAATCACCATAGCAGAAGCAGTGGGGATGAAGAAATGGATGAACTAGAGAAATGTTCAGGAGTTAAATCACAGAAGGTGAAAATCTGCAATTGTTCTAAGTATTAAGTTATTTTTCTACCATTGACGAGTGTAATTTTCTTGTTTGGATACAATTTTAGAAATTAAATAACATATGTTTTGCGGTAGCAACGAATGATACTTTACTGTTGAACAAATTTGACAGGATAAGTCCATGCGTATGTATGTATGTGTGTGAAATTTGAAGAATTTAAGGAGGGAGGGCTCTTAGTACAAGATCATAGGTAGATATCTGGAATAATAATTTTTTAAGAAGACAGCCAGGGTCTCTTAAGATACACTGTGTGCTGGGGAAACAGAGAGGGGTGGAGCAAAAATTTATGGTAGAGGTGGTGTTAAGAGGGAGAATGAGGCAGTAGCAGACACAATATTATAAAAAGAAACAGTACCTATACAAGAGCAAACCTTTAGATTTAACTATCAGTTTATAAGAAATATGGGCAATGAAGCAAATGTCAAATGACCTTGTGAGGATGCAACTGGCAAGTCCAGAATGTGGAAAATTCTACAGGATCTATAATCTGATTTCTTAGACAAATAACTGCATACAAAAAGGAAAGAAAGAGGGGCTCCTGGATGGCTCAGTCAGTTGAGAGTCCGAGTCTTGGTTCTGGCTCAGGTTGCGATCTCAGGGTCGTGGATCCAGCCTCGCATCAGGCTCTGTGCTCAGTGTGGAGTCTGCTTCAGATTCTCTCTCCCTCTCCCTTCTACTCTCTCTCAAATGAATAAATAAAATCTTTAAAAAAAAAAAAGGAAAGAAAGAAGGAAGAAAAGGAAGGAAGGAAGAAAAAAGGAAGAGGGAACTGTTATACATGAAAAACAATATAAGAGACATAGCTATTAGTCAAATGCAAAGTGTAGAATTTCAGATCCTGGTTCACACAAATGGACTGTAAAATGACATTCTGGAAACTTTAGGAAAAACTGAACATGGGTTGGGTATTAAATAATAAGAAATTATTGTAAAGGTGTGATAATGATATTGTGGTTATGTTAACAACCAAAGTATTTCTCAGAGACACATATTGAAGTATTTTTGGGTAAAATGCTATGATGGTTTACCAGAGATTTACTTAAAAATATATTGGGGGGGGCGGCACCTGGGTGGCTCAGTCGGTTAAGTCTCTGACTCTTGATTTTGGCTGGGGTCATGATCTCAGGGTCGTGGGATTGAGTGCCGTATGGAGCTCCACACTCAGTGTGGCATCTGCTCCAGATTCTCTCCCTCTCCCCCCAACCTCCGTGCTCACTGTCTCTTTTGCAAATAAATAAATCTTAAAAAAAAATACATGGGGGGGGAATACACTGGGGAAAAAAGGCTGTGGGAGAATAGGTGAAACAAGAATAATAAAATGTTGATAATAGTTGAAGTTAGGTGATGGACACATGGAGGTTTATTACCATATCCCATTCCTTTTGTGTATGTTTGAAATTTTCCATAGAAAATGAAGAATAAATAATATAGGAAAGCCTGAATTTCTTTCCATTCCTAAAGGTATGAAATAACTAGAAGAGAACATTCTTGCTGTAACCGTCAGAAGAAAGAATCAGGATTGGAAGGGCATCATTTGAGGGGTAGATGGAGGAAGAGAGGCTCCAAGGACTAGAAGGTAGAAGGAAAACTTGTTTCGGGTGGTGCTGGAAAGCCAAGGAAGAACACAGTTTCAAGATGGAAGGAGTACCAACCATGTCAAATATTGCAGATGTCAAGAAGGATTAAAATGACTCCGCTAGACACAGCAAGTAAGAGGTCTTGACCTTTGTAAGATCAGTTTCAGTGTAGGTGGGAAGACAGATAACTTTTCCAAGAAGCTTGGCTTTGAAGGGGAAGAGAGATGAAGATCGTAATCTTTTTTTTCCCTCCAAATAAACTAGGGTATGTTTTTATGCTGAGGGGAAGTTGACACCTGACAGTAGTTGACAACATAGGTGAGAAGAGGACTGACTGACAGAGCAAACCCCCTTACTACCAGAAAGCGTATTTAGAACAAATTATATGTATAACCCATTGAAGTGGATATTTTGTTTTTCTGGTCATAGCCAGTTTACTTTCCTAGTTTACTGTAACTATCAGTTGTTCTAGAGTACTCATAAATCTCAAACAACAGATCTATTTATCTCACTACTTACCAGTTGAGAAATCAAGATTTATGACTGCACTTGAGACACACTTTTTGGTTCCTGAATAAAATTGCTCTCTTTATAGTCCACTGAAGGAGTTCTCCTCTAAAAAATTTTTTTCACCACAAAAAAAATTTGAAGCTCTCTTTCCTGCGTTAGGACGCGTGGGACCCTTTCGTTTGTTTGCTGCTCCTGTTTCCAAAATTTATCGTCACTCAAACTACTAGAGACATATACCAAAACTTCTCAAGAATTTGTCTCTTTCCTATCATTACCAACATACAGGGTGGTTTAATCTGTATTCTCAACTCTTATTACCGTTCCGGAAGTTATTATAAGCTTTTAGAATCTCAAAAACTCAGCTACGTACTGATTACACTGCCCAGTTTACCTCTGAATTCCACGGAGTAGTTGAACCGAGGTGTGTAAGAACTGCATATCCTACACGCCAGGGCAAGCTTCTCATTCGCACGGGTATGGGGGGCGGATGTTTTTGAAAGTGAGAACAGAGGAGGAAAGCTGATAAACTCTTCTTTCTCAGATTTCTGGGTGAAATGAACGCATCTGACGCCGGCGTGGCAGAAGAATACAGCCAGCTGAGCGCGGCCCGGCTGGACTGAGGCTGGGACTCGGGGTGCCCGGGAGACCCCGCCCAGTGCAAGCACTCGCGCGCTCTCGTGAGGGCGCGCACGCGTACGCAGTCGGGTCTCGCGCAGGGTCGGGCCTGTCAGGCGGGAAATCTCGCGAGATCGGAGACTGGGATGACTCTCGGGAGGAGGGGAGTGGTGTCGGGGAAGGGGGGGGAAACCTGGGCAGCGGCCGGGCTCTGTGGCTTCAGGGCTCGGAGAGAGAGAGAGAGGGAGGGTGGCAAAGATAGTGAGTCGGTGCCGCCGCCTGTCTAAGGAGAGAGGAGGGGTCCCGCTTGTCTGCGCCCTTCGCAGGCCGAGAGCGCTAGGCACCCGCGAACCTCTGAGGCCTCCCGGCCCCTGGGGACCCCGCCCCGCCGCCGGCCGGCCGGCCCGCGGCCTCTCTTCCCTTTGTGAGCGCCCCCTTCCCAGGGGTGGTGGTGGTGGTGGCGGAGGGCTGTGCGTGGGCCCGCCCGTCTAGGGGCCGTGGCGGGGCACAAGAGGGCCTCGGCTGTGTGAGGACGGAAGGTGGCCGAGGCCCGGGCCGGTTCCCCCGAGGCGGCGGCGGCGGCGGCGGCTCCCAGCACTTCCCCGCGCCATCTTAGCTGAGCCCAAGCGCTGAGGGCGCCTCCTCGACCCCGGTCGTCCCCTCGCCCCCTCCCCCCCCCCGCCCCTTGTCGCAGAGCTTGGGCTGGGCGGCTTGCTGGGGCTCGGGGGGGGGGCGGCGGTCGGTCGCTAGGCCCCCTCCTCCTCACTCCTCGCTCTCCAGTGTAGCGGCTACCCGAGCGCTGCAGGGGGCTGCGCCTGCCTACTCCGCCCCAGACCTGTCGGCGAAAGGGTAAGGGCACCTCTGCTTTGGGAAAGGGAGACATGGAGGGGGCGGGGAAATTCGGCCCACTCTGGCCTCCGAGAAGGGAGGTGGGGGTGGGGTAGGAAGGGAGACAAGGAGGGTCTGTGATTCTGTGGGTGGGGTGAAGAAGCTGGTGAGCTAGGCGCCCTCCCGTTTTGAGGGGCAAGAGCAATTACATTCCTCTTTCCTGAGGGTCACCGGAAGGGGTGGTGGAAGGGGATGTCTCGAGGAAGGTGTGGCTCTCTTGGGGAGACTGGGTTGATGTGCACCCCGATTTAAAGGCGCGAGGTCCCTTTCCCTTCTGATCCCTCTGCTCCTCCCTCTCCTTTGTAGTGTCTGTATTCTTGGGAAGGGTAGCCTGCTGGGGGTCCACCCCTGCTCAGGAAATCTGTACTCCTATAGGGGTGATGGAAGCGTTTCTCTCCCCCTACCCTTCCCCCTTCCCCATCCTTTAGTCTACTGCAATGCTGCAGAAGTCCAAGGCAGTTTCTTCATACACAGGCCCGTGTATACACTGAAGGGAGGGGGAGCTAAAGAGGAAGTAATGGCGCTTCCCTTGGAAAGGTTACCCTTTTCCCTTTGGTTTTAAATCGATAACAGTACCGGTTTAATATTCCTCCCCTGAGATCTGTTCCTGGGAAGTGTAGCTTTCCTGTTGTTATTGTTGGGAGATACGGCCTCTCGAGAGGGACCCTGCCATGTTTGAACAGTTTTGATGTCTCTCTCGCTCTCTTTTAAACACTAGATTGACATTTTTTTTGGTAAGCATATTGGGTTTTCACTAGGATTCAAATAGAACAATTTTGTGCTCTTTCATGTCCCTCCCCTTTTTTTTCTGTGATTTTAGTAGTTCTTTAAGAATTATTAAAGATTAATGCATATAGACAGGCCGTCTGATGGGCATTCTCCCTGACCTGTGAATTTTTAGGGTTCATACTGTTTTGTATAACACTGGAATTGGAGTTTTCTGAAAATGATTAGGTTACAAACCTTTCTGTAGAAATGCTTTTTTTCTTAAGGAAATGAGAAAACAGACACTAATTTGCCTAAGTATGTTGTGATAGGATCTGTGTTACGTGGTCAGTAAATCACTTTTCCACTTCTTTTGCTTCATGTCAAATTTGTTTAAAACAGATCATCTTATCTGCTCTACAGTAGTACTTGTTGGTTTTGTCCTTAGTAGAGTAGAAATAAAAATAAAAAATTTAACATTTTGGAAGTTTGTCGCCGAGTGCTTTTTGTGATCAAAGAGTAGTCTTGAAGTCTGTTCATACTTTTTTAAGTATTTAGATTTACTGACGAAGTGATTTCAAAATGTTTCATATATGAATGTTCTAGGATTATTATTTTTTTACAAAGCAACGAAGAGTAAAATATGTACAGATATGGGTTCTTTTGATATTTTACTAATAAGTTGTATTTGGTGTTTAAGCTTTGCTTAGTGGGTGACTTATTTTAAAATACTTTCGAATGCCGTGTATATTTAATGTTGTTGGTCAGAGCTTTATTGGTGTGTTTGTTGCATTTTGAAACCTGTTTTAAGACAGGGATTTAAAGATGTTTGTAGTGTTAGGCACAAATTTCATTTCTGTCATCTCATTTCATGATTTTGATATAGGGAGGCATATTAATGATATATCAGTTTATTTTTCCTCAGAAAGTAGAATTCTTCTTGCTTTCTTTATTCCCTTTTTATTTTTATCCGAATTCATTTTGACTTAAACAGCACTTCTCATTTGAATCTTTATTTCATGGCACAAAGCTGCATGTTGTGGTCTGTAGTTTCCCCTTACATGGGAAATTCTGCCATAAAGTCTAATTCTGTATGTTATGGTTTGTTGTCGATAATTCATATATACTAGTATGTATAAACTCAAGCATACTGCTCAGCAAGGGATGACTGTTTTTGTCTTGGAAAGATGCAGGCAGAGAAGATTTGTCAGTAAAGGCTACAAAACTTAAGGATGTACACAGAATATAAGTAAACTACTTGCTCTATTTCAAAATGCATGCTGGAACTAAGAGATATTCCTAAGGACAACTAAAAAGAAACCTTGTTTTCCATAGCTTGTAAGAATTCTAAAAGTGGTAAAAGTATGTTCTTTATCAAATAGATAAATTCATTATCGGGGAAAAACTGCCTGAGGGTTATTTCAGCTGACCTCGATGCCACTGTCAGAATACTGAGAGCTGTTAAGTCTGGGTTTGGTTGATTCCAGTTTAGTATGGTACTTATGTTTCTAAATAGTTCATCTACAAAATGGCAGTGTACATCACTTCCTGTTCTTTCACAACTGACTCTTTCTCTGGATTCCCTTTTAATGACTTAACTTTTGGCATTCTGATATCTGATTTGTTAATTTGGTTATAATTCTCATGTTTTTTAGATGGAAGAATTTCTAAGAATCAACTGGGTTTAATAGTCTAAGATTATCTTGACAGTAACTAAACTTCCTTCCAAAACTACAGGATAGTTGCTCAAACATATTTAAACTATGAGAGGTTTTAAAGAAGTATAACAGTGTACAGGACCAAAAATATGAGTGAACTGAATAGAAAATAATTATTGTATTTTCTATAATAGAGATTTGGGAAGAACGATGGATATGGCAATTAATTGAATGTGTGTTAATATTAAACAGACTTTCTCTATATCAAGGCACATACATATTTGGTCCCATGTTATGATGCCATTCCATTAATAAGAAGCTGATTAGTTACAGAACACCAGAAAGACTAGATGTTCTTTTTAAATTTTAAATAAATAAATAAATAATTATTTTTAAAGTAAGCTCCACACAGAGCCGAACATGGGGCTTGAACTAACGACCCTGAGATCAAGACCTGAGCCTGAGATCAAGAGTCTGACAGTTAACTGAGCCACCCAGGCACCCCAAGACTAGATGCTCTTATCTGAACATAAAGAGTATAATTTATTTTTTGTAATTTGCTGGTACTTAGTGGATATAAATACTTAGTAAATCCAGAAATTATCTAGGGATGAACTGTTGGCATTGAAATTAGATTTGAGATTAATCTGTTATTCACATTACCTGGAAATAAATTCTGTGTTTTTCATTTGACTGATTTGTGTATTAAAATCAGTTAATTTTTTCTTTGTATCCCTTTGGTTATCAGTAGTGTCTGTTATAATTGCATTCATACTAATTTAACCTTTGATAGGAGTTTTTTGGTATGTATTAGCTGTTGTTCAGTTCAGGATCATACGTGAATGAGTCTTTTCTAAAAAGTGTTGTTTCTGTAGTCAAGTCTTGCATAAAATTGAAATTGTTCTGTTAAACGGATTGCCAATGTTATGTTTGTCTGCCTTTAGGTTTCTGCATTTGTTCATGGCTGGATTATTTTTTTATAATAATAATAAGATTTCAAATTCTAAGGTGTAAGTGAAAAAGATACAAACCTGTATTATTTCATTCCATTACATTCCATTTTTGGATTAAAGTATTTTAAATTTTAGTGGTAAAAATTGATGTTTAATTTCATTAAAGATGTCTCAAACCTTCTAAAAAATCCACAAGAGGGGTGCCTGGGTGACACAGTCGTTAAGTGTCTGCCTTCAGCTCAGGGCATGATCCTGGAGTCCTGGGATCGAGCCCCACATCAGGCTTCTCCGCTGGGAGCCTGCTTTTTCCTCTCCCACTCCCCCTGCTTGTGTTCCCTCTCTCACTGGCTGTCTCTCTCTCTGTCAAATAAATAAATAAAATCTTTAAAAATAAAAAATAAAAAAAATAAAAAATCCACATGAATTGAAAAGTTGTGTGGAGGGACTAGAAACAATTATTTTCAATTGGGATGTATCTGTCAACATTTGGTAACAATTATTTCTGTCGGTCTCTTCCATTTGTGCTAGAAGCAGATTTTTTTGTTCTGAAATACAGTCAAAGGCAGCATCTTTTTACCTAGTGATAAAATTAAGTGGCCTATAAAAGGTGGAAAGGTTTTTCAAAATATAAGTACCTGGCGTGTAAATAAAGTAAATGAAAGTACAGGTATATAGCTTGTTAAAAATGTCAATGTCAGTGATATTTAAACATAACTACCTTTTTAAAAAAAATTTTTTTTATGTAAGCTTTAGGCCCAAGGAGGGGCTTGAACTCATGACCCCAAGATCAAGAGTTGCATGCCCTACTGATTAAGCCAGCCAGGTGCCTCTAAACATAATTACCTTTTTTTTTTTTTTTTTAAAGATTCATTCGTTGGGGCGCCTGGGTGGCTCAGTCGTTAAGCGGCTGCCTTGGGCTCAGGGCGTGATTCTGGCATTCTGGGATCGAGCCCCACATCAGGCTCCTCCACTGGAAGGCTGCTTCTTCCTCTCCCACTCCCCCTTTTTGTGGTCCCTCTCTCGCTGGCTCTCCCTCTGTCAAATAAATAAATAAAATCTTAAAAAAATAAAAAAGATATTTATTTATTTATTTATTTATTTATTTATTTATTTATTTAACAGAGAGCAAGCACAAACATGGGGAGTGGCAGAGGGAACAGGAGAAGCAACTCCCTGTTGAGCTGGAAGCCCTGACTTGTGGCTCCATCTCAGGACCCTGAGACCATGACCCCATCTGAAGGCAGACATTTTTTAACTTTTAACAACTGAACCACCCAGGTGCCCCTAAATATAACTGCTTTTAGTTGACCTCTAACTTTATCTTTAAAGTTGAGAAGGGGCTAATTTTTCCTTTCAATAAACTTATTCAGTGTAATAGTTTTGTTTTTTTTTTTTAAGATTTTATTTATTTATTTAACAGAGATAGAGACAGCCAGCGAGAGAGGGAACACAAGCAGGGGGAGTGGGAGAGGAAGAAGCAGGCTCATAGTGGAGGAGCCTGATGTGGGGCTCGATCCTATAACGCCGGAATCACGCCCTGAGCCGAAGGCAGGCGCTTAACCGCTGTGCCACCCAGGCGCCCCCAGTGTAATAGTTTTATGCAGATTTGGAAATAGATGAATTATTCCATTTAAAAAAATATGCAAAATTTAGTTCTGAGAAAAGCACTGACAAATAATGGAATGGAACAAGATATTCTGATTTGCAGCCACTAATAATAATAAAACTGGCACTTAATATATCTTAATTTCACCATTTATTAGCTGTGTAATTTCTTTATGTAACTTTTTTAAGCCTTACTTTCCTCACCTATAAAATGAAGATAGTACTTACTTTACAAGGTTGTTAGGTATAAATGGGATGACTGTTCTTAAGTACTTAACATGTTGCCTGATACATAGTAAATGCCCAGTAAGTTATTGCCTATATCACACTAGCACTAGCTACTTAGTAAATGTTTACAAATGAATACAGGGATTCTAATATTTAAGACTGAAGTGCATCCCATAATTTTGATTTGGATTAATACATTTGAAGCTCAAAATATGTTTTTGAAAGAAATGATTAGAATTTCTAATCAAGAATAGCTTACAAACTTTTTGTACCTATATAGTAGACTACTATGTAGTTCTGTGAGAGATTTTTCTTTGTGGATAAAGCGTATCCTAAAGAACGAACTTTTCTTTCCCTTTGGTTCTTTATTTTTATGTTTAAGAGTCAGTTGATGTCACTCTTCTACTTCCTGGAGCTCTTTTCACCTTCCTAGCTTTGAAGGCATCCAAAGTACTCATGCTCTCCTAGGCTTATTTTTCTAGGTATCCTTTGTGTGTCCTTACCATGAAGTGCTTTGTATTCCACAGTGTATTAATTAACAAACATTAAGTGATGATCATATTCCAATAATACATGGAGGAATTCTTTTCTCATTTTTTCCACCTCCTGAATATTTTCTTTAAGTAGGTACTTATGAAGGTAAGGAACTTCAATGGTCGTCAGTTCCTCTAAGCCACTGCTTTTCAAACTTTAGGTTATGACTTATTAGTGGCTTGTGAATTCAATTTAGTGGGTCACAAAAACAATTTTTTAAAATGAAAAATAGTAGGAAATGAAGGAATGTGGTATGTAAGTAAGGGTAAGCATTCTAATGAGAAACTTTTTTTTTTTTTTTTGCTGTATTTTTGTGTGTTCTGGATACACAGTTAAATTTTCTTGAATTTTCTTTTTCAACTCATCCTTTTTACTGTTTGTTTATTAATTATAGTAATCTCTACATCCGACGTGGGGCCCGAAACTCAGAGCCCCAAGATCGAGTCACATGCTTTTCCACTGAGCCAGCGGGGTGCCCCAGCATCCCTTTTACTTCTAATGTCTCTGAAGTATGATATATATATTTTTTAAAGATTTTATTTATTTATTTGACAGAGATAGAGACAGCCAGCGAGAGAGGGAACACAAGCAGGGGGAGTGGGAGAGGAAGAAGCAGGCTCATAGCCATAGTGGAGGAGCCTGATGTGGGGCTCGATCCCATAACGCCGGGATCACGCCCTGAGCCGAAGGCAGACGCTTAACCGCTGTGCCACCCAGGCGCCCCTGAAGTATGATATTCTTGTTCGTTTTTTTCTTTTGGTAAGTCCACTTTCAGTCTCTCCTGATTCTAGTCTCTAGTCTGTTTGGTAATTATGTTATACATATTTACCTTTCTTAGACCTCAGATCTTGTTAGGGTACTGAGGACTTTGTCTAAAAGATCCTGGTTAGGGGGATGCTGGGTGGCTCAGTCAGTTAAGCATCCGCCTGCTGATCAGGTCATGATCCCAGAGTCCTGGGATCAAGTCCTACATCGGGCTCCTTGCTCAGCGGGGAGCCTGCTTCTCCCTCTGCCTGCTGCTCCCCCTACTTGTGCGCACGCTCTCTCTCTCTCTCTGACAAATAAATATATAAAATCTTAAAAAAAAAAAAAAAAGATCCTGGTTAGGGTACCAGCAATTTTGGGTATGATGGTAACTTTTGAGTTTTTTATATTGGTTTTTATATTCAGGAACCTGTGTTACCACGTATCTAGAGTCACATCCTATGTTTATGAGTACAGTTTCTTAGGAATTGCAGAATTTATTTTTGGGGCACCTGGGTGGCTCAGTTGGTTAAGTGTTGGACTCTTGATTTCAGCTCAGGTCATGATCTCAGGGTCCTTGGTTGGAGCCCCACTTTGGGCTCCATCAGTGGGGAGTCTGCTTCTCTCCCTCTGCACCTCTCCCCCACTCATGCTTGCTCGCTCTCTCTAAAATAAATCTTAAAAAAAAAGAATTTACTTTTTAAAAAGAAAAACTTTATTTGGAACATATTGAGAAAATGTCTTTTATTTTTATTTGGGCCATACATGGATTTTAAAAATATTGGAACATATATTTTAATAGGATTTATAAGTTGACTGTTTAAATATATTAAATAACTATATTAAGTATATTTTTAAAATTTCTGTGTGCTTCAGTACCTGACATCTAACCATATCCTTATGTTTTGGTTAATGTTTTTAGTCCAGTTGTAGTAGTTATGAGTCTCTAGTTTGTATTTTTATTTTTATTTTTTAAAGATTTTATTTATTTATTTGACAGAGAGAGAGGCAGCGAGAGACGGAACACAAGCAGGGAGGGTGGGAGAGGGAGAAGCAGGCTTCCCGGTGAGCAGGGAGCCCGATGCGGGGCTTGATCCCAGAACGCCGGGATCATGACCTGAGCCAAAGGCAGACGCTTAACAACTGAGCCACACAGGCGCCCCTGTTGTTTGTATTTTTAATTGATTTCTTCAAATTTATTTCCACTGAGACTGAGAAATTTCAGAGAAAGTTGATGAGCAGCATTTACTGAACAAGCTCAAGGTTTTTCCTTTTTTACACTTAGAAATTTAGTTTTACTCAAAATTGGGAAAGCTTTCTCTCTTTGCTAAAAGCATCTATATTTTTGATTGTAAAGACTAAAATTACTTATATATCTGTGAGTGTATTTGATAGGGAAACTTTACTCTTTATTGTTGCATAGAAACTCAGTATAGTATGTGTGATAGTATTTAATATGCAGTGTTTCAGTAATCTCATGCTGTATATATGGTAGATGATGACTGTTGTTGTATGGACCATCACATTATAGGAGTATGGTATTTGGGGTTTATTCTTCTTAGAATTAAAGGGTTCTGAGTCCCAGAGGAGCAATATAACATGCTCACTTTCAGATTCTTTACCTTTTGGTGGGGAGGGGCTTAGGGAGGGGGAGAAAGAGAATCTTAAGCTGGCTGTGGCCAGATGCAGGGCTCAGTCTCACAACCCTGAGATTGCCTGAGCCGAAATCAAAGAGTCGGATGCTTAACTGACTGAGCCACCCAGGCGTCCCTCCGATTCTTTACTTCGACATATAGTTGTTGGTGCTAATTTTTCTGTTATCTAGAAAAGCAAAAATAATTTGAAAATAGAGTAATGAAAAGATCCTTTTATTTTCAGTTTAGATACTGACAAATATTTTTGTGTATTATGTGTGAATGTTCAATTCTATAAAATAATGTTGTAAAACTTTAGAGTAAAGGGATTTTAAGGAGAAGATGTGAAATTTTTCTATTTAAGAAAGAGATGTCCTGTAATAGACTTGGTTATTAGCAATGGAAAGTATAGAATTTGGATATCTTTTTGTTTACATGACGTTTTGATTGAACTAATTATACATAAACATACAAATGTATAGTAAACTGGTGGGAGAGAACACTGTGTTCATGAATAGCATGGCTTGAAAGAAAATAAAAATACTGATGTACGAATTTTGTTTTTGTAATATGTATTAGATAATTCAGTAAGTTAGAAGAATAAGTTTTATAAGAGTTTATTACTATAGGGAAACATGTTATTCCAAAATCCTAAATAATGGGTTGTTACCAAAAGAATTTTTTTCTTTCTGTGGTTGAATGCATATGAAGTAGATGCTGTTTATTATTTAATAAATAAATAAATAGGGTGGTGGGGATTTTTTGGTTTATATTTTACTTTGATTTTGCATTTAGTAGTTTTAGTATTGGAATTGATTAGATTTTGTGCCTGTAAAGAGGGCCAAATATGATTTTTGATAATCAACAGGAATGGACCTACTTTGAAAGTTGCCTGTTTTGAGAACTTTAAATAGGAATCAAAAAACTTTTGTTTATCAGATTTGGAATGTAGATATTTTAATAATGTATCATTCTTTAAAAAATTTGCCTTCAGTTGGATAATTAGCCTCCTGATATTTTACTCTAAACAACTGAATTTAACAGGCATCTAGTTAATTTGGAAGTCTTGGAAGTACAGATTTTCATTCAACCCTCCAGGTGATGGTGTGGAATATATTAGGGTAGGAATGGTGAAACATACAATAAGCAAACATCTAAAATATCTTTTATGACTGTCTTTGAGGGGGTACATCCAGTCATTAACAACAAAATGTTTCTATTTTTGAGATATGAAATGTTATTAAGTAACAAAAAAACTGTTTTTGACCATTTGTTAAGGTGCACTATTATTATGTTAAATTACACTGGATTAAAGTTAAGTGGAATGGTATCCTAAATTTTAGTGTGCATTATTTTACTCTATTCTGGTCACGCTGTGATATGAGATTAACACATTTTTTTGAAAGCGTTCTTTTTTTAATCCTTTTGAAACATAGTCATTAAGCTGTTCAGTTTACTCATGCTTAACAATATGGAAATCAATTTCAATTTAACACTTTTGAGATATTCAGGTTATAACTTATGTTTTATTGGCGTATACTATGAAAACACCAAATTTATTGCATGGTGCAGTGGGTGTTATATGCAAGTAACGAATCATGGAACATTGCATCAAGAACTGGGGATGTACTGTATGGTGACTAATATAACAAAATAAATATTATTAAAAAAAAGAAAAAACACCAAATCAAAATACTTTAAGTAAATAAATAAATAAATACCTTTGGAAGAAAAAAATAAAGACTACCAGTTTAGCCAGTAAACTGTGTAGCTTTAGCTTTATTTTAATCAAAAGATTTGGTAATAACACATGAATTTATTATAGATCTTTGATTCCTATATTCTAGGTACTGTGCTTATAATGACATCTATTTATTATACATTTTGAGTGCTGTTTGCTAAGTACTGTGTAGGACTTGATCCTTCCTGTTGTTCAGTTTAGTAGGTATACGGACTTGCACATAAGTACATATGATAATATATTGACATTTTAGGGAGGATAATTAATTGTTATGGGCGTCTGTGCTGTGTATTATAGGATATTTTGGAGCATTTCTGGCCTTACCAATTAGATGCCAGAAGCACCCCCCCCCCCCCCGTGACAATCAAAAATGTCTCCAGACATTGCCAAATGTCTCCTGGGGAACAAAGTCATTTCTGATTGAGACCCACTGGTATAGTGAATGCTAAGGTTATGGGGAGTGGAATGTACAAAGAGTTGTAGCACAAGTGAAGATAGAGTTAAGTGATATTTAGGTGGAATGATCCCTGAGGGAATGAGATTTTATGTAGGTCTTGAAGTACGAATGAAAAGGATATTAAATACCTGAGAGCGTGAAAGATCAGTATCTAAGAGGGTGATTACTAATGGTTTGTGGCTATAGGTTATTTTTGTGGTTTGGGATGAATATTTGGTAAAATGAAGGTGAAAAGTACTTTGGGGCCATCTAATTTCCTTCTTTTTAACTAATTGAGACATAATACAGCAGGGTGTAAATACTAAGTGTAAGCTTGTTGAGTTTTTGCAGATGTATACAGTCATGTAACCACCATGCAGAATATTTCTAGCACTTCTTACAGTTATTTCTTGAAGGACCATTTTTGCTGTGCTAGTAACTGATGTGAAAATCATATAAAAGCAGGAGTGTGATATGATTATAGTTATGTTTTAAAAAGATTACTCTGGAGATATGGAGAATAAATGGGAAGAGATTATATTTAGGAAGACTGGTTAGAAGCTTATTACAGAAGTCTAAATAAGGAGGAGAGCTGATATGATGGATTTGAGAGAGATTAAAGCAGAAAAATTGATGGGATTGGGGGTTTACTAGAGGTAGGGGAAGGATATATTAAGGATGACTTTGTTTTGTAAGCATATAAGCAAAATACAATGATTTTGGCTTTGGTTGTATATTTGTCGGGAGAGACCAGGTAGTGTTATGGTAATGGACAGTTCAAAAATGTTAGTGGCTTTTAACAGGACATTTTTTGCTTGACATGCTATATGTATCCTATGGGTTGGTGGTGGATTCTGCTTGTTTTTGCTATGCAGGGTCTCAGATTGATGGAGGCTCCATCTCAACACGTGGTTCCATGATCTCCATGGCAATAGGAAGGAGACTGTCGCTAATAACTCACTGGCTCTTAAACTGTCTAGAAGAGGGTCCTGTCATTTTGTCGTATTGTTCATTGGCCAGAGCAAGTCTTACGGTCTTAATAGATTTCACAGAAAGGGTAAGGAAGTGCAGTCTTACTGTGTGTTCTGAAGAGAACTGAGATATTTCAGCCATGGTAAATATTTGCCATATGTTGAGTTATAGGTTATTCAGTCTTTTAAAAAGTGAATTATGTTGAAATTTATGGTAAGAGTTTTAGTAGTAGTAAGAGGTGCCAGTTATTGATAGAGAACTAGTTATACTCTACTTGGGTAAGTAGAATTTATTTGGCAGTAGGGTGGAGGGAGGAAAAAAAACTTTTTGATTGATCAATCACATACTGCTAATTTTTAAAATTTTTAAAAAAAGATTTTGTTTATCTGAGAGAGAGAGAGAAAGCTCGCTTGCGCACTCACAAGCAGGACGAGAAGCAGACTTCCTGCTGAGAAGCCCGACGTGGGGCTCTATTCCATGACCCTGGGATCATGACCTGTGCTGAAGGCAGACGCTTAACTTTGACGGAGCCACCCAGTTGCCCCTGTTTGTTTGTTTGTTTGTTTGTTT